>NC_083577.1:22096807-22429684 GCF_027579695.1 Neoarius graeffei | reverse complement strand
TGTGTGAGGGAGAGAGAGAGAGAGAGAGGTGTGTGTGTGAGAGAGAGAGAGAGAGAGAGGTGTGTGTGTGAGAGGAAGAGAGGTGTGTGAGGAGAGAGAGAGAGAGAGGTGTGTGTGTGTGTGAGAGAGAGAGAGAGAGAGAGAGAGAGGTGTGTGTGTGAGAGAGAGAGAGAGGTGTGTGTGTGAGAGAGAGAGAGAGAGAGGTGTGTGTGTGTGTGAGAGAGAGAGAGGTGTGTGTGTGTGTGTGTGTGTGTGAGAGAGAGAGAGAGAGAGAGAGAGAGAGAGGTGTGTGTGTGTGTGAGAGAGAGAGACAGAGGTGTGTGTGTGAGAGAGAGAGGTGTGTGTGTGTGAGAGAGAGAGAGAGAGAGAGAGAGAGAGAGGTGTGTGTGTGTGAGAGAGAGAGAGAGAGAGAGAGAGAGAGAGAGAGGTGTGTGTGTGTGAGAGAGAGAGAGAGAGAGAGAGAGAGAGAGAGAGGTGTGGTGTGAGAGAGAGAGAGAGAGAGAGAGAGAGAGAGAGGTGTGTGTGTGAGAGAGAGAGAGAGAGAGAGAGAGAGGTGTGTGTGTGAGAGAGAGAGAGGTGTGTGTGTGTGTGTGTGTGAGAGAGAGAGAGAGAGAGAGAGAGAGGTGTGTGTGTGTGTGAGAGAGAGAGAGAGAGAGAGAGAGAGGTGTGTGAGAGGGAGAGAGAGAGAGAGAGAGGTGTGTGTGTGTGAGAGAGAGAGAGAGAGAGAGAGAGAGAGGTGTGTGTGTGAGAGAGAGAGAGGTGTGTGTGTGTGTGTGTGAGAGAGAGAGAGAGAGAGGTGTGTGTGTGTGTGTGAGAGAGAGAGAGAGAGAGAGAGGTGTGTGAGAGGGAGAGAGAGAGAGAGAGATGCGCGCAGGGAGAGGCGCGCGGCTTTAAGAGAGAGTGTGTGTTGCGCTGGCGGATCATTCCCTCTCCGGCCGCACAGCGCGGGTGTGTTGGAGTCTCGCCGCCTCCCGCTGCACACAGAGCCGCTGTGAGTGTCGGAGCGGAAGCACTGCGGGAGGGAATACCGCCGCCTGCGCGCCTGCATGCGGATTTTAGCGGAGCTTTACTCGGCCATGGAGTTCCAGAAGTGGCGGTGCTGCGCGCTCGGTGCGTCTCTGCTCGCCGTGTTCAGCTCAGCCCTGGCTGCTTCTCACTGTAAGTACACACACACACACTCACACACACTCACCTCTTATTATTCCCTTCAACAAGTCGGTGATCAGTGTGTTTTAATAAGACGCGCACCATTTCACCCGGTGCCATTTCATTTTCACGGGTCATTAACGGAACATGCGCACACCCGGAGTCAGAGTCAGAGTCAGGGACGCGTCCGAGAAAGTGATGGGTGAAAAATAGCCCATGCGTGTGAGAGCACACGTTTGCTTCCAGTGTTGTTGTTGTTTTTCCCCGTTTACAGTTACAGCAAACCCGACACACACTAAACCCTGTAACAAACCCGACATATACTAAACCCTGTAATAAACCAGACACATACTGAACCCTGTAATAAACCAGACACATACTGAACCCTGTAATAAACCAGACACATACTGAACCCTGTAATAAACCCGACACACACAAAACACTGTAATAAACCCGACACGTACTAAACCCTGTAATAAACCCGGCACATACTAAACCCTGTAATAAACCCGACACACACTAAACCCTGTAATAAACCCGACACATACTAAACCCTGTAACACACCCGACATATACTAAACCCTGTAATAAACCAGACACATACTGAACCCTGTAATAGACCCGACACATACGAAACACTGTAATAAACCCATCACATACTAAACCCTGTAATAAACCCAACACATTACTAAACCCTGTAACAAACACAACACATACTAAACCCTGTAACAAACCTGACATATTCTAAACCCTGCAACAAACCCAATGCATACTAAACCCTGAAACAAACACGGCCCATACTAAACCCTGAAACAAGCACGGCCCATACTAAACCCTGAAACAAACACGGCCGATACTAAACCCTGTAACAAACCTGACACATATGCAACCCTGCAATAAACCCGACACACCCTAAACCCTGTAATAAACCCGACACATACTAAACCCTGTAACAAACCCGACATATACTAAACCCTGTAACAAACCCAACACATATTAAACCTGTTAATAAACCAGATACATACTAAACTCTGTAACAAAACCGACACATACTAAACCCTGTAACAAAACCAGCACATACTAAACCCTGTACTAAACCCGACACATGCTAAACCCTGTACTGAACCCAACACATACTAAACCCTGTAATAAAACCGACACATGCTAAACCCTGTACTAAACCCGACACATACTGAACCCTGCACTAAACATGGCACATACTAAACCCTGTAATAAACCAAACACACACTAAACCCTGTAATAAACCTGACACATACTAAACCCTGTACTAACCCGACACACACTAAACCCTGTAAGACCTAATGAGTACCTGCAGGTGATTTGTGTTACTGTCACTGTCTAAGGTGGAGGGAGGAGAGTGAAACAAAAACAGAAGACAAAGTTACCTTGGATAGCCTGTAAGACTGAAACCTGAATGAAGAATTCAGTACCAAAAAAAAAAAAAATTGTTATAAGGAAATAAGAAGGGCTGGTCCAGTCTGTGGGCTGCGAGTTATTTCACTGCAGGAGTCTCTCAGCTCTCAGCACTTCATCAGTCGCTTATAAGCCGAGTTCATTTCAATCTTCCTTTCATTACTCCGTAGAGCATCCTTCCTGTAGATACATGTCTCTCCCCTACCTTACCCAGGGGGTGGTAATAGTGAGCTATAACAGAGGGTCACAGCAAGGTGCTTTTCCACTGAAGGGGTCGACACGGGCCGAGTCCCAAACGCCCTGTGTTTCCTACATCAGTGTGCTGAGCGCAGGAGGTATGAAATAATGCAGTCCGTCCGCCTACACGGCCCACTCGCTATATGTGCAGGAATGAGTCGTTTGGGATTCACTCAGAGGATCTCAGGACACAGCGCTAATAATATTGTATGGATGTGTGTGTGTGTGTGTGTGTGTGTGTGTGGTGTGAGAGAGAGAGAGAGAGAGAGAGAGAGATGGGAAAATCTGGTGTCGGGCAAGAAAAAAAGTTTCCTGGGGAAAAAAGCTGCCTTGGATGGTCGTCCATCATCACCTGGGCTTCTACAGACAGACAGACGGGTTGGAAAAATTATTATGGAACAGCAGGCTTTGCAAAATATCTTCTTTTTTTTAAATCAGCTGTGCAAGTTGTTCAAGACAAGAAAAATAACAGCGCTAAGCTGTCCTTTTATGTGTCGCTGGGGTGATACTGTAAAAAAAAATTAATAATAGTAATTAAAAAAAAAGTACACCTTTTATCCCCTGAAGACATTTCTTCGAAACAACATTTTTTTTAACTCAAAAACTCTTTGTACGTTCCTTCTATGCACCTCAAATCTTTCCTCAATCCTCACACCATCCACATTTCCAGGTCGAAGATACATATCGAATGTACAAAAGATAATTAAAGACGCACAGCTTCATATCACTTCCTCCCTTCAGAGTGTAGATCGACAGCAGACACCAAACAGAGAGGAAAATAAAGAGCCGATTTCATAATCGAAACGCACTCTTTCTTTGGAAACCTTTCCATCAAGCCCAAAGCGTCTGATTTTTTTTTTCCTCCCCAGTAATATCAAGTAATCAAGAAGAGACTACATCAAATATTTGCGGAAGGATCAGATCTCATTTCTCTGCAAATCGCAGCTCTACAATCCCCAAAATATGACAGAACAGGAACGATAAAAACCTCCTCTATCATTTATGAGCCCCTGCAATCCCTACTGACAGGATCAGATGAAACAGCCAGGACAAGCAAAATGGATGCTCTCAGGTTCACCACAGAGACGTTAAAGAGTAAAGCCTTGGCCGTGTCGTGTGTGTCAGGTGACAGAGATAATGGCCGTCTGCTGTATCTCCGCGAGCGTCCGACGTCTCTGAGTGGCCTAACGAGGGGATGTCTTTTCAGATCCGATGTCTCCACCAAGGCAGCGACATGCCTCTTATCGGGAGCTTGGGGACAATGAGGGTCCCAACATGACATAAGATGGAACTTTTTTTTTTTTTTTCCTCCAGGACAAACATTTGCGTATTTTGTGTTTTGAAGAACGAGATATCAGATAAGGTCAAATTTTGCTGTTTCATTTGTGTATCATGCATATAAAATGGTTCAGTGTTTTTTTTTTACACTGCAAAAATGCTTGTTGTATTACAAATTATACACTCACCAGCCACTTTATTAGGAACACCTGCTGTTTTATTTTATGCAGTTCTCTAATCAGCCGATCCCTTGATGACAGCACGATGCATCAAGTCTCGCAGATACAAATCGAGAGCTTCAGTTAATGTTCATAATGTTCAAACATCCGAATGGGAAAAATTGTGCCCAAATCCAGAATCCAGGGACACATGTCGGCCCGGGGGCATTTTGAGTTATTGACAGATTCAGAAAGTACAGTTTCTAAGCTTTCCAATGATGCCTTCCATGTGGAGATCTGACAATATTTGAAGAATGTGTGGCCTTTTGAAAAAGTGTATACCTCTTAAAACAGGAAAGGGAGAAATCGCCCTCGAAGTTTTCCATCTCAGCTACTCTGGGTGTAGGGTGGGCACATAATGGTGCTCATTTGCATGACATTAAGGAAAGCCCTACCCCCTACGAGCTAGCACGATGCTACTTTCATGTAAACAAAGATCACCACGTCAATTTTCCTTCCATGCAAAGTATGCCCAACACAATTATGAAGTACAAAAATAAGTCCTAAAGTATACTTTAACGTTTTGTGGTTGAAAAATTACTCACACCGTAAGAAAGAAAGATAGCACGATGATGACACAACTAACACAACACTAGTTTCATGTAAAGCCTCGGTCACAACCGGCCGTACAGTACGCGCTCCTACGGCCGGTCTACATGCAAAAAACGCAAGAAACGCACGGAGGGCGCGTGTGATGTGCTGATTTTCGAGCCGCAGACCGGCCGCAGAGGTTCTTTGTCATGTCAAACAAACTCTACGGGTGCTTACGTTTTTTTCAGGTTGCAAGACAAACTTACAGCCAACACGCGTCTTTCTCCATGAACAAAAAAAACCCGCAGCGATTTGGGAAACGCCAAAAATCACACGGCCAAAAAATCATACGTCCGGTTGTGACCTAGGCTTAACCAAACCACAACACTCTCCGTTACATGCAAAAATAACCACACAGCCTTAGATTAATAAACTTACCCCATCAGAAAGAGAAACGGCGCCTTGCACACACCAATGCCTCCGATGGAATGTAGTCCTAGAACACTTCCTTTTGGTTGCGTTTTTTTGCTAGAAATGGTTATCTCCGATGTAAATACCGTGTGTCTGTTTGCTTCGCGGTGTTTCAGCTCCTCTGCGCTCTGTTTAGCTTCCTCATTCCATAGTGAAATTACATGCCTGTATGCAGGTTAAGTAGCCACAAAGCTCAGCTCGTATCATACAGCTGATTCGTGAAAAAAAAAAAAGACTTAAATCATCATGTGAATGGCCCATATGGTAATTTACCCACACCTCCCAGCAGGCTACAGTCCTGACAAAAACGAGACAATTTGCAACAAAAAATGTATGCTTTTCCAAGAAAACAATCTATTATCTGAAATACTGATTGCATTCTTCAAGATCTCAACTTGCACATGATGGAAAAAAAACAAAAATCACAAATTTCGAAAAAAAATGCTTCTTTTGCGATTATCTCGGATTCGTTTCGGCCGACATGAGTCCCTGGATTCGGTGAGGCGTCACAATTGTGATCTTGAAGAAAGTGTGACTTTCTTTCACTGGGGCATGGGTGTTGGTTTGAGCCAGATGGACTGGTTTGAGTATTTCAGAAACTGCTGATCTCCTGGGGTTTCCACACACGACAGTCTCTAGAGTTTACACAGACAGAATGGTGCGAAAAACAAAAAGCATTGAGTGAGTGAGCGACAGTTCTGTGAGTGGAAACACATGTCTTGTGGATAAGAGAGGTCAGAGGAAAATGGCCAGATTGGTTCGAGCTTTTTTGCCAGGAAGGATATAGTAACTCAGATAATCACTCTTTACAACCGTGGTGAGCAGAAAAGCATCTCAGCATGCAACAGAAAACAGAAGACCACACTGGGTTCCAGTCCTGCAGCCAAGAACAAGAATCTTAGAATCAAAAGCAAGTTCCTATTCAAGTGGCCGGGAAATGTATATACATAATATCCAGCAGTGGCGGCTGGTAGTCTTTCAAACAGGGGAGGCTGGTCGGTTACGATATTTCCAGATTTTAAAAGAAAAAACATCAATTTTGCCCATACTCTTGCCTCTGATCTGGCTGATTGTTGGCAGGGTCACAAACTGTGAAATAACAGGTTCTTTTGGCCCATTAGCCTACTGTCCAATATACATGTTGGTGGTGTTGGGGGGGAGGGGTATATTTTAACATTTTATATTTTAAAATTGTGGCATGTTGTTTAAAAATTGATTATTGAAAGCAGCTCTTTGTCAGGAACCTCAGCAGTAACAGCAGAGTGTTCTGGAATAGGCACAAGCACTGACCTTGGGGAGCCAAACATAGAGCTGGGTGCCACACATTTCATTCAATGACACTTTCCCTATATTTTACTAATTTTGACTGAGAAATGTTTTATTGACAATTTTGATAACCCTTCACTTTTAATCCAGGTCTGTAGTGTGAAATGTTCTCGGCTGTGTTTTTGTTTAAAAATGTTTTTAAAATTGTAGCTGTGTTTAATTCATATCCAGAGAAATATATATTCCAATATAATATACTCAGCATAAACATTTTAAATAGATTCTATATTTTTGGTCCATCCATGACATTTTACTAAAGTAGCCTATTTACTGTTGTTGATGTGGGTCACTTGCTGTTAGCCAATTCACTTTCTCGTACCAGGAGAGCTGAAAGGAACGAGTATTATTCCCTACCTTTTTCACCAAGTCAATTTGAGGCGTTGGTCTACCCTGCTCTTTAATTTTAATTTTTTCCTCGAAAGGAAGACTGGCAAATGGCTCCGCCAAAATTAAATCAGCAATGCTTGGCATCCGTGCGCAGCTTTCTTGCTAGCTGACTAGCCCCCTCAAGTTCAAGTTCAGTCACTCAAATAAACAAAATTTCTGGAACTAAGCAAACTTGACAACACTATATTTACACTTTATTTACAATGAAAATATATACAAACTAAAAAAGCTGGTAGAAACCGTATGTAATGAATGAAATCGAAATGTAAGCTGAGCTCTTACAATACACCACAGCACTTGCGAATCCGCATGGGACTGAACTGAGATTCACCGCTGCCTGTCTATAGTTGAAACGAGCTGTCAATCAAAGAAAATATCCGGCCGCTTTCACCAATCACCAGTCTCCTCGCGGAAACTGCCATGTCCCTCCCATGTGAGGCTGGGAGTCCGTAGGCGGGCATTTTCGCAGTATTTGTCCAATAACCGTCTTGCATTTTGAGATTGAAAAGCGCAGAGCTCCCAAATGCCATTGAAGTCCACTGAGGCTGGGAGTCCGTGGGAGTCCGTAGGCGGGCATTTTTGCAGTATTTGTCCAATAATCGTCTTGCATTTTGAGATTGAAAAGCGCAGAGCTCCCAAATGCCATTGAAGTGCACTGAGGCTGCGCTGCATCGCGCTGTCACGAGGGGGAGAAACTCACGCACACATTAAAGTTATAAGGGCATTTTTAGAGGAGGCTGAGCCTCCCTTGTTGTCTTAGAGCAATTGCCCGTGATATCCAGGTACACATGGCACTTTTATTTTTTCCACCAATTTCACCATTTCTATCAGAAGCAGACGTCTAATCAAACTGTGAAAATGTCATTAGAAAAACAAAGACCAGTTTGCTTTCATTATTAGTTTAAGCCTCAAACAAGAACGTTCAATTTATTGAAATCCACAGTGATGTTTACTCCATTGTGGCGTTTTTGCTATAGGGTATAGTATGTAGGTCAAAGCTCTGTAATATGCTGTTATTTTCTGCCACTCCAGCTACCAGATTTTCTTCTCCTTATACAATTTTTTTCAGGTTTCATCGAACGTACTCAGTTCCTGCAATGTGTTCGTGTTTGTTTGGCGTCTGAAGACTTTTATTTGCTCCCTTATAGCCGTCAGTCATGCATCATGGAGCTGAAAGAAAAAAAAAATCAATAATTCATTCTCAGACCTTCCAAAAATTCACCCTGAAGAATCACTCAGATGGCTGCCAACCATTTAAAACAAGTGTTAGATTAACTTTGGTGACATCTCGAAGACTATGAACAAGGATTAGAGCAGGTCATCAGCTCCAGTCCCGGAGGACTTTGTTCAGCTACTAAACCTGGTGATTAACTGGTGAGCTGAATCAGGGGTGTGTGCGGGACTCTGACCCTCCTGGAGTGGAAGTGAATGCTCGTGGTTATCACATGAACTGAATCTTAAGTTACATTGCACTATTCAGATTTTTTTTTTTTCAAAGAAACGTCTATACGTTTGGTGGCTGACATAGCAGACGGCGCTGCGGTGTAAAAATGGTGCTGAATAGCCAACTAATTGATGGATAATACCAGTATACAATGGAAATGAAGAGCCAAACCTGATATTTGGGGTTTTAAAACCAACAGTAGTTTCTTGGAAGGGTGTTACATGGTAGATGGTGGGTCAGTTAATTTTCCATTTTGGTACTGTTCGATTTGAGAAGTTCCTATGCTACAAAATCCAGGTAGTACATTCCCAAGCATACAACTAAGGCTGGGTGATATATCAATAAATATCAATAAATATCATTATCGTGATACGACCGTTCATATCGCCAGCCAACGATGAATGAATATCATGAGTATCATGTTTAAACAGAAATATCAACTGTCCTCTAGGAATGAACAGATAGCTGCGGTGCTATAACTCCCATGAATGCACCAATTAAGAGTCTATAACGTAGCATGATGCATCGAACTAGCTGAATAAATATTAGGCCTATAATAAACAGTTATCCCATGAAATCGAGTCGTACATGAGCTGATAGCTATAAGCCATGTACAATGAGATTGAGTGGAATAACTGTTTTATTCTATCCACATTCACTGGGTTTTGAGAAACATAGCATTTTTATTTTTGTTGTTTGCAAATTCAATAAATAAAAACTTTATGCAAAACGCCCGACAAAATCATTTCCTCTTAGAATGTAAACAAACCGGCGAAACGACAGTAGCAATTTGTGAAAAATGTGATAAAAAAATTCTTGAGAAAAAAATATAAAGACACGTTCTTACCATTAAATACTTTTATTCCATATTTTGTTTCTTTTTTGTATTTTTGGGGTTTTGTTTTCGAGTAGAGTTTTTAATTTCATTAATCAGAGTGTGCAATTGCTTATATCCAGTGAATGTGGACACAGTAATTAAATAATATTGGCTGGCTTTTTTTGTGGTATACCAGATATATTCCATTTAGCTAGCATGATATTGAACAAGTTGAAGATGAGTAGCTGAGTGGAATATATCTGATATACCTACCGCAAAAAAAGCCAGCCAATATTATTATTATTATTATTATTATTATTATTATTATTATTAGTGTTTTCCCCAGAAAAAAATGAAAGCCCTAAATTCTGGCATGATAATACACAGACAATTGAGTGCCAATGGTGTGAAAGCAAGCACCAAAGGCGCGAAGCGAAACTAGGGGGGTCCGGGGGCATGTTCCCCCGTAAAATTTTTTGAAAATCGATGCTCTCAGGTGCATTTTCAGGGTCTCTGAGAGGTTTTAGATACATGATTATAGGATCGATTTTACCAGTGTTTCAATGATTTCTGACCTAAATAGTATTAATGTATACACATTTGAAATTTCACCTTAAAGTTCAACATGCAAGTTAAACTGTTTTGTTACAGATTACTGAGGTATACGATAGATTGAAAATCTACGGGGATTCCTTAATTACCTATGATCAAGTAGTGTTGTAACAAAAATATGCAAAAAAAATCCAGAAAATCACATTGTCTCTACATTCCTTCCAAACAAAAATGCACAGTCATTTTCTTTTGTTTCTGAACGTTATATTCATAGCCAAATATACATCGTGAGAAATATTGCAATATAGTTTATAGCTCATATCACCCATCCCTACATAGTACACCATTTCAGGTGCAGCTTAAACCATGCCCATGTGCATACGGATATTTGTGAACAGTTTCTTGCCTCTTGTTGAGATGAAAATGGCATCTTGGGACGCTAAATCAAAATTTTTTTTTTTCGAAAACACTGTGGAGAAATTATTATGAAAGTTTTTACTATTTTTTGTGTCTAAATGCCTGGTATGCGCTAGGAATGCGCTAGGACTGTCATGTGCGTGGTCATAACCAGGTTGTTCCTTTGAGGTCCGTAATTCCTTCTTTAATAACATTTTTATGTTTTGGTTATTATACAGAATGTAATAAAAGTACTGTCTGATAAAGTTAACGCTCTGTATACAAATATATATTCGTCTTTACATTAGGTGAAATTACATTTTCATTTTAATCCCAATGTTGATACTGTCATCACTTCCTGGGCTGGCATTCCAACAATGTTTTAATGTGGACAGAGGTACACTCTATGGCCAAAAGTGTACGGACACCCGACCATCACACCAACATGTGCGTCTTCCTCAAAAGCACACAGAATGTCTTTGTACGCTGAACTCGAGTGTCCTGACCTGCACAGACCCCTGACCTCAACTCCACTGAACACCTTTGGGATGAACCGGAATGCCGAATGTACCCCAGACCTCTTCACTAAACATCTATTTTGTGGCTGAATGATCAGAAATCCCGACAACCACATTTCACAATCGAGTGGAAAGCCTTCCCAGAAGAGTGGAGATGATTAGAAGTGCAAACGGGACTCAATCTGGACTGAGATGTTCAGCAAGGACATATATATAGGTGTGATAGCCAGGTGTCCACAAACTGTTTAAAACATAGAAGAGATTTTTGTTTTTAATTTAAACTGGAGAATTTAGGCTCACAGGGTAAGATTTTATGCAGCATGAGTATACAGCACATGCATGGAGAATGACATACAATGAGGAACAGATGTGAGCAATAACAAGGGACATTGTCAGGGCAGAGCTGGGACAGGTCGACACCGGGAAGTAACCAAGAGCGGACAATAACCCAGGCCCTGTCTACACGGCAACGGATTCAGGTGAATCTGATAAAATTTTTTATCGTTTCGGCCTGGCGTCCACACGGCACCGGCGTTTTGGGTGCCCCAAAACGAAATCTTTTGAGAACGGGTTCCAGAGTGAAAAAATCTGGCAGCGGAGCCGTTGCGAAGTCGTCTGGATGAGTAGAACGGATTTGTTTACGATGACGTCACAACCACATGACTAGAACAAGCAGCACTCTCGCGCGCATCATTCGTAACAACAGAAATTGAAATTGTTTACACATTAACCTGACTGACCTGCCAGACAGACAATTTACACCTGCTTTGATGAACAGAAAGTACAGCCTTCCACACAAAGCAACAGTTACCTGACTATAGACCCTTTTCACTCACGTGACCTTCGTAAACGCGACCGCCATTTTGGACATGAAGAAATAACAGTTTATGGCACAGACCCTTTCGGTTCTCGCTCATCTAGCTGCTACAATGACTGCTTAGACTGCAACAATAATACCTAACACACATTTAAGTATCCGTCGTAAAGACGTGAAACTCGTCGAGTGACGAGTGTGTTCATTGATAAGCTAACACAATCGAAAGTAGACATACCATCACACTGCCCTGGCGCTGTGTACAGTTTACCTTCTATGGTTTGTGCACTCACTATTTGCCATTACTTTCTCCAACCCAGTGTTCGAACTATGCCGATATTTTCGGGGGGTCCCTTTTTTTCCCTTGGGGGGGGGTGCTTGCGCTTGCGCTTGTCTCAGAGCGCGGATCTCCAAACATATGAGAAGCCTATCTTACACTCAAAAAAACCAACATGGGTGTCTGTTACATGAACCTAAGTCTAACATGTAACGGTTGACATTTAGGTCACTCAACAAAATTGTTTCTGGCTAAGTTAACGCATTTTACTTGGGTGGAAATACTTTCCATAATTTTATTATGTTCACTGAGCAAGTTATTTGCAAGTTATTTTTTTTGAGTGTACGCACATATCACGCGGACTCCACACCTCCACACACGCATCGTGTCTGAAGTCATAACTCATCAGGGGAAATCGTGTCCGCATTGGCATGTTCAAAAAACAACCTCGCGTCAACAATGATACCACACGCAAGAACAAAAAAACAGTCAGGCTACTCAACACATCTGATCCACAGCAGCACCAAAGCATCACTGGAAATCATGTCAGCAACCAATCTTCCATTTCAACACGCGTCAGCAAACAAATGGCACCACAAACATGAACGAATCGGTCAGGCTACCGATTCCAAACCCACAGCAGACGAATAATTAAATGCATCTTACCTTAAAGCAGAATCGACCACAAAGGAAGTGTGTTGGCACACTTCCTTTCTACTAGTTTGTGTCCCCAACCTGGCAGCAGCAGTCGTTGTCATATCAGTTTATTTTATCTTTGACGTAAACACAACACTTCGGATATGCAAATGCTTCCCGTTACACACGATTGCTATGTCAATAAACATCATTTTGCCAATATTTTAGAGACCATCCATCTTCTCCGTCGGTCAGCATCTGTCGGGATCCGATAAAATGATAAATCTTGCCTTGTGTGCTGATGGTTACTACATCCAGGTGCACAGCAATATAATGGCATGATGGAAGTCTTGCTGAAAGTAAAAACTTTCTTTGATGGCTATATTCCTTTCGATGCTTCGCCGTCGTTCCTCGTTGTTGGCTGTAGTAGACTACTGGTAGTACATGTCCAAAATGGCGGCCGCGTTTGTCGTGACGTCATGTGAAAAGGGTGCATAATGGAGGCAGAGGGGAAAAGAGTCGGAAGACCCTTCAACAGACTGTTTTGTATGAACCACTGCATTGCATTCACTTTTGTATACAGCTTTTCTTTTAAATAAACAAGTAACTGAACCACGGGCGATTGCTCTAAGACAACGAGGGAGGCTCAGCCTCCTCTAAAAATGACGAACATCGTGTAGGATGAATTGCGCTAGGCTTATGTTATAGCCGACCTTATAACATTGCTATTTCAGATCCAGAATCATAGAAATATATGTGCTCAACCCAACTACAGTGCGAAATCATTCCATTATAACTTTAATGTGTGCGTGAGTTTTTCCCCCTCGTGACAGTGCGATGCAGCCCAGCCTCAGTGCACTTCAATGGCATTTGGGAGCTCTGCGCTTTTCAATATCAAAATGCAAGACGGTTATTGGACAAATACTGCGAAAATGCCCGCCCACGGACTCCGAGCCTCACATGGGAGGGACATGGCAGTTTCCGCGAGGAGACTGGTGATTGGTGAAAGCGGCCGGATATTTTCTTTGATTGACAGCTCGTTTCAACTATAGACAGGCAGCGGTGAATTTCAGTTCAGTCCCATGCGGATTCACAAGTGCTGTGGTGTATTGTAAGAGATCAGCTTACATTTCGATTTCATTCATTACATACGGTTTCTACCAGCTTTTTTAGTTTGTATATATTTTCATTGTAAATAAAGTGTAAATATAGTGTTGTCAAGTTTGCTATCTTAGTTCCAGAAATTTCATTTATTTGAGTGACTGAACTTGAACTTGAGGGGGCTAGTCAGCTAGCAAGAAAGCTGCGCACGGATGCCAAGCATTGCTTATTTAATTTTGGCGAAGCCATTTGCCAGTCTTCCTTTCAAGGAAAAAATTAAAATTAAAGAGCAGGGTAGACCAACGCCTCAAACTGACTTGGTGAAAAAGGTAGGGAATAATACTCGTTCCTTTCAGCTCTCCTGGTACGAGAAAGTGAATTGGCTAACAGCAAGTGACCCACATCAACAACAGTAAATAGGCTACTTTAGTAATATGTCATGGATGGACCAAAAATATAGAATCTATTTAAAATGTTTATGCTGAGTATATTATATTGGAATATATATTTTTCTGGATATGAATTAAACACAGCTACAATTTGGAAAAGATTTTTAAACAAAAACACAGCCGAGAACATTTCACCTGGATTAAAAGTGAAGGGTTATCAAAATTGTCAATAAAACATTTCTCAGTCAAAATAAGTAAAATATAGGGAAAGTGTCATTGAATGAAATGTGTGGCACCCAGCTCTACTGCTGAGGTTCCGGACAAAGAGCTGCTTTCAATAATGATCAATTTTTAAACAACATGCCACAATTTTAAAATATAAAATGTGAAAATATACCCTCCCCCCCCAACACCACCATCATGTATATTGGACAGTAGGCTAATGGGCCAAAAGAACCTGTTATTTCACAGTTTGTGACGCTGCCAACAATCAGCCAGATCAGAGGCAAGAGTATGGGCAAAATTGATGTTTTTTCTTTTAAAATCTGGAAATATCGTAACCGACCAGCCTCCCCTGTTTGAAAGACTACCAGCCACCACTGAACTGAACCATTTCTTGAATTTCTTTTTTTTTTATTGGATAAGACTGCTTTTCAAAACGTTCACACACAATATAAAAAGTTATATAAATTATATAAAAATGCTTTTCAAAATGTTCACACACAATAAGAAAATTAAGTTATATAAAACTATGCACACTAATAAAACTAATTTGTACACACAGAAGGCACGATTTCCTCGCGTAGTCGCAGCCATCTTCTTCTTGTTGTTGTGTGTTTGTTCCTGTGAGTGCTTCACGCCGGGTAGAAGAAGGGGTTTATGCGTGTAACAGACGTTGCGTTGTGTTGTTCACCAGTCTTTTTATTCTGAAGAAATGAGACACAAATACACTGCTGAGGACGGGCTGCAAACGTCCAGTGGCATTGGCGCTTACATTTCCAAAACGAACTGAAAGAGGCCAGCGCCTCGTTCCCATAACTACCTGCGCTCTTAAAGGGTGAGCGCGGATTTTCCCCACCACTACACACAATGGCAAGTGGAAAAAAATAAACCCGTTACATGCGCATGCGTCCTACTTCTTCTTCTATTGTTCTGGTGTCTCCGATGGGATCGTCTTACAGCGCACGTAGAGGTGTGGCATGTGTATTGCATCGTTTTCAGCAAGCGTTGTGTTGCCATATGGACCTGATATTTTACTGATCCGTTGCCCATGTGGACGCGATATTTAAAAAAAAAAAAAATCTCGTTGCCGTTGTCGTGTGGATGTAGCCCCAGTCCTGCTGAAATGAATTCGAGCCGTCCTGGCTTGGCTAATGTTCTACATTTCCTAGCTTGAGATCCGAGATTGATTGAGGATACTTTAGATACATTCTTGAATGCTGCGTTATTCTCTGACACACCTATTCACAAGTTTCATAGTTCACAGTTTCATATCTTCTTGTGGTCTGGTTTGCTCTGGAGACATGTGGCTGCTGAAGATTCAGATTAAATAACATTGCCCCTGGGAGAGCGGATCAGAGTGACAGTCGTGTTTTGGCTCTTGCCCTTTTATATTTTCATCGCTGAAGGTCTGCGGACAAAAGGACTTCAATCTCACGTTGTATTCAGCGTTTACGATGGAGGTGTCTATGAAAACAGGCGCTGCAAATCCCAAGTGACGCTCCTGCCAAGTGCAGGTCATGTGTGCATTGATTTGGAACACAAGCAGGCAGAGTTATGAGTGAAGCTATGCTGAAAGACAAAGTGCATGCATACAGTATTTACTCCCCTTTAATAGATACATGATGGAGAGACAGATTGTAGAATTGGAGCAATCCAAGAAAAAATTGGATATAAAATTCCACCTTTTTCAGCAAGATTGTTTTTAGAGCTCTAGCGCATCCCAAAATTGTGTAGGTTTAAATTGCAGTTGTTATCTGTGTGTGTGTGTGTGTGTGTGTGTGTGTGTGTGTGTGTGTGTGTGAGATTTAAGGAGGAGGTCATTGGAATTTTGACCAGATAATTAGCATGATAGAGTTGTTCATTTCAGCATTATAAGGTCAAACTTAGGAGGCTTTTACAAAGCGGCTCCCCTGCTGAGTGGGACTGAACTTGAAGCAGCAGGGGGGGTTTAGATATGCATGCTTTAAAATGAGTGTTTTTTCCTCTTCTTCTTCTTCTTTTAAATTGCCGTTAATGGACACAACTTTCGCTGTTGATATGATGGCAGTTTACATGTACAGCTGTCCAAGAAAATTCACTTAATAATCTTATCTCATCTCATCTCATTATCTGTAGCTGCTTTATCCTGTTCTACAGAGTCGCAGGCAAGCTGGAGCCTATCCCAGCTGACTACGGGCGAAAGGCGGGGTACACCCTGGACAAGTCGCCAGGTCATCACAGGGCTGACACATAGACACAGACAACCATTCACACTCACATTCACACCTACGGTCAATTTAGAGTCACCAGTTAACCTAACCTGCATGTCTTTGGACTGTGGGGGAAACCGGAGCACCTGGAGGAAACCCACGCGGACACGGGGAGAACATGCAAACTCCACACAGAAAGGCCCTCGCCGGCCACGGGGCTCGAACCTGGACCTTCTTGCTGTGAGGCGACAGCACTAACCACTACACCACCGTGCCACCCCTCACTTAATAATAATGGGTGGCTTGATGGTGTAGTGGTTAGCGCTATTGCCTCACAGCAAGAAGGTTCTGGGTTCGAGCCCAGTTTCCGACAGAGGCCTTTCTGTGTGGAGTTTGCATGTTCTCCCCGTGTCTGCGTGGGTTTCCTCCGGGTGCTCCGGTTTCCCCCACAGTCCAAAGACATGCAGGTTAGGTTAACTGGTGACTCTAAATTGAGCGTAGGTGTGAATGTGAGTGTGAATGGTTGTCTGTGTCTATGTGTCAGCCCTGTGATGACCTGGCGACTTGTCCAGGGTGTACCCCGCCTTTCGCCCGTAGTCAGCTGGGATAGGCTCCAGCTTGCCGATGACTCTGCACAGGATAAGCGGTTACGGATAATGGATGGATGGATAATAATGATAATAATAATAATTTTCTCAAGCTTAAGACTGCTTTATAACTTCAACTCTCAAGATACACCAATGATATGCACAGAAAATGTAATTATCAAAGGTAACAACATAAGATAAGCACACAAACATATGAACCAATGAAAGCTTGTAGAAACACTGCAAAGTTAGACATGGTAGATACTGTAACAAGTGGTAAATACACTCCCCAGCCACTTTAATAGGAACTTGTTCTTGATTCTGAGATTCTCGTTTTTGGCTGCAGGACTGAAACCCAATGTGTTCTTCTGCTGTTGCATGCTGAGATGCTTTTCTGTTCACCACGGTTGTAATGAGTGATTGTATGAGTTACTATATCCTTCCTGGTAAAACAAGCTCGAAACAATCTGGGGTGGGTTTCCTGAAAGCCTCTTAAGGCCAAGAGAGTCTTAAATAACCTCTTAAAGTACATATTCTGGACCAATTTCGTTTTTGTTTTTTTTTATATGAAAGTATGTCCCTTTACACACTCATCCAGAAGGGTAATTTTGCACAAGGCCATCTGTCTACAGCAGAAAAAAATAAAATAACAAAACACGTCTGGAAAAATCCCAAGGGAGTCTGGAGCCAGATTCGTGTCGTTACCTGCGGAAGCGCCAGCAGGCTGCGAGAGCTTTGCACAGTTTCAGTGCACAGCCTGTGTAGACCAAGTGCTCCCATTTCTCTCTCATTGTCCGGTTTTTTGGGAAACGATGAGTACTAATCCCATCAAGATTGGTGTTGCTACACCCTCCTACGATACATCTGTTAACCATTTTAATAATTACGCGATAACGTTGAAGAAAGTTGCAGAAAACCACCAGGTCGTTTTCTCATAAACAAACCAGCGCTGATGTAGGATTCAGAGGGAGGTGTCCCGCACGCGACGTCACGAAAATCAATGTTTGCCGGGAAATCCAAATGCCAAGTTTTTTTCAGAGGCGGACCAATTCGCCTCAAATGGCTTGATTTCAACTGAATTTTTCTGGTATTGCGCAAGGTAAAAAAATTGCACAAAATGCAAAATATGACAGATATTTGATCAAAGTTTAATATAAAATAGGAGAATTACATTGATCTTGCTCCTGAATTTACCCGTGATATGCACTTTAAGCTCCATCGTCAAGCTAATGTGTTTTTTCCCGAACAACATCGTAGCCCAAGTAGTCCTTTAGTTTGCTCGGAATGTATGAGAGACCCGGACCACTCGTTCAAAACAAAGAGCGACTCGCTCCCAGCCGAATACACAGAATGCACTGCGCCTCCGAGGGAATCTCACAGTCAATGGGGGAAACTGGTGTTGAGTCTGTTGATGGTGTTCAATTATTTTTCTTGTACATTGCAAGTACATCAAGTTAATTATTAAATAAATATACAGAAAACATTATGAATCTATTTCAATATGTTATAGAATTACATATGGATATCGTAATATCACATTTATATCGCCACGTTTGAATCAAATTTAACTCAATTAGGCGAGTGACTAACTGATTTAGTGTCATAAATGAGACATTTCTGCACCTCTAACTTTGTATGTGTGTGTATGTGTGTGTGCGAGAGAGAGAGAGGTTTTGATCTGTGCGTAGTGTGTACCTTATACCTGTCAACCCTCCCGTTTTTCCCGGGAAATCCCTTATTTTGACTTATTTCCCGCTCTCTTCCCGTTTTTTTATTTTCCCGAAAATATCCCGTATTATGACATTATATAAAAGTCCCGTATTTTCACAATATAAAAAAGTCGGTAGGTCCAGAATTCATGATGCGCCTCTGACAGGAGTTTACAGCAGGAAGTCGGGCCATGAATTCACGTCCCCGCCCTCTCAGGCATCAGTAATTACAGAACTACGTCCGGAGGCGAGGCTGAACAAGTGATTAGGTCCAGTGTTGCCAGATTGGGCGGTTTCCCACCCAAGTTGGGCGGTTTCAAGTGCATTTTGGCGGGTTTTGAACATATTTTGGGCTGGAAAACGTCAGCAGTATCTGGCAACACTGATTAGGTCTGAGGTGAAGATGGCGATGCTAATAGCTAAGGAAAACATTAGCCTCTCTTTCTTTGATGATTTCAACAAGTGCGTGGCTGGAATGTTCCCAGACTCTTCCATCGCAAAGAAATTTTCCATGGGGAAAACGAAAGCCTCCCAAATAATCAAAGGTAAGCTACACATGTTTACATTAAGTATGTCCTGGCTAAGACCTCATAAATAGCCTAGTGTAAACTAATTGGTGTATTAACTGTTTTATCCACTCATTGTCTATTTTATTTTCTATCTGAAACTTACCCATTTTAAATCACTCTTGGTTTAATATTTTATATTACTCTTTATTACTCTATCTATCTATCTATCTATCTATCTATCTATCTATCTATCTAGTGTTCCGAGGCCATGATTATGGTAAAACCATAATAAATTGCAATGGAATTGAATTTATTGACTGGTTATATAATGACCTTTCTTATTTTAACATAAGATACGTATTTTAGCCCTTAATTTGGGAAATAACTGGTACCACTGAAAGCAAATAAAAATAAATGTATAGTTTATTCACAAATGCACTCTATAAACCATAAGCATATTGAGTTTGGGTCTTGGCTATCACCAACATGCACCAGAGTACAGGAAATCACAAATACTAGATAGAAAATTGCCCCCCATTCAACTACACACCCACTTTTGGTGAAGGGTATGACTTTCCGAAATTTTCCCTTATTTTGAGTTAAAAATCTGGGAAATATCCCTTTTTTTCAAACCTCAAAGTTGACAGGTATGGTGTACCTAAGGAGGTTGAATTGACCTCCTTTTATATATATATATATATATATATATATATATATATATATATATATATATATATTGTGTGTGTGTGTGTGTGTGTATGGGTCCGTCTCAGAAACTGGTCTCTCATTTGGGACATTATGGTCCAAAAATAAATTTTCTAATTTTACTATTTTTTTTTTTTTGCATTTACCCAACACTCAATGTTTCTTTTGTCATGTTTAATAAGAATAAATATAGTATCTTGCTTTATCTGGCCTCCACTGTGGAAATTTTTTTTATTACAATTCAAATGCTTTTGTAAAATTGATTTCCATATAAAATAACTCCATCATGAAGAATTAAAGCCCCTCCTTCACAGAGGAGTGAAAATATTGAATAAATTTCCTCTTTTTGATTGCTTGGGTTAAAAATGCCGAGTTATGATGACTGAATTGATTATTCACTTAAATATGAATAATATGATACATTTTGGGTATTTGATATGGCGAAATAGGACACAATGGAAAAATCAAGAACACACCGGAAAGATGAGAATAACGGCGGTGGTAAAAGAACAGCAACTGTACCGGCTGAAGGTCGCGCGGGTCTCTGCTGCGGCGCGCGAGCAACGGGACATCACTACCGCACCGGACGGAGTGCGAGGCGGGGGCGGGGCAAAATGACTGGCCGTAGATTCTATCAAAAGTTCGATCTGAATTGACCATGGTTGCAAAATATTGGCCAAAAATACGCAAACACTACGAAATATGAAAGTAAGATGAAAAAGAAACATTCTATTGCCTCATACTGCAAGACTAAAACAAAATAAAACTGTCAAAACTCACCTTTTCAGTGATAACGTCCGAACAGATCACTCGCGTAACAGAAAGACCGCAAATGGAAGCACGATCAACTTCTAACTGTTGGAGTGGAAAATTCCATTCTACACATGCAAATTGTTAATGCGTGTCCTTCCCCGCACACAAATAACACGCTACGCTAAAAAATAGACCACAACTCATTTTATAGCTCAGAAATTCATACAAGACCAGCTACCATCATAACATATTCTGTAAGAAACATATTCTATACCTAACTTTCAGCTTTCGTTTTAAAAAACAAAATTGCAGATTTATAACTAAATTTGTATATGGTGTAGTGATTTTAAGTTCCTACTTTTGGTGAGGTCGTGACCTCGACCCTGAGGCTTTCTGTTTAGATCAAAACACACAACCGTATTGGTTTTGGGTCTGCGGAAAATGGAGTTACGACAGTGATGAAATATTTTGCATGATGTTTTATTACGGTTATGATTATTCTGTGAGCGCACCAATCCTTAGGTGTCTAAAGTTACAACTTAAAATACAATCAGTGATAACTGTAGACTTTTCAGTGGACTACAACCTTTTTAAGGGAATGCGATGTAGTCGACCATTTATCATGTCCCAGATCAAGCCGCCATTTTTCCACAAATTTGCAGAATTTTTGCCAAATTCTGAATATTCACATCAAAGATTTATTTTTATCTGGATTATTTCTTTCATCATTTTATTTCAAATTAAAACCAATATCACCATTCAAAACCGTATAGTTTATTGACTGTGAGTATATTTAGTGGGGGACCCCCACAGTACCCAGTTTCTGAGACAGACCCATATATATATATATATATATATATATATATATATATATATATATATATATATATATATAGTGCTGTCCAGCGATTAAAATATTTAAGTATTTAATCGCGATTAATGTCGCGACTGTCATAGTTAACTTGCGATTAATCGCAATTTAATCGCACATTTTTGTCACACGAAAAACCATTGTAATTCTCTTACCAGCATAAAAAAGTGAATGGGCTTGTTTTGTACCAATGTTTTTCTTATTGCAAAGCATAACACGTCTTGACACAGCCACTGCAAACTGAAACCTAAGCTGAGCACCGGTGCTCTTCGTCCCGAGACTAACAAGAGAACCATGAGTGAAGTGATCTACTGCTTGAGTTAGTCTCTAATCAGAGAGACAGGTTACACAGTGACGGTAGGCTTGACATGCTTGATTATAATATAAAGTACACTATTATATTAAGTTTAAGTTGTTCGTTGATAAATATTGCATTGAATCTGATCTTTACTGTTTCAGCTCACTTAACACATTTTGTACTTTTACACTTTCTGCCTGTTGATGCGTCGCGCTGTCCAATCAGAGGCGGCCAAATTTGCATATTACAGGAAGGATTTCTGGGATAGCATTGAGTTTACAGTTCAGAGGGATCTGGCTTCTTTAGACGCTGTCTTCTTAAAACTGAATAAATATTTAAAAAGAGCCAGTCTTTTGAATGGCTCTTTTCAAAGAACGGATCACAAAGATGCGGATCCCATCAAAGAGCCATAAATCCCATCTCTACTAGCGCGCCCTGCCCGCGCTGGTTCTTTGAGGGAGGAGGGCAGAGGACTCTGGCTGTGCGGGGCGTGGCATTACAGTCTAGCTGCTATCGTTTTTCTAAGCAAAGTCTCTGTTCCAAGTTCCTGGCAGTTTCAAAAGCTTATGAAAAACCTACATCATGTCACAGAGCGTTAATCTCGCGATAAAAAATTATCGCCGTTAAAATTGAGTCAAGTTAATGCGTTAATAACGCGACATTTTTGACAGCACTAATATATATATATATATATATATATATATATATATATATATATATACACACATACAGGGTGTCTCAAAAAAATGTACTCACACTTTGAATGACGAGAAAACCTTTATTTATGAACATAGAGTGAAATGGAATAGCTTCGAATACAGAAGACAAATGTAATTGAAGAATCATGTTCGCAAATGTTCAAATTGATGACCATTATTGTCCAGACAACGCTGATAACGCGCACCAAGAAATTCGCAAACGTCACGAAACAGGTCATTAGGAATATCGCGACATTGTCTTTCAATTTCCAATTTCAATGCATCAGTTGTTCTTGGTTTGGTGCGATAATTTCCTGCCATGCTGTGATTAATTAATTACACCTGCAACACAAAAAAGGCAGCATGTTAGGGACAGTTAAAGTGTGAGTACATTTTTTTGAGACACCCTGTATATATATATATATATATATATATATATATATATATATATATATATATATGAGGTCAGTTCAACCTCCTAAGGTACACACTACACACAGATCAAAACCTCCCTCTCTCTCTCTCGCACACTTATAAGGGAGAACACTGCCCACTTGGCATTGTGAATAACAGCTGAAATAATCCTGACTGCATGATCGCAGGGTGGCAGTGAAATGAGCGAGCACGGGGAAAACATTTACCTAATTATTTACCTTATAACTTGCTCATTCTCTCGTGTGAACATTTGCTCATTTAATTAAAAACACGCTTGGAATTAAAAAAAAAAAAAAATTGCCAAAAACATAAAATAGTTTAATTAATTAATTACCACATTATATATGTAATGGTTCCAGATGATACTATATATTATCTTATTTTACACACTTTATATTTCATTAGAGTTTGGTAAAAACGAACGCCAAGTCACCTTACCGACTGGATTTAGCAATTACTAATGCCTTCAGCGGCGGCACGGTGGTGTAGTGGTTAGCGCTGTCGCCTCACAGCAAGAAGGTCCTGGGTTCGAGCCCCGTGGCCGGCGAGGGCCTTTCTGTGTGGAGTTTGCATGTTCTCCCCGTGTCCGCGTGGGTTTCCTCCGGGTGCTCCGGTTTCCCCCACAGTCCAAAGACATGCAGGTAAGGTTAACTGGTGACTCTAAATTGACCGTAGGTGTGAATGTGAGTGTGAATGGTTGTCTGTGTCTATGTGTCAGCCCTGTGATGACCTGGTGACTTGTCCAGGGTGTACCCCGCGTTTCACCCGTAGTCAGCTGGGATAGGCTCCAGCTTGCCTGCGACCCTGTAGAACAGGATAAAGCGGCTAGAGATAATGAGATGAGATGAGATAATGCCTTCAGCAACGACAGTATGATTGCCTTTAGCAGCTACTCATGCCGATATCAGGGATGCGCACTTCAAAGACGCTCTTCGTCCTGTTGCTGTTTAGACTCCTTCTTATGAGTGAGTTCGGGAAAACTACGTACAGAGACAACGTTCGTTGCTTAAGAGAGTCTCTTAACTCTCTCTTTAACTCTAAAGGGCAACGTTATCGGGAAACTCACCCCTGGCCATTTTCCTCTGACATCTCTTATCAACAAGGTGTTTGTTTCCACCCATAGAACTGTCACTCACTCACACAGTGTTTTTTATTTTTCGAACCATTCTGTCTGTGTAAACTCTAGAGACTGTTGTGTGTGAAAACCCCAGGAGATCAGCAGTTTCTGAAATACTCAAACCAGTCCATCTGGCTCAAACCAACACTCATGCCCCAGTTAAAGAAAGTCACACTTTCTTCAAGATCACAAATTTTCCCATTCTGATGTTTGAACATTGTGAATATTAACTGAAGCTCTTGATTTGTATCTGCATGATTTTATACATCGCGCTGCTGTCAGTGGATCGGCTGATTAGAGAACTGCATCAAACAGACAGCAGGTGGATGTATAGGTGTTCCTAATAAAGTGGCCAGCGAGTGTCGTGCTAGTATTATCCTGTATATTATTCTAGCCTGTGTGTTCTGTACACGTCAGAAGATTGAACAACATATGGTATGAGATATCATGTACAGATCACAATTGTGACAATATGTGTTTAAAGTGCATATCACGGGTAAATTCAGGAGTGAGATCAATGTAATTCTCCTATTTTACTGTATATTAAACTTTGGTCAAATATCTGTCACATTTTGCATTTTGTGCATTTTTTTTTACCTTGTGCAATACCAGAAAAATTCAGTTGAAATCAAGCAATTTGAGGCGAATTGGTCCGCCTCTGAAAAAACTTGGCATTTGGATTTCCGGGGAACGTTGATTTTCGTGACGTCGCGTGCGGGACGCCTCCTTCTGAATCCTACGCCAGCGCTGGTTTGTTCATGAGAAAACGACCTGGTGGTTTTCTGCAAATTTCTTCAACGTTATCGCGTAATTATTAAAATGGTTAACAGATGTATCGTAGGAGGGTGTAGCAACACCAGTCATGATGGGATTAGTACTCATCGTTTCCCAAAAGACCGGACAATGAGAGAGAAATGGGAACGCTTGGTCTACACAGGCTGTGCACTGAAACCATGCAAAGCTCTCGCAGCCTGCTGGCGCTTCCGCGGGTAACGTCACGAATCTGGCTCCAGACTCCCTTGGGATTTTTCCAGACGCGTTTTGTTATTTTATTTTTTTCTGCTGTAGACAGATGGCCTTGTGCAAAATTACCCTTCTGGATGAGTGTGTAAAGGGACATACTTTCATATATAAAAAAAAAAAAAACGAAATTGGTCCAGAATATGCCCATTGTTCTTGGTGATGTTCAAGTTTTCATTTAATGCTCATCATGACCCTGATCAGGATAAATCCGGTACTGAGTGAAAGGTGATAATTACCATTTACAGGATTGTAATGCTACTGTCACTTTTTAACCACGGATCAGTCTAATCAGCAGGCTTTCGTCTAAACGGGGGAACAGGGGCGCTGCGCCCTCTTACTCTCGACGTGCGCCCCCTTACCGACTCCATGAAAACATCCCAGCAACACCACGTGACAATGTGTCTGATCATCAAATACGTTATAATTGCTCCAAAAATATTCCAATCATAGTAGATACACCGCCAGATGGTGCAAAAACAATCCGAATTGGCGTTTTCCAGACTGAGGCGCCATGTTGTTTAGTTGTTTACTTGTCGCGGCTGCTCTCGCGAGATTTGACATGGGTTACATACAAGGTCAGCTGACTTGTAGAGCGAGATTTCTCGAGACTGAATGACCTTTCACCCACCAGCGCGGGAGCTTTTGACAGAAGTAGTTCGCGAGTTGTTTTTGTTGACACTTGGGCATTTAAAGATGTCATCCCGCGGCACGAAACGGAAGAAAGCCAAAGACTGTCCGGGGCAGAAGAAGATTACTTCTTTCTTTTTCAATGTTGACAGACAATTTGTTACAATTTCCCTCTCAGATAGCCTCAGAATGTCCCATTGGAGCATTTTTCAAAGGCTTTGCACGGTGGGGGGACAACCGGCACCATCTCCCCCGCTTCGCTCCCTCGCCATGGTGAGCGCCCTCATACTAAATTTTTCTAGAAAAAACCCTGAATCAGTGTAATTTACTTTAAAAAAAACAACCAAACAGCTTTGGTATTCAGAAGTGAGCTGTTTTTTTTTTTTTTAAACTAAATTGTACTAATTATACTCAAAAATATGACAGTCTTCGAGTCTTAGATGGCTAGAAATTTGATATTAAATGTTTATTTTATGTTCTACATTAGTGTGTGAGTCTAAACTTTTTAAATCGTGTTTATTAAAAAAATAGCATTAAAAAAAAGCATCGAAAGTCAAGAGAATCACCGTGGCAAGTTCTCCAGGATGTTGGAAATAACTTACCACAATGTAACAGTGTAACTCAGTGAATTGATCCAGATTTAGAAAGTAAATGATCACAAGACATACAGATTTAATTTTTTTAACTATTGGCTGTATTTTCCCCCGGTAATTTATTTGATATTTAGACATTTAATACAATGAAATGAAATTCGCTACAATATTCAGGGATATTTGTATTTCTGAATGGGTAACGAGGGTATTTAACAGTTATTCCACGAAATCGAGTCGTACATGAGCTGATAGCTGACGAGGGATGTAGCACTGAGTTGGCTATAGGCCATGTACGATGAGATTGAGTGGAATAACTGTTTTATTCTATCCACATTCACTGGATTTTGAGAAACAGAGCATTTTTATTTTTAGCAAATTTGATAAATAAAAACTTTATACAAAACGTCCGACAAAATAATTTCCGCTTAGAATGTAAACAAACCGGCGAAATGACAGGAGCAATTTGTGAAAAATGCGATAGTAATAATAATTCTTGGAAAAAAAAAAGATACGTTCTTACCATCAAACACTTTCTTTCCATATTTTGTAGTATTTTTTTGGGTTTTGTTTTCGAGTCGAGTTTTTATTTCGTCCTCGGTTGCTTCAGCAACGTGCGCCGCCATTTTGTTTTTCTCTCCTCATGGTATATGAGCTGATAGCCTGGTAGTAGAGTAGCCAATCAGAGCACATGATTGCTCATATCCAGTGAATATTGATAGAATAATTTATATATATATATAAAAAACAATTATTCACCAAAGGTGAAGTGAATATTGGTGAATAATAACCGAGACGAAGTCTGACCCACAAGCTGTCCATAGAAACAGAGAGATAAAAGGGTAATGAGAGCGCTTTCGCGTTTTGTCTACTGTATAGCGTTTATTCAATAAAGTTGCCTTAAAAGCCTTGACGCCGAGACCTGACTTGATAACCTTGGAACATACTGTACAATGGACGTTGCTCAATAGTGATGTACATTACAGCATGAACTTTCTGATTTAATCATGAGTTTTTTATTTAATTAGAAAATGGTCTTATCAAAAGTATGGATACGTGCAGGGCGAAAGCTGTACAGCTGAAAGGAATTAAGAGAGAATGAAAAGAAAGGAAAGGTTGGGTGCAGATCTGACTCATACACGACTTTCACTTCCTAAGGAATGTTTTAACCAAAGAATGCATTTCCTTCATGAGACTTCAAAAAGGAAGTCTTACAGGGTTCAAATACAAAGTTGTGCGATCAAAGAGTTTCATGGTGAAAAAACAGAAGCTTGTGAAAAAAAACTTGGGAAAGGTCTGAATAGAGTATGGTTTGGTAGATTATGTATCTAAGAATAGTTTGCACTCCAGTCTCCTTCAGTGAACAGTTAATAAGTTCAATTTGATCAACCATATCCATCCATTATCCGTAACTGCTTATCCTGTGTAGGGTCGCAGGCAAGCTGGAGCCTATCCCAGCTGACTACGGGCGAAAGGCGGGGTACACCCTGGACAAGTTGCCAGATCATCACAGGGCTGACACATAGACATAGACAACCATTCACACTCACATTCACACCTACGGTCAATTTAGAGTCACCAGTTAACCTAACCTGCATGTCTTTGGACTGTGGGGGAAATTTTTTGCTGTAAGGCAACAGTGCCAAACACTACACCACCATGCCACCCTCAGTTTGATCTAACAAGCTATAAATCACACGGTTCAATGTCATCATCATCATATCACACCATTACTGTATCCACACTAGGGCAGTTTTTATTAGCTTCCAGAAGGTCTTGCTCAGAGCAGCTTGGGCCCAATGGGCATCCTTGGAGTAAGTGGTTTGAACAGGTTTACCACAGGGGCACGCAGTATTTGCGGTGAGTCCCCACGTCAGAAGGTTGTCTCCTGTTTTGCCAACCTTGGCTGTCGCACAATTTAATGTGACCCAGTCTTTTCTGCAGAGGGAAGTTCCATTGGGAAGATCCTCACTGGGTTTGGGGACAGCCTCATTATAGTGGGAGTGGCCATTCGCCATCCATTCCCTGAGTCTGTACAATGATGACCTCATGTTCTCTAAGCCACTGTTGCAAAGCTCTTCCACGATTGGAGTCTTCTTGTTACTCCGTGATAATTATAAAATGGGTGTCTATTGTCAGTCATTTGCTTGTCTCTTTCGGTCTTGCTGATAGCGTCACGCCCGACTGAAGGTAGTGAGATGCTTGCTAACTTGTAGAGAACTGGCAAGAGTGTTGGTGTAAGGTTGCCAGTGATAGCGCGACATGCTTTGTGCAGTTCTGGGTCGATCTTTTTTGTGTGGCATGACCTAGCCCACACAGGCACACAGTATTTGGCTGTTAAGTATCACAGTGCTCAAGCAGTCTGCTTAAGTGTGGTTGGGGCCGCTCCCCAGCTAGTGTTGGCAAGCTTGTTAAGGAGGTTGTTGCGACTTGACAGCTTGTTCTTCAGCTGGTCTACAGTACATGCTTTTTGAATGAAAGGTTCCTGTCCAGGATTAGTTCAGTGTCAAACAGATGAGGATGGGTTCCGTTTTGAGTCGGGTTCCTCTCAGGGTTTCTTCCTTGTGTCGGCTCGGGGAGTTTTTCCCTGACACTGTCAGCTCTGGCTTGCTCCTAAGGGATAAATTTATAAATATAAAAAATATATATATGGATGGCACAGTGGTGTAGTGGTTAGCATTGTTGACTCACAGCAAGAAGGTCCTGGGTTCGAGCCCAGTGACCGACGAGGGCCTTTCTGTGTGGAGTTTGCATGTTCTCCCCGTGTCCGCGTGGGTTTCCTCCGGGTGCTCTGGTTTCCCACACAGTCCAAAGACATGCAGGTTAGGCTAATTGGTGGCTCTAAATTGACCGTAGGTGTGAATGTGAGTGTGAATGGTTGTTTGTCTCTATGTGTCAGCCCTGTGATGACCTGGCGACTTGTCCAGGGTGTACCCCGTCTCTTGCCCATAGTCAGCTGGGATAGGCTCCAGCTTGCCTGCGACCCTGTAGAACAGGATAAGCGGCTACACATAATGGATGGATGAATAGATATCTGGATTTCTAGATTATTCATAATGAATAGATAACCTGTGATTGTTCTTTCATTCATCCTTTGTAACTGCCTGGTCTGGGTTGTTTATGCTTTGGGAAATATAACCAAGTAAATTCACGAGATAGTATTCCTGGAAAAGAAGATGAAGAGCAACATCTCTACATGTTGAGACCAATTTAGTGCTTCTTCTTCTTCATGTGTCAGGTCTGGAGCAGACATCAACAATCATGGCCCTCCAGTCCTCTCTGTTGTATGAACTCTCTGTTCTTGAGGTGGTTGCTTGTGCATCCAGGCTTGCAGTACTCGAGTCCGACTCATGACTTGACTTGGACTTGAGCACTGATGACACGGACTTGGACTCAGACTCGTAAATTGAAGATGAGGACTCTGATTTTTTTCTTTAGTTTTTGTAACATGCCATAATAATTTGGCATAAGATATTTATATTTATTTCTACATTAATTTTTATACTAAGTTCGTGCAAGAGAATGCACATTCACCTGTTCATATGTCATGTTTAGGAACAAACTAGCGTTAATGTCGCTAAAACACCTGGAGAGAACTCCCCTAGGATTGTCCACTTTGCTTATACAGACTTCTCGTGCAGTGGGAAAAAATGCTCTGCTGTGTGTTCCATATGTAGAAGAACTATCGAGGAGACAACGGGGGCAACCTCGAACTTCAATCGTCATTTGTCAAAACGACACCCAGAGAAGGAAGTGACACGCTATGTTCATTGCCCTGTTGATAGCGAGGCTTGCTGACCGATGAACTAGCGAGTGTTAACCCTCTCTCATGTTATTTGCCCTGTTGATAGTGGGCGGGGCTTGCTGAGCGATAAACAATTTTATCTGTAGCCTGTTAACTAAAATGGGGCAGTCAAGCAGGAACGTTAGTACAACACAGTAGCAGAGACGGTTTCACATAAAGGCAGCAACAACCACCGTCCAATGGTGTGAATGGAGTCTTGTTCTCGGACCCGACTCGAAATTTTCGTTCATGACTTCTTGGGCTTGAACACTGGGGACTCGAGACTGGACTTGGACTTGAGGTTTAGTGACTCGACTACAACACTGGTGTATTCTCTCAGACGTTATTCGCTGTCTTCCTTGGCTTTTCTTACCCTCAACCTTGCCACACAGTATCAGTTTTTCTATGCCGTCTTTCCTAACGACATGGCTGAAGAATTTCAATCGTCTCTTCCGAACTGTCTTGATAAGCATTCTTTGGATTTGTGCCATCCTCAATACATCCACATTTGATTTCTTTTCTGTTCATGATTCTTCTCAGGAACCACATCTCAACAGCTTCTAGTTTCTTTGTCAAGTCGTTAGTTAGTGTCCAGCTAACCAACGTTCGGATATGCTTTGAGGATCTGAAATTTTGTATGTATGGCTTTAAAAACAGGACTCATCTTGTTGAAAGTGCCTTTTGATACAGCGATTCTCTTCTTTATTTGCTTTCCACATCTTCCGTCTAATGTTATGGTGAATCCAAGATATTCAAATTGGTTTACTTGTTTGATTTCGTGCTATAGACTGATATCCATCCATCCGTTATCTATGCTGTTTATCTGTCAGGCTTGCAAAGGAAGCTGGAGCCAATCTTAGCTGACTTCAGGCGAGAGGCAAGGTACACCTTGATCAACCGTCTCTGTGTTAGTGACCTAACACAGAGACGAACAACCATTCACACCCAGGCAGGCGCTAGGAGACCATGCAAACTCAACCCAGAAAGGCCAGTGAGCCACAAGGCTTGAACCCAGAACCTTCTTCCTGTGAAGCGACAGTGATAACCACAGTGAAAGTTGTTCATTATCTCATCGGGTGGGATAACACCATCCCAGATCTTACAGACAGACCAAGTTAAATCCAAACCGACGCTAATACTCAGGTCAGACGGTGACCAATCTTGTGAACGGTACAGCATCACTAATTTTCTCTTCAGGAGAAACACAAGCTTCAGGACTAAAATAACGACTGGAGAAGATAGTGAAAACCTTTTAGAAAAATGGCAGTGCATGCTTGTTATGATCAAGAAGAGACAGGTTCTCTCAGTTCAAAGCCTGAGCACGGACTTGAATTTTCTCTTAAAAGCATTATCTTTCAATAAGTACTATGATGAGACAAGTGCGCATACGGTACTCTACCCCCTACCCCAAACCTCAAACCCCAAACCCTGAAGCTTTTTCCTTTTCAGAACTCTGAAGCAAGCCGAGATGCTGTTTTGTACTCTTTTAAGCCATTGTACTCCACCGTGCATCTTCTTTGCACGAGATTTCAATGTGGACCCAAAAAAGAAAGTTGTTCTCTTTTGTCTGTTGTTTACAAGGTAGAATCCTTTGTAATCGCTGACCTGCTGTTCTTTTCATATTGGAAAGACACTGACATCACTGACACCTAGGGCTGAACGATCTATCGTTTTCGACCGAAAATCGCAATCTCAGACAACACGATTTTGGGATCGTCAAAGCCGTGGTTTTTCTCAGTGCTCCTAAACTGACCCATGTTTTGTTTCGTCAATAATTTCACACATGTATGCTCTGCGTATTGCCCCAGCATGGTGTAAAAACACTCTGTGTCAGCTACCAATCAAGAAGCTGCATGCTGCGCGTGGACAGGTCACGTGTTATCCATTCCAATCAGTGTAGCTGGTCATTCAATTTCAGACATGGCTGAAGCGGGAGCTGAAGCGGAGTCAGGGGATTTGATCCCAAAGAAAAACAGCACGTCGGCCATTTGGGACGACCGAGCCATATATGAGTCTGACGGTGCATTTCGTCAATGCCAACTTCGAGTTGAGAAGTCGCTGCCTGCAGACCGCATACTTCCCCACTGACCACACCGGAGAGAATATTGCCATGGGGCTGAAAGAGTGTTTGTCAAGCTGGGGTCTAAAAGAAGAGGCCCAGATGTGCATAACAACAGACAACGCTACAAATACCGTATGATAAAAGCAATGGAACTTAACCAATGGACCAGACTGCAGTGTTTCGGACACAGACTGCATCTTGCAATTGGTAAGTACGTACAGGAACCTGTGTTTGTGCGAGTGTGTATGTTTGTAATTAAGAGTGCGTATTATCTTCGCAGAGTCCCTCTAGTCTCTGCTATATTACTCTGCCTTCTCTGTCCCTTAAAGTCAGTTTACTGGTAACAATCATAATTCGTTTGCCTAAAGTAGGTCTTGACTTTGTTTCGGAACAAATACAAGTTTGCTGTCAAGCTGTCGTTAGCTGACAAACTGTTAGCGCAAGGCTACTTTAACAATACAAACGCCATAGAAAGGCCGTCTATCGCCGTTAGCAGCTTTATATTCAATATTTTTGCATTAATTTCACACAAGTTTATTGCAAAATGCTTCAAGAACACAGGTTTTCAATATACAAATGTGTAACTCGTGGATCATCCGCATTTTAAGACGGGTTGTGAGAAGACTAGAAAAATTAACCCTTTCATGGGTAAACTTTGAAGTCTCCCAATACTGCTTGTGTTTAACTGTGGAACGCCTAGGGGCAGAGAGATGCAGTGGCTTTTTTTTTTTTCTGATATGTTGTAGATGGGAAAAGTAAAAGAAGCAAAAGTTTACTTAAGAAAGATGGGTCTCTTTTTATTTTTAAGTTATTATAACTTGTTCCTCAGGCACTCAATGTAGCTTTATGGAATTCATTGTATTAATTAATTTGCACTGAAACTCGATTTAAAGAAAAAAAATCGTGGTTGAAATCGAAATCGCAATATCTGCCAGAAAAATCGCAATTCAATTTTTTCTTAAAATTGTTCAGCCCTACTGACACCTATATGATATGATATGGAATGATGAATGGAAATATGTCAGTCATACTGTTAAACCCAGCGCTACCTCGGGAGTATTTATAAGTAGAGAGTAGGAATGTGATGGTATATGGTAGGGCTGTGCGATATGGGAAAAAATGAATATCCCGATACATTTTCTCCATTTCACGATATACGATATATATCTCGATATATTTAAATCTCCTCTAAAGGACCCCATGAAATCTAACTTTTACTCTTTACTGTTTTCACTACAATCCCTGCAGATTAAATAACATTCTTGGTTAACTTTACAGGTGGTTTTCAACAACAAATTTTAAATTTTCATGTTGGTGATTAATCACAATTGAATTGAAATAAGACTATTTTTATTCAACAAAGATGTGGCACAAACTGCAAAAACAATCTTGAGAATTGCAACAAAGGGGCAAAACAATACAGAGCTGCTCAGAGCTCAAACCAATAAAGTGCAAGCTCAACACTGAGAAAGACATTTAGCCTAAATAAGAAAAGTGCTCTTTCATTAAATTATTTTAAAAAATAGATCTCCAAGCTATTAACCTGACTACTGAGAACCACTGGAACATTCACAATAGAGAGAGAGATCTGCAAAACATCATTTTTCTCTTTGCACACTTTTGAACTGAATGTTTTCTGGCTCTGCCTCTCAGATGTGTAGAATTCCGGTATTGCCTTCTCTGTAAAATGTCTGCGACCAGGCAACTCATATTTGGGATCGAGTGTGTTTAGTAATTTTTGGAAGCCTGGTTTTTCCACTATACTAACTGGGATCATGTCTTCGGCAATGGAGTTAGTGACTGCATCCGTTATAGCTCTCCATCTCTGACTCGGTTTCTCATATGGGGGGCTTTGGAGAACGAGGCCACTATGGTCGTTTGTTTAGCTTGTGGGGGGTTTTAGCTCGTGGGCAAGTAGTTGGGAGTTTAAGAGACTCTTCATACTGTACCGGGTGAGTTTCAGGTGATGGAACATATTTGTAGTGCTGCTGCCTTTCGTGATGACAGGTGTTTTTTTTTTTTTTGCACACTTTACAAACTGGCATTTGCTGTTCCACGTCCTCCTCGCGATATCCAAAAAAATGCCAGTTGACTGACCCCTTACTAGTTCTTTTAGGAAGTAATTTGTCGCTGAAATTGACAGAGCTTACACGGTAGCCTATGCAACACCAGCGATTGCACGAACTGAGTCAGCGCTGTAAACCGGAACCAGGAAATCTTCCCGCCGGCAGTGTTGCCAGATACTGCTAACGTTTTCCAGCTCAAAATATGTTCAAAACCCGCCAAAACGCACTTAAAACCGCCCAATCTGGCAACACAACCGAAACTAGAAAATCTTCCCGGAAGTTCCTTTCAGCACCGAGATGTCGCCCGGGATTGGTTGGCGAGTGCGTGACGTTATTGTTTTCTTTACCCTTAGGCAGCCTCTCACGTTACTGCCTGAGGGAGAGAGAGAAAACCACCGGAAAAGGTTTTAAACAAACACGAAACAAACGCAAGTCGGAAGATGACCATAAAATACTCGATAGTTACGATATAATAATTTTATGTATCGCACACAGAATTTTCGCGATATATCGAGTATATTCGATATATCGCACAGCCCTAGTATACGGGCTGAATATGGATGATCCATCCATTATCTGTAGCCACTTATCCTGTTCTACAGGGTCAAGCTGGAGCCTATCCCAGCTGACTATGGGCGAACGAGAGGTGGAGTACACCCTGGACAAGTCGCCAAATCATCGCAAGGCTGACACACAGAGACAAACAACCATTCACACTCATGCCTACGGTCAATTTAGAGCCACCAATTAGCCTAACCTGCACGTCTTTGGACCTGGAGGAAACCCATGCAGACACAGGGAGAACATGCAAACTCCACACAGAAAGACCCCTGTCAGCCACTGGGCTTGAACCCAGAACCTTCTTGCTGTGAGGTGACAGTGTTAACTAATACACCACCGTGCCACCATTCTCCATCCAGTATAATGGAATACCATGATCTTGTATTTATATTTTCATCACTAATAAGTACGGCAATCTTTTTATGAATAAAACTCCGTTATGCATCGAACCCTAATCTCCCTTTCTCACTCCCCAAATCACAGTCACAATCAGATAGAACCAGCAGTGTCTCTAAGCATCTTTTTTTTTTTTTTTCCCTTTTAGCGGTTTCATTTAGAGAGCTTTCACGGACAAAGCTCCATGAACATGCGGCCTTTGTTTACTGCCACGTCGTCATCTGATAACATTCGATGATGGATTCGTGAAAATTATCTAGCAGCTCCATAATGAACCAGCCTCGCCCTCTGGCTGCCAGTTTGTGTGACTAGGCATCAGTCATGGATGACGTAGTCTCATTTTCCAAATTAATTATAGCAAGAGATGCACATTAAATAACAGTTCGGTTCCCTTAAACAAAGAAAAGAAAAGCCCCACCAGCACTGCACATAATGACTAATGATGTGTGATGCAAGGTTGTTTTTTTTCCACCATCCGTTCATTCTCACACTCTCTCTACATTAGTCAAATAAGCGTTTTAATCAATTAGATCACCAGCCTAGATTTAATTACACCAGGAGCATGGAGTATGATGATACATAGATGGTATGATGGTATTTTATAATCTAGAAAGAGGAAATATTTCCAGGATTAACATCATGGTACACTTGAAGCTTATCAAACGTACTGTATACGAGCTGCACAATTATGTCGTCACGTGACCATTCTCTTTAGCATATAAATAAGAAGAGTAGCTTTGTTATTATGCATCTTCATTGCTTAAAAGAGAAAAAGGTCATACCAGGATGCAAGCATCAGGATACTGATGGATTTTAGGGAGGTTTAGTTTGCACATAAATGCAATGAAGCAATAAATATATAAATACAAAATACCGACAGACGTGTGGGAAGAGGAGGAGCTGAAATCGTACCTGTGAAACTCATTTTATTCATCAGACAGGAATACTAATTTGGCAGTGTGTAAAATTATGGAAATTAGCCAAGAGGAAAAAAATGGACTCTGTGCTTAGTAAAAAAACAAAACAAAAAAATCAGATAATTACATAATTACATAATATCCAGCATTTTTTCAGCCCTGATATCTAGGACGCATTGTATTTCTGCAGCAATTAAGCTCTGTTCTTTGGCTCGGTTTGCGCCTCAGGGATCAGTTTAACAGATAGCATCTGAAGAAAAAAAACAAAAACGTAGTCCGCCACCCATATATAATACACAGCATGTTTGGTTCACTTCCTGTAGGATCAATTCAGGGTCGAATCATGTTCTCACAACAGTTAAACCAGACTGAAGAGGTAAATGCACCAGGGCTCAGTTTAAAAAGATGATTTTTAAAGAGAAAATATCCTTTATATAATAGAGAGAAGGGCGGCACGGTGGTGTAGTGGTTAGCGCTGTCGCCTCACAGCAAGAAGGTCCGGGTTCGAGCCCCGTGGCCGGCGAGGGCCTTTCTGTGCGGAGTTTGCATGTTCTCTGTGTGGGTTTCCTCCGGGTGCTCCGGTTTCCCCCACAGTCCAAAGACATGCAGGTTAGGTTAACTGGTGACTCTAAATTGACCGTAGGTGTGAATGTGAGTGTGAATGGTTGTCTGTGTCTATGTGTCAGCCCTGTGATGACCTGGCGACTTGTCCAGGGTGTACCCCGCCTTTCGCCTGTAGTCAGCTGGGATAGGCTCCAGCTTGCCTGCGACCCTGTAGAACAGGATAAAATGGCTAGAGATAATGAGAATGAATGAGATAATAGAGAGAGAGAGAGAGACACTCACCAGCCACTTTATTAGGAACACCCCTACATCCACCTGCTGTTTGATGCAGTTCTGTAATCAGCCGATCCCTTGACAGCAGCACGATGCATCAAATCTCGCAGATACAAATCAAGAGCTTCAGTTAATGTTCACAATTAAAATTGTGATCTCAAAGTGTGACTTTCTTTCACTGGGGCATGTGTGTTGGTTTGAGCCAGATGGACTGCTGGTTTGAGTATTTCAGAAACTCCTGATCTCCTGGGGTTTTCACACACACCAGTCTCTAGAGTTTACACAGACAGAATGGTGTGAAAAACAAAAAGCACTGAGTTGAGTGAGCGACAGTTCTGTGGGTAGAGACAAACGCTTTGTTGATAAGAGAAGTCAGAGGAAAATGGCCAGATTGTTTCGAGCTTTTTTGCCAGGAAGGATATAGTAACTCAGATAATCACGCTTTACAACCGTGGTGAGCAGAAAAGCATCTCAGCATGCAACAGCAGAAGAAGACTGTCAGGTTGTAGGCACTTACGGATGTACAGTATGTGCAGGGGAGAGCAGGGAAACAAAGAGGAAACGTAGCCAAATCGCAAAACAATACTCGAAGTCAAAGGCAGGCAGGGGTCGGTCGATCAGCAAACAGAGCAATGAAGAGAAGATGAGAGACTAGGAAAGGTAAACGTAGCAAGGGTCGAAGAAACTAGAGACAGACAGAACTAGAAATGCTTGGTATGACTGGGTAAACTCAGAACGATACTTAAGTACCGTGGCTGTCAGGTGTACTAATAAGCCGGAGACAGGGGGCGCTGTGAATCTTGGGTACTGTAGTCCTGAGAAGCCATGTCTGACGTTCGTTTCGAGCTGTTGCTCTCAACGCCGTTACTGACAACCACATTGGGTTCCAGTCCTGCAACCAAGAACAGGGATCTTAGAATCAGCAACAAGTTCCTAGTAAAGTGGCTGGTGAGTGTGTGTGTATATATATATATATATATATATATATATATATATATATATATATATATATACACACACACACACACACACACAGTTAGGTCCATAAATATTTGGACAGAGACAACATTTTTCTAATTTTGGTTCTGTACATTACCACAATGAATTTTGAACAAAACAGTTCAGATGCAGTTGAAGTTCAGACTTTCAGCTTTAATTCAGTGGGTTGAACAAAATGATTGCATAAAAATGTGAGGAAATAAAGCATTTTTTAAACACAATCCCTTCATTTCAGGGGCTCAGAAGTAATTGGACAAATTAAATAACTGTAAATAAAATGTTCATTTCTAATACTTGGTTGAAAACCCTTTGTTGGCAATGACTGCCTGAAGTCTTGAACTCATGGACATCACCAGACGCTGTGTTTCCTCCTTTTTAATGCTGTGCCAGGCCTTTACTGCAGCAGTTTTCAGTTGCTGTTTGTTTGTGGGCCTTTCTGTCTGAAGTTTAGTCTTTAACAAGTGAAATGCATGCTCAATTGGGTTGAGATCAGGTGACTGACTTGGCCATTCAAGAATATTCCACTTCTTTGCTTTAATAAACTCCTGGGTTGCTTTGGCTTTATGTTTTGGGTCATTGTCCATCTGTATTATGAAACGCCGACCAATCAGTTTGGCTGCATTTGGCTGGATTTGAGTACACAGTATGTCTCTGAATACCTCAGAATTCATCCGGCTGCTTCTGTCCTGTGTCACATCATCAATAAACACTAGTGACCCAGTGCCACTGGCAGCCATGCATGCCCAAGCCATCACACTGCCTCCGCCGTGTTTTACAGATGATGTGGTATGCTTTGGATCATGAGCTGTACCACACCTTCGCCATACTTTTTTCTTGCCATCATTCTGGTAGAGGTTGAGCTTGGTTTCATCTGTCCAAAGAATGTTCTTTCAGAACTGTGCTGGCTTTTTTAGATGTTTTTAAGCAAAGTCCAACCTAGCCTTTTTATTCTTGAGGCTTATGAGTGGCTTGCACCGTGCAGTGAACCCTCTGTATTTACTTTCATGTAGTCTTCTCTTTATGGTAGATTTGGATATTGATATGCCTACCTCCTGGAGAGTAGGGATGTCCCGATCCGATCACGTGATCGGAAATCGGGCCCGATCACATGGTTTCAGACTCGATCGGAATCGGGCATTGCCTCCCGATCAGGGATCGGATATATAGCTATATAATATATTCTCATTTTTAACACATCAATAGCTATGCGTTGGCACAGAGTGAGACCAGACCTCTTGTCTCAACACAGCAACATCAACGCGTGCGGCATGACATCACTTTGTAGCGGAGACGCTATTGGTTACTGGCTGCCTGTTGCCGGCAAAGTTGAACACGGAAGCAGTTCGAAGCGGAAAGCAAAGCATGAGATCATTTTTTTTTTCGTTGGATGACAAAAGAAATGGGCTCAAACCTGAAAGGGTAGAAATGCTTGTTTTCATCAAGAAAAACGTTCATTTCCTTAATTGAAATTACTGTACACCACTGTGAGATGCGTTCTTAAAAGCAAATTACCGGCACTGTGGCACTTTATTTTTTTTTTATTTGTTTACATTCCTGCCAGGTATTTTAAGGTTATTTTTTAAAATTTGTTATTTATTGTTCAAACTGCCTCACGTAAGTGCTCTGTTTGCTAACGGAGTTGTTGGATGTTAAAATAAGGTGTTAAATAAAAAATGAGGAACATCCTGGATCCGTTTCTTTCCTCGTCTTTATTTTTTATGGATTATAAGAAGTATCGGATCGGGACTCGGTATCGGCAGATACTCAAAATCAAATGATCGGTATCGGATCGGAGGGCAAAAAAACCTGATCGGGACATCCCTACTGGAGAGTGTTGTTCACTTGGTTGGCTGTTGTGAAGGGGTTTCTCTTCACCATGGAAATTATTCTGTGATCATCCACTACTGTTGTCTTCTGTGGGCGTCCAGGTCTTTTTGCATTGATGAGTTCACCAGTGCTTTCTTTCTTTCTCAGGATGTACCAAACTGTAGATTTTGCCACTCCTAATATTGTAGCAATTTCTCGGATGGGTTTTTTCTGTTTTCGCAGCTTAAGGATGGCTTGTTTCACCTGCATGGAGAGCTCCTTTGACCGCATGTTTTCTTCACAGCAAAATCTTCCAAATGCAAGCACCACACCTCAAATCAACTCCAGGCCTTTTATCTGCTTAATTGAGAATGACATAATGAAGGAATTGCCCACACCTGCCCATGAAATAGCCTTTGAGTCAATTGTCCAATTACTTTTGGTCCCTTTAAAAACAGGGTGGCACATGTTAAGGAGCTGAAACTCCTAAACCCTTCATCCAGTTTTAATGTGGATCCCCTCAAATGAAAGCTGAAAGTCTGGACTTTATGTCCATGTCCATTATATAACTATAACTTGAATACGTTTCAGTAAACAGGTAAAAAAAACCCCCAAAATTTGTGTCAGTGTCCAAATATATATGGACCTAACTGTATATATATACACACACACTCGCTGAACACTTTATTAGGAACACGATACTAATCCTGGGTAAGACCTCCCTTTTGAGGCTCTCAAAACCAGCCTCAATTCTTCCTGCAATGGATTCTCCAAGATGTTTGCAATTTTTCTTTGAGATTCTGTTGACTTGACTGCATCACGCAACTCCTGCACATTTTTCATGAGCACTTTCATGCTGCAGCAAATCTCCTGTTCTACCATATACCAACAGTTTTCTATTGGATTCACATCCGGGGACTGGAAAGACCACTGAAGAACACCGAACTCATTGTCAAGTCAAGTTTATTTGTATAACGCTTTTAACAACAGACATTGTTGCAAAGCAGCTTTACAGAAATGTAAAGACTTTAAACATGAACTAATTTCATCCCTAATTTATCCCTAATGAGCAAGGCTGTGGCGATGGTGGCGAGGAAAAACTTCCTCAGACGACGTGAGGAAGAGACCTCCAGAGGAACCAGACTCAAAAGGGAACCCATCCTCATCTGGGTGATAACAGACAGCGTGATTATAAATAACTTGCTTCTGTAAGTGTGTCCTGTAGAGTCACGAAGTATAACTGTGTAACCAGGAAATTCATTATAGTTTTAACATGAAGTCTGTTTTATTGAAGTTATAAACTGTTCATTGGTGGAAACTTGAGTACAAAACTGTTCATGACAACTGCGGTCCTAGAGTTAGCAAGTCAACTGTAGTCCTCAGCCATGAAAGCATTACTATAAGTGTCCAGATCCATCTTCCAAGTGCGACTTTCGACTGTCCATATAGGGCCGTCCTCTACAGGAGCGATGTGATGAGACTCCAGCCAGACGTAGGGCATCAGGATGGATCAGGTAGGTCTGAGGAGCAGAAGAGGTCAGCACCTCGGTCTCAGGATCGACATGTACACTATCGTTCAAAAGTTTGGGGTCACTTTGAAATGTCCTTATTTTTGAAAGAAAAGCACTGTTCTTTTCAATGAAGATCACTTTAAACTAATCAGAAATCCACTCTATACATTGCTAATGTGGTAAATGACTATTCTAGCTGCAAATGTCTGGTTTTTGGTGCAATATCTCCATAGGTGTATAGAGGCCCATTTCCAGCAACTCTCACTCCAGTGTTCTAATGGTACAATGTGTTTGCTCATTGCCTCAGAAGGCTAATGGATGATTAGAAAACCCTTGTACAATCATGTTAGCACAGCTGAAAACAGTTTAGCTCTTTAGAGAAGCTATAAAACTGACCTTCCTTTGAGCAGATTGAGTTTCTGGAGCATCACATTTGTGGGGTCGATTAAATGCTCAAAATGGCCAGAAAAATGTCTTGACTATATTTTCTATTCATTTTACAACTTATGGTGGTAAATAAAAGTGTGACTTTTCATGGAAAACACAAAATTGTCTGGGTGACCCCAAACTTTTGAACGGTAGTGTAATTCAGAGGTACAGACGGGGGTGGACACAGGTTGTTACTGTAGATATGCCCAAATGTTACCCGATGAATAAGAACAGTATACATTTTGCACTGAGTGCAAGCAGGGACTCCTGCAAAACTAACTATGACAGCATAACTGATTGTGATGTTCATGAAACATCCATGTTTTGTGAACATGGTGCATTATCCTGATGGAAGTAGCCATTAGAGGATGGTAAATTGTGGCTATGAAGCGATGCACATGGTTAGCAACAATACTCAAATTGGCTGTAGCATTCAAGTGATAACTGTTTGGTATTAACGAACCCAAAGTGTGTGCAGAAAACATTCCCCACACCATCACACCACCCCCACCAGCCTGGACTGATGACACATGGCAAGTTGGGTCCATGGATTCATGCTTCATGGTGTTTGCATTCTCAGCAGAAATCAAGATTCAAGATTTTGGTGAGACCCACTGCAGCCTCAGCTTTTTGTTCTTGGGTGACATAAGTGGAACCTGACGTGGTCTTTGTGCAGCTGTTGTAACACATCTACCTCAAGGGTTGACGTGTTGTGCATTCTGAGATGCATTTCTGCTCGCCGCAATTGTACAGAGTGGTTATCTGAGTTACTGTAGCCTTTCTGTCAGCTTGAACCAGACCATTTTGTGTAAACTCTACAGACTGTTGTGTGTGAAACTCCCTGGAGATCAACAGTTATAGAAACTCAAACAAGCCATTCTGGCACCAACAATCAGGCCACTTGAAAAATCACCAACATCACATTTTTTCCCCATTCTGATGGTTGGTTTTGAGCATGACCCAAAGCTGCTAGTGCGTATCTGCGTGGCTTTATGCATTGCACAGCTGTCCCATGCTTGGCTGATTAGATAATTGCATTAACGAGTAGGTATATTCAGTGTAGTACTCAGAACTCTGATATCTATCCTGTATCGAAGTATAAAACCAAAGATTGCTGACTGTGCTAAAACTGTGAAGTGTTTTGCATTCAGCCACCCAAATAAGACCATTTTCTGGAAGTTAAAACATCAAATCAAAATTCCTATTACCACTAAAGGAGACGTCGTGAAGCATATGTATTTTGACAGTGAAGTAAAATCATTGCATATTCATGAAACATGTATGAATATTCAAGCTGTGATGAACATGCAGCAGTGTTTTGACTTTATTCTCCCAAAACAAAGCTTATCCCTGTTATATTGGCTCATAATAATATCTAGATTTTTAATATAATGTGAGATATTATTATACATACGGGCCACTTCTTCCATGGAATAAAAACGTGTCCTATTCCCTTCTAGTGAGTTTATTGACAGCATGCAATATCATATCGCTTATCCTCCATGTATTACGCCACTTGCCCCAATGGAGAATGAGCGTGCAATATTGTTATAATATTGCACGTTGTCAAGACAACACGACGTCACACATCGGAGACATAAAACTTCCGTGTTAGCAAGCGACAGTGACAGTTTGTAAACAAACACGTCCACCATGTTTAGAGAGAATTTGGGCTGCCAGGTCGCTCCGTTGTGTGTAGCTGTCGATGTTGATTTTAAAAATAACTAAGTAAATTACACAGGGAAAATAATAATAATAATAATAATAATAATAATAATAATATTCAGCTTGACTGTGCTAGCATTTGCCTCCGCTAACACTACACCAGCTGGAAGGTAACTGGACTGCCGCACTAAAAGCACTGAGTTACTGGTAAGCTAACATTGGCCTTCGCTAATGATACTGCTACACCGGCTGGAAGGTAACTGGACCGCCGCACTAACAGCACCGAGCCGCAGGTAAGCTAGCGTCAGCCTTCACTAGCACTATTGTTACGCCGGGTGGAAGGTAATTGGACTGCCATGCTAACAGCATTGAGTCGCGGGTTAGCTAACGTTGGCCTTCGAGAATGCTGATATGAACAGTGTGTATGTATAATAATATTGGCTGGCTTTTTTCCATGGTCTATCAGATATATTTCATTCAGCTACTTGTCTTCGACTTGTTCAATAACATGCTAGTTGAATGGAATATATCTGATATACCACTCAACGCCAGCCAATATTATCTACGTATATAATAAGCGGCAAAGTTTGTTTGTTTGTTTGTCTTGAGCTAATGTCGCCATTTCTCGACGGATTTTCACCACATTTGGCAAGTAGGTCTGGGGATGACCCAGAATTTTGCAGATATAAACAAAATTCACATACGGGCCCCAAGGGGTCCCCGGTGGGCCCCTGGGTGGTGGATGTTTGGATTTTTGTTTGTCTTGGGTTAACATCACCATTTCTTGATGGATCTTCACCAAATTTGCCATGGAAGTCTGGGGGCAACCCAGAATTTTGCAAAACCTGGGCAATGCCGGGTAACCTGCTAGTTTAGATATAATATAAAAAGATAGGAGGTATTGTTAATCCTAAAATGCTTGCAGTGGCTCTTCATCTGAACCTTTCTCTAGATCAGAGAAGGATTTTAGAAAATAGTAATACATGTTCATTATCTTTTTTTTTTTTAATTTATTGCTTATTTTAAAAAGGCTGTCAATTACATCCCCCACTGCTGAGTACTGAACAGAACACTAGACGTACATAATGACATTTCAGCTTTTCCTTAACAGCAAACTATCAAGGGCCCTTATTTTCCGTAAGCATATTAAGGGCACTCGGAGTTGAAGTGTCATTTGGGTTTTGAAGTACTCATGTCGAGTGACATTCTCAGCGGTGTCCTCTGAATGCACAGAGTTCTTTGTTGCAGCGTTTCTATCCTTCCATGCAGAAATAAGAGCTTCGGTCTCATTCAGGGGCGATCCTATGCACTGTGCACGCCTATGGACATTGTTTCCTGCACATACAGTATGTACATTCAAAGATGTAAAATCCTTATTAATAATTGACTGCACAAAGTGGAGTGTGGAAGCCTGTGGTTCAGAAGGCACTGAGCATTGAACACAACACATGAACATAATTCAGCTTTTAGCATCTAACAGTAGCAATGACAGGGCATTTTTTAAAGTAGCTCTCATATTGTTGTGTAATGTAGCAAATTAATGAGCGTGAAGCTCTGAATTGAAAACTAGTCTAATTTTGTAAATATGTCTAAAAAAAAAAGCAACATTATGAACATTTGGAAATCCAGTGTTTTATAAAATTTCCATTTCGGTCCATTATCCCGGGTCACAAACAAGCAATCATTTTCCATTAGTTTAATTTTCCATTCATGAGAAAAAAAAATCAATCAGAAATTAATAAACCAAAATAAAACCCCAATTCCAAAAAAAATTGGGACAAAGTACAAATTGTAAATAAAAATGAAATGCAATAATTTACAAATCTGAAAAACTGATATTGTATTCACAATAGAACATAGACAACATATCAAATGTCGAAAGTGAGACATTTTGAAATTTCATGACAGCAACACATCTCAGAAAAGTTGGGATGGGACAATAAGGGGCTGGAAAAGTTAAAGGTACAAAAAAGGAACAGCTGGAGGACCAAATTGCAACTCATTAGGTCAATTGGCAATAGGTCATTAACATGACTGCGTATAAAAAGAGCATCTTGGAGTGGCAGCGGCTCTCAGAAGTAAAGATGGGAAGAGGATCACCAATCCCCCTAATTCTGCCCCGACAAATAGTGGAGCAATATCAGAAAGGAGTTTGACAGTGTAAAATTGCAAAGAGTTTGAACATATCATCTACAGTGCATAATATCATCAAAAGATTCAGAGAATCTGGAAGAATCTCTGTGCGTAAGGGTCAAGGCCGGAAAACCATACTGGGTGCCCGTGATCTTCGGGCCCTTAGACGGCACTGCATCACATACAGGCATGCTTCTGTATTGGAAATCACAAAATGGGCTCAGGAATATTTCCAGAGAACATTATCTGTGAACACAATTCACCGTGCCATCCGCCGTTGCCAGCTAAAACTCTATAGTTCAAAGAAGAAGCCGTATCTAAACATGATCCAGAAGCGCAGACGTCTTCTCTGGGCCAAGGCTCATTTAAAATGGACTGTGGCAAAGTGGAAAACTGTTCTGTGGTCAGACGAATCAAAATTTGAAGTTCTTTATGGAAATCAGGGACGCCGTGTCATTCGGACTAAAGAGGAGAAGGACAACCCGAGTTGTTATCAGCGCTCAGTTCAGAAGCCTGCATCTCTGATGGTATGGGGTTGCATTAGTGCATGTGGCATGGGCAGCTTACACATCTGGAAAGACACCATCAATGCTGAAAGGTATATCCAGGTTCTAGAGCAACATATGCTCCCATCCAGACGACGTCTCTTTCAGGGAAGACCTTGCATTTTCCAACATGACGATGCCAAACCACATACTGCATCAATTACAGCATCATGGCTGCGTAGAAGAAGGGTCCGGGTACTGAACTGGCCAGTCTGCAGTCCAGATCTTTCACCCATAGAAAACATTTGGCGCATCATAAAACGGAAGATACGACAAAAAAGACCTAAGACAGTTGAGCAACTAGAATCCTACATTAGACAAGAATGGGTTAACATTCCTATCCCTAAACTTGAGCAACTTGTCTCCTCAGTCCCCAGACGTTTACAGACTGTAAAGAGAAAAGGTGATGTCTCACAGTGGTAAACATGGCCTTGTCCCAACTTTTTTGAGATGTGTTGTCATGAAATTTAAAATCCCCTAATTTTTCTCTTTAAATGATACATTTTCTCAGTTTAAACATTTGATATGTCATCTATGTTCTATTCTGAATAAAATGTGGAATTTTGAAACTTCCACATTATTGCATTCCGTTTTTATTTACAATTTGTACTTTGTCCCAACTTTTTTGGAATTGGGGTTGTAAATAAATAAAAATAAAGAGATTTAGACTTTTGAGTGTCCGGGTAAGAATTAAAGGCTTCTTCCTGTAGATCACAATTATGCATCGAGAAGGCTTAAAAGTAATACACCGGTGAAATTGGTCCATCCTTTGTATTTCCCAGAGGTGGACAGTAACGAAGTACTGTACATTTACTTGAGTACTGTACTTGAGTACACTTTTTGAGTATATGTACTTTACTTGGGTATTTTTTTTGGAAACTTCTGACTTTAACTTCGCTACATTTGAAAGACAATTATCGTACTTTTTACTCCACTACATTTCTATCAGTGTCCTCGTTACTCGTTATAATGAAGCAGCTTTGAAAGTGGATGCTTTTTCTTTTCTTTTCTAAAATGTGCTACACTTTCTCAGTGTCACCTGTGAAAAAAAACAATCAATAATCATTAGGGTCATGTCACGTCCATAGACTGTATAAAATCAAGTTCAGTGATTTCTCAGCAGCATTATTTGAACACAATCAGTTGAAGGCAGAATGGAAGGAGGCAGTTCTTCTGGAGAATACACGCACCCATGGCCATACCTAGAACCCATGTTTGAGTTTTCAGAAAGGATTAAAGATTTGTTTCATTTTAAATGTTTGCTTTGTTTGCCGAAAACGAACCACATCACAGCCTACAAAAACTCGCCTTCCAACCTGCAGAAGCATATTGAGGTATATAAATGTTTTATTCCAAGAGAAAGCTTGCAACGAAGTTGTCTGCGCTTTTAGAGCTAGCGATAACGTTGCAATAGCTATGCAGTCTGGTTAGTCAAATGACTTCCTGTGGATTTGCCTGCCAAGTTGACATCGCCTTGTCCACGGCTAACGTTTACATATAGCTAGTTAACTTGGACACCATTAGTTAGCATGTAAAAATGGAGTTACGTTAACATGAATAACGTTAACTTATCTGAAGTCCTTTCAGAAATGTGTTTCAGTATAATCTTGCCAAATAAACAGAATGTAGAAATCTGTGTTTATCTGTGTTTAAAGGTGTTTATTTTATAGGTTCTACAAGCTAGTCAGTAAATCCAGTCGGTTGCTTCAGAGGCATTAGGTTTTGTAAGCATTGTGGCAATAATATTATAATAAAATGCATTGACAGAAAATGTACTTTTAATACTTAAGTATTTTAAAAGCATGTACTTCAGTACTTTAACTGAAGTAAAAATTTGACCGTACAACTTTCACTTGTATCGAAGTAACATTTTACCAGTGGGATCTGTACTTTGACTTAAGTAATGAAGTTGGGTTCTTTGTCCACCTCTGCTGTTTAAACATAAACGCTAGAATTTAGTGGGTATGCTCACTTTAAATTGTAGACACCAAGCACGACTAACGATGGTGGCGCTCGAATGCACTGTGTATAAGAGGCTCAAACTTCTGTAAATTCTCTTCAAAACAACAGCGTTACTGATATTTATACACCTTCTCATTTTGTCTCCATGAAAAACATATTCAGAAAATCATTGATTTTTAGGAAGGATACAAAATTTTCCTCAGTGATCCGATCTTTCGCGGGCGCTAGACAGCAAAGTGTTCGGCTAATTTTATTGGAAAATCAAGTCAACATGAGAGATTCGACCACTACATGGGAATCATGAGTTTCAAGCTGATTGAACCAACAGTGAGCGAGCTGGAAGCAACAGCAACAAAAACAAAACACATGAACCGGTAATGAATATCACTAAAAAACCCAAGATGGCAATGCCTGTGAGTTTGGTGTAATGTTACACAACGTTAAAAAAAAACGCTTAAAATAAAAGCTCATCATAATGCTGCACAAAATGAACAATCTCATCTCATTGTCTCTAGCCGCTTTATCCTGTTCTACAGGGTCGCAGGCAAGCTGGAGCCTATCCCAGCTGACTACGGGCGAAAGGCGGGGTACACCCTGGACAAGTCGCCAGGTCATCACAGGGCTGACACATAGACACAGACAACCATTCACACTCACATTCACACCTACGGTGACTGTGGGGGAAACCGGAGCACCCGGAGGAAACCCATGCGGACACGGGGAGAACATGCAAACTCCGCACAGAAAGGCCCTCGCTGGCCACGGGGCTCAAACCTGGACCTTCTTGCTGTGAGGCGACAGCACTAACCACTACACCACCGTGCCACCAAAATGAACAATATATTCTGTAAATATGTAATTTATTCTTGAATCAACACTAGTTTTATGTAAACATTTTTAAACGTCTTTAAAGGCCAAACGAAACATACTGTTCAACCATACAAACGTATGATAGGTTCATTAGCGCAGTGGCGCGCTGTCAAGTCTAAACAGTGCTATTACATGAGATCACCAGTGGAAGTTCATCTCATCTCATCATCTCTAGCCGCTTTATCCTGTTCTACAGGGTCGCAGGCAAGCTGGAGCCTATCCCAGCTGACTACGGGCGAAAGGCGGGGTACACCCTGGACAAGTCGCCAGGTCATCACAGGGCTGACACATAGACACAGACAGCCATTCACACTCACATTCACACCTACGGTCAATTTAGAGTCACCAGTTAACCTAACCTGCATGTCTTTGGACTGTGGGGGAAACCAGAGCACCCGGAGGAAACCCACGCAGACATGGGGAGAACATGCAAACTCCACACAGAAAGGCCCTCGCCGGCCCCGGGGCTCGAACCCGGACCTTCTTGCTGTGAGGCAACAGCGCTAACCACTACACCACCGTGCCGCCCCCCCAGTGGAAGTTAAGATATGAAATATATCCCTATACTTGCCAAACCCCTGAGAATGAAAAGCGGATTGCACGACGCATCGTTTTGAAAGAAATGGTGCGAAATGGCGCATTTTGTTGCATTCTGAGTGCTGTATTTGAAGAAAATTGATCAGGAAATTGGACCGACGTACTTCACAAAATCCATGTTTCTCACCTTGCTTCGATGTATTGATGCTGGATGATCTGATGACCAAGTCGCCTTGAACTTGTTGTCATCGTGAACCTGCTTTTTTTTTTTACCCCTTTGTAGTTTATATTGTTTGTACTGGCGAGTGGCCTAGTGGTTAGCATGTCCACCTCTTGCTCAGGAGCTCACGAGTTCTACTCACGGTTGGGTCATACCAAAGACTATCATAAAAATGGTGCCTACTGCCATCTGGCAAAGCACGCTGCAATACAGATGTAAGTGGGGAGTCAAACTCTCGTGGTTACCAGAGGACTAGCCCCCCACTATAACCCTAGCTATGTAACATAGGTGAGAGGCCGAGGGCTATGAAACAGAGATTGGTGCCGCCAAACGCGCCATGAATGGTGCAGGAAGGGCTTTGACTTTTGAGTTTATATTGTTCATGGTCACCAGAGCGTGTTTAGTTTTTACCCATACTGGCGCGATTTGTTGTAACCTGTGACCGCATTGCTGATTGACTAGAACCATAAAGAGAACCAATGGAATGGTGCGATACAATTTAGATTCAACATCATTATCATGCCGTTCCATTGGCTCTCGGCGTCACTTAATATGACTATTAATGTGACGCTGTATACTTGTATCCCGCTGTGCTGAAAACAGCTGAAGCGAGATCAGAAGAGCGAATCCAGCAGTGTTCACTGATTAGTTTGTAATGCGGTAGTTGATAGAACTAAATCAGGAGGCGGTATTCACCTGTCAAAAGCGGTAGAGTTGGCAAGTACGCATCCTCACCAGACACTTCTATTGGAAGATGAACATGTCCCTTAGCTTGTTCATGCAATTATCCAAATCAGCCAATCATAAAGCAGCAGCAGCAGCAGCGTGATGCATAAAATCATACAGATACAGGTCGAGAGCTTTAGTTATGCCACTTCAAACATGAGAATTTGGAAAAAGTCAGTCGCAATGACTTTCACCGTGGCATGGCTGATCATACCAGATAGGCTGATTTGAGTACTTTCAGGAAATCTCCTGGGATTTTTGCGCCCAATAGTCTTTAGAGATGACAGAGAAAGGTGCGAAAACAAAAGCAAAAATCGCTCGTTGATGAGAGGTCGGAGGAGAATGGCTCGACTGGTTTGAGCTGACAGGTATTTAAAGTAAGCACCCTTTACAACCGGGATGAGCAAAAATGCATCTCAAACTGCACAAAATGATGAACCTTGAGGCGGCACGGTGGTGTAGTGGTTAGTGCTGTCGCCTCACAGCAAGAAGGTTCTGGGTTCGAGCCCAGTGGCTGACGAGGGCCTTTCTGTGCGGAGTTTGCATGCTCTCCCCGTGTCCGCGTGGGTTTCCTCCGGGTGCTCCAGTTTCCCCCACAGTCCAAAGACATGCAGGTTAGGTTAACTGGTGACTCTAAATTGACCGTAGGTGTGAATGTGAGTGTGAATGGTTGTTTGTCTCCTTGTCAGCCCTGCGATGACCTGGCGACTTGTCCAGGGTGTACCCCGCCTCTCGCTCATATACCCCTTTTCCACCAAATCAGTTCCAGGGCTTGTTCAGGGCCAGTGCTGGTTCACAACTCGTTCAACTTGCGAGCCAGCTGAGAACCAGTTTGCTTTTCCATAGCTTGCGGTGCTAAGGGAAGACAAGTCAGTTACGTCGTTGTATACGTCAGTTACGTCGCTATGTTTGCATAAACCTTGGCGCGAATATCGAAGCAAAAACAACACGGAAGAAGCAGCAGCAACAATAATAATAATAATAATAATGGATGACTTCGCGTTTGTACAGCTGCTGCTTCTCATCGCTTAAAAATGGCGATCTTTCGCGGTCTTGTTATTGTTGTTGGTCTTAACAACTCTGGCCCCCCGCTGACGTAAGCGGTTCTTTCTTCTGGCCCAGCAGAGAGTTGGTGCTAGCCTGGAACCGGTTTTTCTCGCCCCAGAGCCAGTTCTTTGTCAGTGGAAACAGAAAACCCGGTTCCAAACTAAGCACTGGCCCCGAACCAGCCCTGGAACTGCTTTGGTGGAAAAGGGGCAATAGTCAGCTGGGATAGGCTCCAGCTTGCCCGTGACTCTGCACCAGATAAGCGATCTCGGATAATGGAATGGATGGATGATGAACCTTGAGGAAAATGGATGACAAAAGCACACTATCAAACCCAGAGAAACAGGGCAGGTGATGGTTAGAAATTAGAATTTTAATTTGACACCTGATACTGACCTGGTACTTTTTTGTGCTCTCGTTTTTGGCTGTAAATGTTGTTTTCAATGTGTTACTGCAAGGATTATATGTAGTATTTGGCATTATATTTAAATTGGGAAGTAGTGATCCTGACTAAGCTTTTTTTTTTTGCATCCATCCATCCATTATCCATAACCGCTTATCCTGTGCACGGTCGCAGGCAAGCTGGAGTCTATCCCAACTGACTATGGGCGAAAGGTGGGGTACACCCTGGACAAGTCGCCAGGTCATCACAGGGCTGACACATAGACACAGACAACCATTCACACTCACATTCACACCTACGCTCAATTTAGAGTCACCAGTTAACCTAACCTGCATATCTTTGGACTGTGGGGGAAACCGGAGCACCCGGAGGAAACCCACGCGGACAACATGCAAACTCCATACAGAAAGGCCCCCGTCAGCCACTGGGCTCGAACCCAGAACCTTCTTGCTGTGAGGCGACAGTGCTAACCACTACACCACCATGCTGCCAGTTTCTCCAATCATGATTTTGATTTTGTTTTATTTACTATTTAAATGAAAACAAAGCCATTGCGTAATTTAATATGCAATAATGGTGTTTTCGTGCATCACTGAGATACACTGGTCTACCTAAAAATCTGCCCTGTATGGATGTGACAGGAGAGTTCAGTACAAGTATAAAACTGTCGTACTTAGAAATAAAAATCAATAAAATCTTATTCAACACCCTTCCACCAGTACTTGAAAATATTCTGAGAACTCATAATATTCAGTATTATGCATATTGGAAAAAGGAAGTAGGACGCATTATATTTCCCAAGCACGCTTCAACAACAACAATCTAAATAAATAAATAAACAAATAAATAAATAAACTCCTGCAATTCAAAGAGCTGAGAAAGGTTAAAAGGACATTTCCATCCATTATTTCAAAATTGCTCTTTCTGAGCCGAACCAATCCCGCCGTCCTGTGAAGACTTTGTGTGATTCGACATAAATTGCCACTTTGTCCGCACCCTTTGGCCAAGCATCTAGTGAAACTCGAGTGAGTCAGAGTCGCTACATCAGCTGAGATATAACTCCACTTTTCTCATTTCGCCTTAAATGTGAGCCTGCCTGGTGACATTTCCATAAGGTGGAATAGGGGTTCGCAGCACGCGCCTCAGCGGTGGGAGCTGATGGGATGCGAGCGCTGTAACGAGAGTTCCTACTCCCTTTGATGTGTGATGTTTACCAGAAACTAATAGGATAGTTATCCCTCTTGCTGTGAGGAATCCAAAGGGCAACCTGGACTTGAGAGCAAGCCAGGAACATTAGGCATTTTAAACTAGCAATTACAGGAATTAACGATTTTCGGCATCCTTTAGTCAATATGCCATATTGTGTTTCTTAATCATGGAGCCTGGCTCTCTGTCTTCACAGACGTTTTTATATGCACAAATAACAAAAAGGCCAATAATTGGGTTGAAAACATCTTTCCAAAGCCCATTAAAATAAATCAGAAAGAAATAATACAAGAAGAATTCACTTGAAGATAAGAATAAGACACAAACACAAATAATCTATAGTATGCTGTAAAACTATGTCATAAATCTGAATCGCGTCAACGTCAAATCCAAAATCAAGACACTGACTTTCTGCACTTTTTTCTATACATGATGCTGATAGTAAGTTTTGCCAGTGTTTTTCAGTGTGTGGAGCGCAGGTGGCCAAGTGGTTAGAGTGCTTGACCGCTAAGCGGACAGTCCCTGGTTCGAGCCTCGGCTCGACGGGGATCTGGGGCTCGCTCCCTGTCCACCCAGCAGTGAATGGGGACCTGGTGGAAACACTGGGGAAGTTAAAGGCGGCGAGGAAAGGAACTGGCCACCCTACCTCACTATGCCGATGGCCCAGGACAAGTGCGCTCTCTAACAGGCACTCCCCCAATGTACGAATCGTATATGGGACTCCCCCCTTTGCTTCAGTGTGTCCGTTCATATCTTTTTTTTTTTTTAATGTGCCATTATGGTCTTTGTCTCATCACTACATCACTCGAGTTGTTACTTGCAGCCCAAACGGATTTTGGAAAGAAGCCCAAACTTGTCAGAAAGAATTGCATTGAAATATCTCATCTCATCTCACCTCATTATCTCTAGCCGCTTTATCCTGTTCTACAGGGTCGCAGGCAAGCTGGAGCCTATCCCAGCTGACTACGGGCAAAAGGCGGGGTATACCCTGGACAAGTCGCCAGGTCATCACAGGGCTGACACATATACCCCTTTTCCACCAAATCAGTTCCAGTGCTGGTGCTGGTTCACAACTCGTTCAACTTGCGAGCCAGCGGAGAACCAGTTTGCTTTTCCATAGCTCGCGGTGCTAAGAGAAGCCACGTCATTACGTCGCTGTATACGTCAGTTACATCGTTGTATACGTCATTACGTCGCTGTATATGTCAGTTACGTCGCTACGTTTGCATAAACCTTGGCGCGAATATCGAAGCAAAAACAACACGGAAGAAGCAGCAGCAACAACAAAAAGAATAATAATAATAAATGACTTCGCGTTTGTACAGCTGCTGCTTCTCATCGCTTAAAAATGGCAATCTTTAGCGGTCTTGTTATTGTTGTTGGTCTTAACAACTCCGCCCCCCGCTGACGTAAGCGGTTCTTTCCTCTGGCCCAGCAGAGAGTTGGTGCTAGCCTGTAACCGTTTTTTCTGGCCCCAGAGCCAGTTCTTTTTTTTTTTTTCCACTTTAATTTTTATTGAAAATTTTCTTTACAAAGGAGGAACAACTCAATAATAAATTACAACAAGTAAGAACACGTTCAGAAATATAACAAATGGGAGTCTCTTTACGTATAATCTGTCCATATTCTTTTTTCTTTTCCTTAATCAAGTTTTTTAGTTTTGTCGTTGTTCAGTGATAAATATTGTCCATCTCTTCCATTTCTCTTTGAATTGGGCTTCCTGTAGCCTCAGGCGGTGTATCATTTTTTCCATTGTGTATATTTCCTCAACCAGGTGAGTCCATTGATCTTGAGTGGGGGTGTCTTCCCTTCCCCATTTCTTCGTGATGGCTTTCTTAGCTGCTGTTAGTAATATTTTTACCAGGTATCTATCTTTCGGTCTAATATTTTCTTCACATAGGTTACACAAATACAATACTGTACAAGTCATTGGAATCTTATATCCAAGAATTTGCAACAATGCATCGTGTACCATTTTCCAAAACAATCTGATTTTATCACATTTCCAGAAAACGTGCGAGTGATCCACATTCATTACTCCACAGCCTCTCCAACAAGGCATATTTTTGTTCACCTGTTTACTCTTGACTTTGGGTGAGATAAAAAAACGTACCAGATTTTTCCAGGCAGAGCCAGTTCTTTGTCAGTGGAAACAGAAAACCCGGTTCCAAACTAAGCACTGGCCCCGAACCAGCCCTGGAACTGCTTTGGTGGAAAAGGGGCAATAGACACAGACAACCATTCACACTCACACCTACGGTCAATTTAGAGTCATCAGTTAACCTAACCTGCATGTCTTTGGACTGTGGGGGAAACCGGAGCACCCGGAGGAAACCCACGCGGACACGGGGAGAACATGCAAACTCCACACAGAAAGGCTCTCGCCGGCCACGGGGCTCGAACCCAGACCTTCTTGCTGTGAGGCAACAGCGCTAACCACTACACCACCGTGCCACCTGCATTGAAATATTTCCCATGAATTAACATCTTTATTTTCTTTCAAGGGCGGCACGGTGGTGTAGTGGTTAGCACTGTTGCCTCACAGCAAGAAGGTCCGGGTTCGAGCCCTGTGGCCAGCGAGGGCCTTTCTGTGCGGAGTTTGCATGTTCTCCCCGTGTCCGCGTGCGTTTCCTCCGGGTGCTCCGGTTTCCCCCACAGTCCAAAGACATGCAGGTTAGGTTAACTGGTGACTCTAAATTGACCGTAGGTGTGAATGTGAGTGTGAATGGTTGTCTGTGTCTATGTGTCAGCCCTGTGATGACCTGGCGACTTGTCCAGGGTGTACCCCGCCTTTCGCCCGTAGTCAGCTGGGATAGGATCCAGCTTGCCTGCGACCCTGTAGAACAGGATAAAGCGGCTACAGATAATGAGATGAGATGAGATGAGATGAGATGAGATGAGATTTTCTTTCAAACTGCTTATCTGGTGCACTAACTCCTCACTTATACTTGAAAAAAACATTGTGGTCGGACAGAGTTAAGAGCTCATTCTGTATTACGTGGAGTTTACATCGGAATATTTATATGAAAAGTTTCTCATCAAAATATGGTTTCATTGCTCCTACTACATTTAATTAAAACACATTCCTAATGACCAGTTTGAATCATGTAGAGTGAGTGCAAGCAAAAGTTCCAATTATGCTATAAAATCTCATGAGGATGTTCATTTTGATGCAGTTAATAGTGTAGAAGTAAACATCGCTGCTTCGGTACCTTAGTGACCTGGGTTCGAGAATGCACTGGGGTCAGCAGTTTTATTCAGGGCTTTAAAAATACACGATTTAATCATGTCGGATGGACAAAAACAAGCTTTGGTAATGTAACAGAATTTGTTCTGAGAGCAAATGGTGGTTAATATGATAACGGAGTGCAGAGCAGAGCTCCATAATTAACAGAATATGGTAATGCATTGACCTGATTTTTGAAGGCTTTTGACCGTATGACGTATGAATGACGTACGTGTACCACCACAGGGAACCTGATCGTAAGTGCAAGGCAGCGTATCTCAAACACTTGACCACTGGACAACAAAACCTGTATCTTTATTCCCATAAGATAGATGGGTTTTTATCCAGTGCTTATTTTTAATTAGCTTTTTTTTTTTAAGAATAACATGGGATTATTTACTAACACATTTTACAGAAAATATTCACGGCCGTTTCATATAAAACTAGCTAAAACAGTTTTATTAGTCCACTAGCTTGTTGGGCAGTTGACAGTTTCTGTCATGTCAGGGCGGGAGATGGATGTAAGTGTAGGAAGGGTTTTATTGAAAGCGCGCTAGCAAACAGATCCAAAATGTAGACAGAGTCGAAAAACAGGCAGTGGTCGAGCAAGGCACAGACAGGGTATCAGAGGTAATACAATACTCACAGTCCAAAAACACAAACAGGGTCAAAACCAGAAAAGCGATACAAAATACAAGGCCTGGTAATGTTAGACGCAAAGTACAGAGCGTCCGAATACTTCGCAAAGTCTGTGTGTTACTGAGAGTCCTTTTATGTATGCACTGTGATTGCGCTCTTATAAGGAACAGGTGCATGGTAATTAGTTCTAATGGTGCTGTGACAGATTTAACCAGACGTTTGACATCAGGTTTGATATTTGATTATAACTATATAGTAATGATGTAAAGTGAAGGCGCTGGTTCACTGCTGTCCACCAGGCACCCAGCAGAGTCACACCATAATAAATGTCGTGGTGTTGTTTCTGGTGCATAGCATGCGGTGTCAAAAAGAGGAATAAATATGTATTCGTAACTGCGATGTGTATCTCATTATTGGTTTCACAATAATGTCACAAGACGATGTAGCAATTTATTGAAGTGAAATACACGACACTACACAATTCCATGGTTCATATGATATAATAATATTGTTCTCTTCAGGTTGCTTTTGTTCCCTTGCAAATGTTTTGCTCATACACTCATCAAGAGCTCTGCTTTTAGGCAGTGACTAAATATCTATATTATTTATAATAAAGTGGATAGTGAACATATATATTTCTGGTTGAAACTTTTCATAAACAGCTTTATTAATCTTCCATTTTTGTTGCTATCGCTGAAATGAAATTCCACCAGATTACAACGCCGTCTCGGTTTTGCTTCGGAAGTCTACAGTTGTGGTTTATAATCTCTCAGGCATCCAAGTGGCCATCTATCAAACTTCACTTCAGCTAATAAAGCAGTGAAACGGCCCTCAGGTTGCTGAGAAGAAATAGTGAGGAGAGCCTGGGGTCTGTTAAAATCCATGTCATAAAGTCGCTTTAATCCAGTGCTTTCCAACACTTTCTTTTGTTGTTTCTTCTATTGTCATGTAAACAAATCCTTATACCCAATGGCACTCTTGTCATTCCAGTCTAATAGAGAGCAAATCAAGCCCTGCCTTGCAGTACTGCTTTGCAGTACCCTGACTGCAAAGCGTCCTTAATAGTTCAGTGCTCTCTCCTTATCATGATTTCATATCATATCAGTTGCTTGCTATTGGACTACAGAGTCCCTTCCTCATCAGTGTCTGTCTCTGTGGGAACCGTGAGATACTGTTACACCGTATAAGAAAGCCTTGTAGTGCTGACGCTGTAATTTATCTTTATCACCTAGTTTCAAGGCTCAAGGCTACACCTTTTCATTTTCCAGACCTCGTTTAGGAGCACTTCAGAAATCTGCAATTTGCTCATGAGTGGTACTAACACTTTAGGGGGCACCTCTCTGTTCATGGTGTCTTCGCATTTCTTCCTTATTTGGGCTCCAAACAAACTGAAAGCATGGCTGTCTTTTAGCCTGTAACGAGAGAAGAAGACAGGTAAAGAAATTGCTCGGCAGGGGAGAAACCAGGCAGTTTGCAGGCGATCTCCATTTCGAGGAGGGTTGTTTGGGTGAGTGCACTGCCTAACAAGCCCTTGCTATTCCAAGGCATAAAACAAAGGGCCTTTAGAGTTACGAGGCAAAAATGCGAATGAAACATCATTGATGGAGGATGTGGCCAAAACTGAATTTGGTTCCCCATGGAGAATAGGCTCTCTGGTGGACTTTCCATATGATGAAGAATCTTCTTCTTCTTCCAGCTGTTCCCGTTAGGGGTTGCCACAGTGGATCATCATGATCCGCATATTTCATTTGGCATCAGGTTTTATTTATTTATTTATTTATTTATTTATTTATTTTTTACACCAGATGCCCTTCCTGACGCAACCCTCCCCAATCTATCCAGTCTTGGGACCAGCACTAAGCATGCACTGGCTTGTACAACCCAAGTGGCTGGGTATTTTATCCCATCTGCATGTTTTTGAACTGTAGGAGAAAACCAGAGCACCTGGAGGAAACCCACGCAGACATGGGAAGGACATGCAAACTCCGCGCAGAAAGGCCCCTGTCAGCTGTGGGGCTCAAACCCAGAACCTTCTTCCTGTGAGAAGACAGTGTTAACCACTGCACCATCATGTCACCCCTTTCAAAAATAATAATAGTAATAATAATAATAATAATAAAAAACAACAAGAAGGTTCTGGGTTCAAGCCCAGTGGCCGAAAGGGGCCTTTCTGTGTGGAGTTTGCATGTTCTCTCCGTGTCCGTGTGGGCTTCCTCCGGGTGCTCCGGTTTCCCCCACAGTCCAAAGACATGCAGGTTAGGTAAACTGGTGGCTCTAAACTGGCCGTAGGTGTGAATATGTGTGTGAATGGTTGTCTGTCTCTGTGTGTCAGCCCTGCGATGGCCTGGCGACTTGTCCAGGGTGTACCCCGCCTCTCACCCATAGTCAGCTGGGATAGGCTCCAGCTTGCCTGCGACCCGGCACAGGATAAGCGGCTACAGATAATGGATAGATGGATAAACAACTAGATATATACTGTGACTAAAGTCACAGTGATTTGTGCTAGCTCTTTACAAACCAGGACGTCTGGTCACCGTACCCTGTAGATCCGGAAAGGTAAGAGATAAAGAATGACACTTAATGAGGAAAAAAGCCCGTTTTTCATGGATCATTCCGGTCCAGTGATCCAGATCAGCACCAAAAGTCATAGCAATGTAATTCAGCCCAGAGGTATTCTTCATATGAAATTTGGTGATGATTGGTTGAAAACTGAGGGAGAAATAGTGTCCAAAAAAAAAAAAAAACGCTAGGAGAATAACAACTCGATAGATACTGTAACTAAACAACTAGAGTATGTGAAAATTGAATATGAAATGAAAATAACTTTGAAAATGCTGAAATGGTGCTATGCACATTTACAACACCGTTCCTCGGACCTGCCTGATCCATCCTGATGCCCTACGTCTGGCTAGAGCAGACCTGGGCATTTTATGGCCCGCGGGCCGCATCCGGCTCTTTGGTTCATTCTGACCGGCCCGCGTAAGGTTAATTAGAAATTACAAAATAAACCTATTTTCTAATTTTACCTCATGCATGGACTGAATGTGCATTGCTTTTATTTTGAAGTTGTGTTCAACAAAAATGCAATGCGCGCGACATGAATATGACATGAAATCCCACGAAACCTAATCCCGCGATAACTACTTCCGTAATTTGTCCAGACCAACCACAAACTTGTACGTCATCCTTCAAACGGTCCAGCCAATCACATAGTGTGACGTCACCAGCAGGCGCCGGAGCCCGAGCCGATCTGTAGATCTGATTCCTACACCGAATCGACTGATGATCATCTATCAGCTGTGCTTCGCATCTCCACCTCAGATATTCAACCTGACTCTGATGCGCTCGTTAAAGACCACCAGAGACTAGATTTCTCTCACTGAACAAATAAACTGAAAAACACCAAATGACGTGATTAGGCTACAAATGTGGGCATCATTATTATAATATGATGTATCTTGTTTGATATTTGGAGTAGAAAGACAATATTGTGATGCCTTTATTGTGTTTTGGGGTGAATGTGACTGAAAAAAAAGTACAAACGTTCACATTTTGTTAACCATTGTTTTGGGAAATTTGATTGAATAAATTACATTTTTTGTAAGGCAACCTCGTTTTTTCCATACTCTTACCAGTCTTAGCAGCTTGTAAAAACAATGTTATTTATTGCTTTATATAAAATAAATACACTTAATATTATGTAGAATTTAGTTCAGCCTTTTGGTCCGACCCTCCACAAAATTTTCTGTTTCTCATGTGGCCCCATGGAAAAAATAATTGCCCACCCCTGGGCTAGAGTCTCATCACATCGGTCTTGTAGAGGACGGCCCCATATGGACAGTCGAAAGTCGCACTTGGAAGATGCTCTCGACACTTACAGTAATACATATGTCTGAGGACTACAGTTGACTTGCTAACTTTAGGACTGCAGTCGTCATGAACAGTTTTGCACTCAAGTCTCCATCAATGAACAGTTTATAAATTCAAACAAAACAGACTTCATGTTAAAACTGTAATGATTTTCCTGGTTTCACAGTTATACTTTGTGACTCTATAGGACACAGTTACAGAAATGAGTTATTTATAATCACGCTGTCTGTTATCACCCAGATGAGGATGGGTTCCCTTTTGAGTCTGGTTCCTCTCGGTTTCTTCCTCGTGTCGTCTGAGGGTGTTCTCCTTGGCACTGTCGCCACAGGGGCTAGATTAGGGATAAAATTAGTTCATGTTTAAAGCCTTTAATTTTCTGTAAAGCTGCTTTGCGACAGTGTCTATTGTTAAAAGTGCTATACAAATACCGTATTTTCTGGACTATAAGCCGCTACTTTTTTCCTAGGTTTTGAACCATGCGGCTTATACAAAGGTGCGGCTATTCTGTGGATTTTTCTTCCACCGCTAGGGGCGCTCTAACCGGAAGTAGAATCAAAAATAAGATAGACGAAAAATCAATGCAAAGAAGAATTAGCAGATCTTTAGCAGATAGAACACGCACGACAAATTACTAACTGGTAATTATTTTCAAATCCAGCCAAGATGATTAAAGTGACTTGTGGTTTCAAACACAGGAGAAATGAAGGTAAATAAATACCGGTTATTTTCTCTTGGTTCTGTTCCGTTTTAATCAGCAAAGTTGCTGCCGTGGGCGGCACGGTGGTGTAGTGGTTAGCGCTGTCGCCTCACAGCAAGAAGGTCCTGGGTTCGAGCCCCGTGGCCGGTGAGGGCCTTTCTGTGCGGAGTTTGCATGTTCTCCCCGTGTCCGCGTGGGTTTCCTCCGGGTGCTCCGGTTTCCCCCACAGTCCAAAGACATGCAGGTTAGGTTAACTGGTGACTCTAAATTGACCGTAGGTGTGAATGTGAGTGTGAATGGTTGTCTGTGTCTATGTGTCAGCCCTGTGATGACCTGGCGACTTGTCCAGGGTGTACCCCGCCTTTCGCCCGTAGTCAGCTGGGATAGGCTCCAGCTTGCCTGTGACCCTGTAGAAGGATAAAGCGGCTAGAGATAATGAGATGAGAATGAGAAGTTGCTGCCGTGTTAAAAGGCACTGTTCGGAAAGAATCTGTTCAGGTACATACATTTACAGTACAAAATCGTTCTGTACATGCAGTAAATATCTAATTTTTCAACATAGATATCTGCGGCTTATAGCCCGGTGCGGCTTGTATATCTTTTTTTACATTTTTTAAAAAAAATAGAGCGGATGCGGCTTATATCCAGGTGCGCTCTATAGTCCAGAAAATACGGTAAACTTGACTTGACAACACGCCTCAGCACCAGGCTGTGCCTTTATTGTCTGTTTTTGCATCAAGGTTAATACCATGCTGTTATAGTCCACTTATTCCCGTTTGCATGTACAGCTCTTCATTCGTGCAACAGGCTGTTTGGCTTCGATACCAAGGCAATTCCTCTTCACATGATCGATAAAGTATCTGTCTTTCTATATAAATCTGTCACTGACTGGTGCCATTACAGATTGACCAGGCAATTAGGTGTCGCCTTCGCGTCGCCTCATTTGCGGCTCTGTTTACAGTATCAATCAATTACTGGGAATCACAAAATGATATCCTCAGAATCCTGACAGATGCTCTCGCTGGTAAAGAACATGAAAAGATCACCAAAGGTCCAGTAAGAGGCTGGCCTCCTCGACAGGAACGGGCTTTCATGTCCTTGTGATTAATGTGAATCTGGAAACAAAGATCACCCGCCTCCATTTTTAACACGACTGCAACACTTCTGGCCTCGTACCCTTCAGTGGCTGTCCTTCTCATTAATCCAGAGCTCCTCGTGAGACACAATCCACCCAGAAATAAGCACAGCTGGTGTCGCCTAAATCTGAAAAACATACTCAAACATTCATAGCTGGAGATAAAATGAGCAGTTTGTCAGTTCTTTATGAGCAACACGAACAAATGGCATGAAACTACAGTATGTCACGAAATTCATTTTAGTGCATTTGTAAAAGTTTTTTGTTTGTTTGTTTGTTTGTTTGAATATACTGCATTATTTGCATGCATTTTTAAATATATTATCAATTACATTTTAAACTGAAACAGGTCTTGTTTTGTTTCTTTCTGACTTGAAATAAAAATAGTGTTTAGTAATTAGCAGGTATAGTGGTTGATGATATAATATCAACATCATGATACACATTTCTGAGATTTTTTTCTTCTCATTCTCATTATCTCTAGCCGCTTTATCCTGTTCTACAGGGTCGCAGGCAAGCTGGAGCCTATCCCAGCTGACTACGGGCAAAAGGCGGGGTACACCCTGGACAAGTCGCCAGGTCATCACAGGGCTGACACATAGACACAGACAACCATTCACACTCACATTCACACCTACGGTCAATTTAGAGTCACCAGTTAACCTAACCTGCATGTCTTTGGACTGTGGGGGAAACCGGAGCACCCGGAGGAAACCCATGCGGACACGGGGAGAACATGCAAACTCCACACAGAAAGGCCCTCGCCGGCCCCGGGGCTCGAACCCAGGACCTTCTTGCTGTGAGGCGACAGCGCTAACCACTACACCACCGTGCCGCCCAGATTTTTTTCTTATCTTTTTGAATTTATTTTTTAAATACTTAATCTAAAGTAGAGCGGCGGCTACAGTCCATAATTATCGACACCTTTTCAGATTTACCAATAAAAAAACAATTTTACAAAGGTGAGTTTCAGTTACAACAGTTATTATTGGATAATTAATCAACCGGAAGACCCGCCTCACCCTTTGATCTTATCGTCTGATGACACAGCTCGTTACCCGAGATGGAATTTTTTCTAGCACGATCAGCAATTTGAGGAAAACCCAGACGTTATCATCGCAGGTAAGCATGGTGGAAACTTATCAAATTCACCGATATTTCATGATCCCCTTTTCGAAACCTACTTTGTTTCTTACTCTTTCATTTGACAGTTGCCATTTTGTATCTAAACACGCGTTTGAGAAGTCACGTGTGTGAGGTGTCGATAATAGTGATCACTTTCACCGGTGTCCACCATTATCGACACCCTGTGGAATTAAGGAACATTTACAACTGTTATGGATCCATCTTTGTGTAACATTGTTGGAGTAGATGAAGTACTTTAAAAACAATAAAAGTGCTGTGATTTATTATCTTTTTTTTCTGATTCTTAACAGAATGGAATGTTTATAGAGTATTTGGAATCCGATTGCAATAAATAGAATTAGAGCAGAATTAAATTCCTAGCATATAAAAATTACATGCTAGAAATATTCAGATTTTTCTATTCCATTCAGAAAAATATATATATTTTGCAGTTTGTTGTAAATATCTACCACATATTACAATATCAGTCGGCATTTTATATTTTGATTCGAGGAATGACATGCGACCTTTGACCTGGATGTTCATGCAGTTACGATATCAATTGCCTGTTGAGATTTATTGGTAAACTACAAAACTAGAAATTAATACAAACAACAACGAATGATTAACAAAATGTGATCGACGAAAATACTTAGAAAGTGGAACAAAAAGATTTTCTGACGCAGGTTAAACATTATCAGTTCATTTGTTTACAAACAGAATTACTTACTCATTTACGTAAACACCGACATCCATATATTTATATAAAAGATATTTTGTACTAAATATAAGTCTATGTAAAACAAATTTTAAATAAAAACTGTGTTTTGTTAACTTAATACCACATACCGATTTTTTTTTATTTTTTATAAACAATCACCTGGATGTCGATAATTGTGGAACGGTGTCACATGATCTGTTACGCTAAGTAATTGGGAATCGACTCATTTTTTTCCGGTGGAAGTTTGAGCAATTATTCATGCACAATTTTACGTATTGAAAGTCTACTTTTTCAATGGCCAAAAGATCGTTAAGGTGTCGATAATTGTAGCCACCGCTCTAGTAAAATGATAAAATTTGTCATTGTTAAATATTAATTATTTTTTAATATACACAAAAGTATTATTTATATTTAATTTATATTGCTGCCGGTTTGTGAGCAAACCTCTACAGTAGATCGTGACACGTATCGTGGATTGTAGAAATACTTTGAGAACAGTGATGTACTGTAATATTTATGTATGTCATATCGCCCAACCGTCATATCGACATCTCCTTGTGCTAGAGGCGGGACTTAGTACAATTCCCATGGTGTAAAAATGCATCTTATGCTCATCTCTTGATACACAGACGATCATCCGTCCCAGACTAGTGAGAGAACCCTGAAACTCAGACTTTTTCCATGTATAGTTTGAGATAGTGATGGGAGGTTTACTTGGCTGTAAATGAGAAACCAGAGAAAACACAAGGGATTTGAAAATCTAATTTCTCCCACAGCAGCGGAAAACTACAAAGGCTGCTGCTGTATCTATCTTAATACACAAGTTCTGACTAAACTATTGACATGTAGCTGGGATTTGCAAACACCTCCAGGCAGTTTTTATTCACTTTTGTTTTATTTGCAGTTTTCTGGAGGTATATTTGAGTTACCTGGGTTGGACCTAATGTACATCCCAGGAGCAGTATGAAAGCAGAAATTATTCATTTTCTCATCCAAGCTGTAAAAATGACCAAAAAACAAAAAAAAACCCTGGCTGCTAAACAACATGAGGTGTCTTCAAAATGTATGGAACAACCCCCTAATACCTGCAGCTGTAGGTGAAGCAGTGGCTGTTTCTACACAACATATCAAGTGGACAGCTAGCTCTGCTTAAAGACCTTGCCCCCCCTTGTAATGTTAGCTCATATGTTCTGTTTCTCTCTCTTTTTGCTTTGCTTTGACTGTGTTCCCAAGGTTGGTATGAACAGTTTATTTCAGGACAGCCGAGCCTAAAAGCTCTGCCAACTTTGTTGGAGGAGGTTATATTTTCGCCTCCATTTGTTGTTTGTTTTTCCCAATGTAAATCAAAAAGTGGTGAACAGATTTGGATGAAATTTGGTGGAAAGGTGAGCCATGGGCCAAGGAACAATTACTTAGATTTTGATGCAAATCCAGGATCCAGATATGTATGTGGATTCAGATGTTTTTGTTTTTTTCCCCAACGTAACTCAAAAAGTAGTGAACAGATTTGGATGAAATTTGGTGGAAAGGTGGACCATATGCCAAGGAACAATTGTTTAGATTTTGATGCAAATACAGGTATATATTGTGATGACCTGGCGACTTGTCCAGGGTGTACCCCGCCTTTCGCCCGTAGTCAGCTGGGATAGGCTCCAGCTTGCCTGCGACCCTGTAGAACAGGATAAAGCGGCTAGAGATAATGAGATGAGATGAGATACAGGTATATATGTGGATCCAGGATCCAGATATGTCTATAGATCCTGGATTTTTTTTTTTTATCTGTTCCCAACGTAACTCAAAAAGTAGTGAACAGATTTGGATGAAATTTGGTGGAAAGGTGGACCATTGTTTAGATTTTGATGCAAATCCATATATGTGGCTTGGTGGAGGTATACACTACATCAACTGCCCTTCTAGTTTATTTAATGAAAGACATTTAAACCCCTCCTAGAACTGGAGCTCAGTTAAAGGGCTGAAAACCATGGAAGTGACCAAGAACTCCAAATTGAACTCAAGATGGAAGAACCCAATCTTGAGAAAAACAATCAATTTTTTTTAATTGTTTAATTTTTTAAATGTATTATTATTATTATTATTATTATTATTGTTATTATTTCTGGCCAACTGACCATGTAGAAGCCTCTCCTGACTCAAAAGCACACCAATATCTCACTTAGGTGAACGTTTGGCAAAAAGCACCAAGATTGTATGGCCACAATGAACTGAATACCAAGAATTACAACTGGGGAAAACCAAGCACCACTGATTTTTCTTTTCCTTTTTTTTTAAATAGCAGGACAGGAAGGAATGTCAGAATTGAGAAAAGGGCAAGAGAGATCAAGGGATCAAAGTAGAGTGACATCCTTGAGGAAAACCTGCTGAAGAGCTCTCAGGACCTCAGACTGGTGCGAAGGTTCACCTTCTAACATCACAATGATCTCAAACACAAAACAAGGCAGGGCTGGCATGGATCTGAACCTGACTGAAGATCTCTAGAGAAGGGTTCTCCAGAAAATCTTTAGTAGCTGGCTAAAAAAAAAAAAAAAACTAGTTGGGGGCTCTGGAATTTGCACGCTAATGTCTGAGAGCTTGCCCTCCTAGAAAAATTTGAAATTTGCATGCCTTCTGGTGCATTCTCAGCTCATAAATTACTAACCATTTCTCTGTAAAATACTTGTAAAATATGGAGGTATGCACTCTACGAAGTCTCATTATCTCTCTAGCCGCTTTATCCTGTGCTACAGGGTCGCAGGCAAGCTGGAGCCTATCCCGGCTGACTATGGGCGAAAGGTGGGGTACACCCTGGACAAGTCGCCAGGTCATCACAGGGCTGACACATAGACACAGACAACCATTCACACTCACATTCGCACCTACGGTCAATTTAGAGTCACCAGTTAACCTAACCTGCATGTCTTTGGACTGTGGGGGAAACCGGAGCACCCGGAGGAAACCCACACGGACACGGGGAGAACATGCAAACTCCGCACAGAAAGGCCCTCGCCGGCCACGGGGCTCGAACCCGGACCTTCTTGCTGTGAGGCGACAGCGCTAACCACTACACCATCGTGCCGCCCCATCTGGAATTTATGTAAAATAAAATGTGAGTCAGATTTGCATTAGTTTGGATTACTTCAGTATTCCTTTTCAGAGTGGAGCTTTTCCCATTTCCATCAAATATAACTGCAAGCATATCAAAATCCTCCTTTTCTGGAAGGAAACCGAGAATGCTAATATTTTCCCTCTCACTAATGCACAACACTAATTGAGAAAGGCCAGTCTGCCCTCAGCTTAATGAAAAAAAAAATATATTGACCCCTGTAGTCTCTTACCATTAATCGAGTCTGGTTTGTTCTTCTGCTGATTGCTGACTTTAAGGAAGAGGTTTAAAAAAAAAAAAAGTCAGGCATTTTGTTTGGAGGTCAAAAAGTCCCAGCGTTACGGTCGGCCACCACTTTACGACATGCCAGCTGCCACGAGTGCCTGCATTTAATGTGCTGACAAAAGTGAAATATAATTAATGCGAGCGCTGGCTGCGAGGGCTGAGTCACCGCTGCAGTCGGTGAGCTCATTTCACTGTAGGAGTCAATGAGGCCGAAGACGAATGATTTCTCATTGATGTGACAACGGGCAGGGAAGCTTAACGCAATATTGCAAACGTTTGTAAAAAGGTATGGAAACCCAGAGGTCCCCAAGGGCATGTTTTTTATTATTATTATTATTATTCAAAGTGCTTGTAAAGGAGTGTGTGAGTTGACTGTTCAGGAGAATTTAAATCCATATGTTGAGAGAGGTCAAACAAACACATTGATTTAGGTTGTTATTATTAATTAGACTATTTTACACTCATAGCAGCATTCAGGTAGAACATACTCACTCAAAGCATGAATGAACAAGTACTCGAAGAAGAATGTACGGATGAAGAATGGAATCCATTAAAAAATAATTTAAAATGTCTTCTATTAAAGTGTGAATGAATTACTTTCTCGCGTCTACTTAGCACTTAATTCCTCTTCAGTCCTCATGCAAATTCACATCAACGTTTCGTCTTCCTGTACGTTTTAGCCGAATGAAGCAAAGGTCGGATGGTTAAAATCGAATATGAAATATTCGGACACGGCTTCCACTTCAACGTTTTGCCTTTATTTTTATTAATTAAAAGTCACTTCATGTCTTAAAGTAATGATTAATGTCGTTTCTCTTTACATAGTTGAGCGGTTCTTGACATAATACTGTATGGATTACTACAGTTGGGCTACAATAGGACTCATCTCATGTCATTATCTGTAGCCGCTTTATCCTGTTCTACAGGGTCACAGGCAAGCTGGAGCCTATCCCAGCTGACTACGGGCGAAAGGCGGGGTACACCCTGGACAAGTCGCCAGGTCATCACAGGGCTGACACATAGACACAGACAACCATTCACACTCACATTCACACCTACGCTCAATTTAGAGTCACCAGTTAACCTAACCTGCATGTCTTTGGACTGTGGGGGAAACCGGAGCACCCGGAGGAAACCCACGCGGACACGGGGAGAACATGCAAACTCCGCACAGAAAGGCCCTCGCCGGCCACGGGGCTCGAACCCGGACCTTCTTGCTGTGAGGCGACAATGCTAACCACTACACCACCGTGCCGCCTACAATAGGACGATTTACCGTATTGTTATTATTTACTATTCACTGTTTTATTTCAGACGCATTAAGAAGGCGAGAAATTAATCCACTAATTAACTTTTGAAGAGGCACAACTGTTAATTGAAAAGCATTCCAGGTGACTACCTCATGAAGCTGGTTAAGATAATCCCTGTGTCCGAAATTGCTCCCTACTCACTATATAGTGGACTGGATAGTGAGGTCGCCATTTTGTAGTGCTGTCTGAATGTACAGTGAGAATTATCACACCCTATATAGTGCACTCAAAGTATCCCACAGTGCATCATAAAAAGTAGTGTACAACCGATGGTCACTAACCAAAGCAATACAGTTGTGGTCAGAAGTTTACATACAGTGACATGAATGTCATCTTGGATATGAATGTCATGGCAATATTTGGGCTTTCAGTAATTTCTTTGAACTGTTCTTTTTCTGTGGCAGAATGATTGTACAGCATACAGCTTTAATAAAAAATAAATAAATAGAATTTAGTGCACAAGTTTTAATTTTCTTTGGGTTTTCTGAAATCAACACAGGGTCAAAATTATACATACATGGTCAAAAATATAAATACAGCACACCTAAATGTCTCTTTGCAAAATTCACCTTGACCAAACATTTTTGTTGACCATGAACAAGCTTCTGGCAGAATTCTGGTTGGATATTTCACGACTCTTCATGGTAGAATTGGTAGAGTTCTATTAAATTAATTTTTTTCTTTCTTGGAATGGACTTGACTTATAAACATGGTCCATATATTTTCAATAGGGTTGAAGTTAGGACTTGTTTTAAGCTTAATGTTAGCCTGCTTTATCCTCTACAACCAGCTCTGATGCGTGTTTGGGTTCATTGTCCTGTTGTAACTCCCAATCATGTTCAAGTTTCTAATGGTTTATGCTGAAGAATTCTGAGGTAGTCCTCCTTCTTCATTATTCCGTCCACTTTGTGCAATGAACCAGTTCCACTGGCAGTAAAACAGCCCCAGAGCATGATGATCCTACCACCACCACCAGCTGCTACAGTGTCCCTCTGTACATGGTGGTCATTGTGGCCAAACAACTCAATCTTTGTCTCATCTGACCATACAGCTTTCCTCCAGAAGGCGTTGTCTTTGTCCGTGTGGTCAGCTTCAAACTTTAGTTAAGCTTGAATGTGTCAATTGTGGAGCAGGGGGTTATTTATTGGATAGCAGCCTCTTAGTCCATGGTGATCTGAACTGTAGACAGTGATCCATCAGCTTCCAGTTCATGGCAGGGCTGTGCCATGGTGGTTCCCAGGTTGTTCCTAACCATCCAAACCAATTTCCTTTCAGCTGAGGGTGACAGTTTGGGTTTTCTTGAAGCAAAGTGGCTTGGCAAAGTGACTACACCTCACAATAACTTGGATACAGTTGTTTGAACTGATCTTGGAATTTGCACTTGTTTAGAAATGGCTCCAAGAGACATTCCGGAGTTGTGTATCTGTATATCTTTCTCAGATCTGCACTGAGCTCCTTGTACTTTCCTGTTTTATTGTGTGTCGGTCAATCCAATGAGTGCTGTAAACAAACCTTTTTTTATGAAGTCACAGAGAAGCTACCAACTGTAGTCAATCATGATCACTAACAGGAAGTTAAGAGACCTCGGCCTTGGCAAGATAAGAGACATTTTGGAAGTTTCAGCACCTCTGAATTAATAATCTAAGTGAGTGTATGTAAATGTTTGACCCTGTATGTATAATTTTGACCCTGTGTTGATTTCAGAAAACCCAAAGAAAATTAAAACTTGTGCACCAAATTCTAGTGGGTTTTTTTTTATTATTATTATTTGTAACAGTTCCTGATGTGGGTGGAGCACAGAAGCACGGCAGACGAGAGTTGATGGTTACACAAACCACTTTATTTAGCTTTTCAGCTCGCTCGCTCGCTCACTCACTCACACATGCATTGTGGTCGGGGAGAGAGCCCCTTTTCTCTGCTCTCTGTCTCTCCTTTTATGCTCCATCCCTGTAACTAACAAACACCCACACACACACATTAATTGACAGCAGGTGGAATGACTTAGCCACTTACCTTCCCCGACCCCGACCCCCATTCACAGACTGCTGCTTGGCCATGCCCCCGCTGCCACATTATTCAAGATATATGCTGTACAATCATTCTGCCACAGAAAAAGAACAGTTCAGAGAAATCATTGAAAGCCCAAATATTGCCATGACATTTATATCCAAAATGACATTCGTGTCACTGTATGTAAACTTCTAACCACGACTGTATATCCTATCATGCATTGCAGTCACACTGAAAGAAATCCAATCAAAAGCCTCGAACTTGATTTAATAAACAACAGCAGCAAAAAAGAAAGTATTCAGCCTTGATTTAAATGAACTGAAAGATGCAGCAGACACGAAGTACTTTGTATTTATTAATGTGGGAAATACGCTCAGTATAATATGTATTTATCACAAAAATACATGCATGTATTTATTATTTTGAAAACCCACCAGCCGACTGATCTGGCACGTTTTAATTGTGCGACAGTAATGACGTAAATAACGGCGTGATGGAGTAGTGTCTGAAAGCGTTTTTTTCATTTTATCAATGATCTCACTATATAGTCCTCTATATAGTATGTCCCTATATAGTGAGGAGGGAGTAGTGAACAAGTGAGTGATCTCGGACACAAGGAATGCCAATAGTGTACAAAGCATCATCAAGGGAAACGGTGGATACTTTGAAGAATCTAAAATATGAAAGATATATATTTTTTAAACTTTTTTTGTTTACCACATAATATCATACACCACCGTTCAAAAGTTTGGGGTCACTTTGAAATGTCCTTATTTTTGAAAGAAAAGCACTGTTCTTTTCAGTGAAGATCACTTTAAACCAGACCTGGGCATTTTACGGCCCGCAGGCCGCATCCGGCCCTTTGGTTCATTCTGACCGGCCCACGTAAGGTTAATTAGAAATTACAAAATAAACCTATTTTCTAATTTTACCTCATGCATGGACTGAACGTGCATTGCTTTTATTTTGAAGTTGTGTTCAACAAAAATGCAATGCGCGCGACATGAACATGACATGAAATCCCACGAAACCTAATCCAGCGATAACTACTTCCGTAATTTGTCCAGACCAACCACAAACTTGTACGTCATCCTTCAAACGGTCCAGCCAATCACATAGTGTGACGTCACCAGCAGGCGCCGGAGCCCGAGCCGATCTGTAGATCTGATACCGACACCGAATGGACTGATGATCATCTATCAGCTGTGCTTTGCATCTCCACCTCAGACATTCAACCTGACTCTGATGCGCTCGTTAAAGACCAACAGAGACTAGATTTCTCTCACTGAACAAATAAAAAACTGAAAAACACCAAATGAGGTGATTAGACTACAAATGTGGGCATCATTATTATAATATGATGTATCTTGCTTGATATTTGGAGTAGAAAGACAATATTGTGATGTCTTTATTGTGTTTAGGGGTGAATGTGACTGAAAAAAAAATGGTACAAACGTTCACATTTTGTTAACCATTGTTTTGGGAAATTTGATTGAATAAATGACATTTTTTGTAAGGCAACCTCGTTTTTTCCATACTTTTACCAGTCTTAGCAGCTTGTAAAAACAATGTTATTTATTGCTTTATATAAAGAAATACAATTAATATTATGCAGAATTTAGTTCAGCCTTTTGGTCCGGCCCTCCACAAAATTTTCTGTTTCTCATGTGGCCCCATGGAAAAAATAATTGCCCACCCCTGCTCTATACATTGCTAACGTGGTAAATGACTATTCTAGCTGCAAATGTCTGGTTTTTGGTGCAATATCTCCATAGGTGTATAGAGGCCCATTTCCAGCAACTCTCACTCCAGTGTTCTAATGGTACAAGAAAACACAATCAATCAATCAATCAATCAATCAATCAATCAATCAATCAATCAATCAATCAATCAATCAATCAATCAATCAAAATCAAATCTCCAGCAGCTTCCAAATCCAGTTTTGTAACTCAGATGAGTTATACTGGTCCAGAGATGAGTGAACAATTCGTCTTTACCTGCAGTCAATTCAAAACAGTACGAATGGCTTCACTTAATGAGAAGATCATGATGTAATAATGGCTTAACTTTCACACGTCTCCTCCTTGGTCATTACATAACAACATTTCCATTTTAAATGCGTTCCGCCTCGAGAAATATAAGTGAAATGCAGTGCAAACCGGACGTAATTTTTACTTAAGACAGTCACTGTAATGCGATTACAAGAATACAAAATACAAGGAAAATAATAAGGTAGCAGCAATGAGTTACTGCACTGTATTACCCCCTGACACTGCAGGTAATACTAAACACACAATTACAGCAACCTGCAATGAGAGCGAGTCACTCAAACCCTGCGCTGTTCTCTAGCCAAAAACAAGCACGATTTTTTTTTAACTCGTTTTTTATGTCAGTGATAAAGTATGGAGTGTGCAGTTCTAGAAAAATCTCAACAACGCTACTGACTTGAAGCTACTGTTGATATAACAGCATGTGACACAAGTGTTTTATTCCTCTTATACTACATTTTCCAACAATTATAATGAATTATTAATGAGCATCATCTCATCTCTCATCTCATTATCTCTAGCCGCTTTATCCTTCTACAGGGTCGCAGGCAAGCTGGAGCCTATCCCAGCTGACTACGGGCGAAAGGCAGGGTACACCCTGGACAAGTCGCCAGGTCATCACAGGGCTGACACATAGACACAGACAACCATTCACACTCACATTCACACCTACGGTCAATTTAGAGTCACCAGTTAACCTAACCTGCATGTCTTTGGACTGTGGGGGAAACCGGAGCACCCGGAGGAAACCCACGCGGACACGGGGAGAACATGCAAACTCCACACAGAAAGGCCCTCGCCGGCCCCGGGGCTCGAACCCAGGACCTTCTTGCTGTGAGGCGACAGCACTAACCACTACACCACCGTGCCGCCCTAATGAGCATCATGTTGTAGTTTTATCTACTGTATGTGTAGGAAAATGGGGGCTGCGATAGTGAGGTGAGAAAGAGAGTACAGGCAGGGTGGAGCAGCAGGAGAAGGATTTCAGGAGTCATTTGTGATCGGAAAGTCCCAGCAAAAGTGAAAGGTAAGCTGTATAAGACAGTAGTGAGACCAGCTGTGATGTATGGATTGGAGACCGGACCCTTAACGAAGAGACAGGAGGCAAAGTTGGAGGTGGCGGAGTTGAGGATGTTAAGGTTTGCGATGGGAGGTTGGACAGGATAAGGAACGAGCACATCAGAGGGACAGCACATGTGGAGAGCTTGGGAATTAAGCTAAGAGAGATGAGACTGAGATGGTACGGGCACATCCTGAGAAGAGATGCAGAGCATGTTGGAAGGAGAATGTTGAGGATGGAGCTGCCAGGCACAGGAAAACGAAGAAGGCCAAAGAGGAGATACATGGATGTGGTGAGAGAGGACATGAAAGTGGCAGGTGTGGTAGAGAAGGATGCGGAAGACAGGGAGCAATGGAGACGAAAGATCCGCTGTGGCGACCCCTAATCGGGAGCAGCCAAAAGAAGAAGAAGAAGAAGATGTCATAGTGTTATCCATTTATGGTTACATTTAATGTTGTGGAATTTAATGTCAGCGGAACAAGTTTTGACATCAGCAACTGTTCTTTCTGTATTATGCAGAGATTCATATCTTTGTTCAATTTAAATTCAGTCATTAATTGTCTTTAGTATGATGTCCCCTTGTCCATATGGGAACTTCCTTCACTCCCACAGTTATGAGTTCAGGGGTACTGACACCAGTCCGATCTCAGTTTGGACGGCCTGTAAGCTGTTATTGGGACTCGGACAACAATATCGTCTGATGAGTTTATGCTACTTGTATATTCTACACCAGGGGTGGGCAATTATTTTTTCCATGGGGCCACATGAGAAACAGAAAATTTTGTGGAGGGCCGGACCAAAAGGCTGAACTAAATTCTGCATAATATTAATTGTATTTCTTTATATAAAGCAGTAAATAACACTGTTTTTACAAGCTGCTAAGACTGGTAAGAGTATGGAAAAAACGAGGTTGCCTTACAAAAAATGTCATTTATTCAATCAAATTTCCCAAAACAATGGTTAACAAAATGTGAACGTTTGTACTTTTTTTTTCAGTCACATTCACCCCAAAACACAATAAAGACATCACAATATCGTCTTTCTACTCCAAATATCAAGCAAGATACATCATATTATAATAATGATGCCCACATTTGTAGTCTAATCACGTCATTTGGTGCTTTTCAGTTTTTCAGATCTGCTCTCCCCAAACTAAACACACGGCTTCATCTCTGACTTCAGTAAATAAATACTTAGCAGTCCAGGTTTTGTTGAAAGCCCTGCATTCGGCATCTACCTTTCTTCTTTTTGCGGACATTTTGGGGGCTAAAGTCTTCCTGTGACCTGCTCGCAACAATGTCGATTCGGTGTAGGAATCAGATCTACAGATCGGCTCGGGCTCCGGCGCCTGCTGGTGACGTCACACTACGTGATTGGCTGGACCGTTTGAATGATGACGTACAAGTTTGTGGTTGGTCTGGACAAATTACGGAAGTAGTTATCGCGGGATTAGGTTTCGTGGGATTTCATGTCATGTTCATGTCGCGCGCATTGTGTTTTTGTTGAACACAACTTCAAAATAAAAACAATGCACATTCAGTCCATGCATGAGGTAAAATTAGAAAATACGTTTATTTTGTGATTTCTAATTAACCTTACGCGGGCCGGTCAGAATGACCCAAAGGGCCGGATGCGGCCCGTGGGCCGTAAAATGCCCAGCTCTGTTCTACACTGACCAGCCACTTTATGAGGAACACCCATACATCCACCTGCTGTTTGATGCAGTTCTCTAATCAGAGATGCATAAAATAATGCAGACACAAATCAAGAGCTTCGGTTAATATTCACAAACATCAGAATGGGAAAAATTGTGATCTCAAAGTGTGGCTTTCTTTCACTGTGGCATGAGTGTTGGTTTGAGCCAGATGGACTGGTTTGAGTATTTCAGAAACTGCTGATCTCCTGGGGTTTTCACACACAACAGTCTCTAGAGTTTACACAGACAGAATGGTGCAAAAAACAACAACAAAAAAAAACACTGAATTGAGTGAGCAACAGTTCTGTGGGTGGAAACAAACACCTTGTTGATAAGAGAGATCAGAGGCAAATGGACAGATTGGTGAAGGATATAGTAACTCATATAATCACTCTTTACAACCGTGGTGAGCAGAAAAGCATCTCAGCATGCAGCAGCAGAATAACACATTGGGTTCCAGCCCTGCAGCCAAGCACAGGAATCTTAGAATCAAGAACAAGTTCCTATGAAAGTGGCCGGTGAGTGTCTGCAGAAGCAGTAGTGTAATTTTGCACATGCTTTACACAACCATTTATAGACAGTAATTATGACGTTGCCTTTTTACTGAAATACAATAGGGGTTTCTGGACAACAACAACAGTAACATCTACTATCGATAAATGAATAATCTTGGCCATATTCTTTATCAGGTTTTTACCAGCTCCTTGGATTAGTGTAGCGGTCTGAAAAAGCCCGTAAGATGTCACTGAGGCTGAATTCTAGAAAACAGAATTTAACATGAAGGAAAATTAGGTTTTGACCATGATTGATTTTTTTTTTAATCCAATAATAATAGTCCTGACAGGACGGCACGGTGGTGTAGTGGTTAGCGCTGTCGCCTCACAGCAAGAAGGTCCGGGTTCGAGCCCCGTGGCCGGCGAGGGCCTTTCTGTGTGGAGTTTGCATGTTCTCCCCGTGTCCGCGTGGGTTTCCTCCGGGTGCTCCGGTTTCCCCCACAGTCCAAAGACATGCAGGTTAGGTTAACTGGTGACTCTAAATTGACCGTAGGTGTGAATGTGAGTGTGAATGGTTGTCTGTGTCTATGTGTCAGCCCTGTGATGACCTGGCGACTTGTCCAGGGTGTACCCCACCTTTCGCCCGTAGTCAGCTGGGATAGGCTCCAGCTTGCCTGCGACCCTGTAGAACAGGATAAAGCGGCTAGAGATAATGAGATGAGAATTTAACATGAAGGAAAATTAGGTTTTGACCATGATTGATTTTTTTTTTTTTAATCCAATAATAATAGTCCTGACAGGACGGCACAGTGGTGTAGTGGTTAGCGCTGTCGCCTCACAGCAAGAAGGTCCGGGTTCGAGCCCCGTGGCTGGCGAGGGCCTTTCTGTGTGGAGTTTGCATGTTCTCCCCGTGTCCGTGTGGGTTTCCTCCGGGTGCTCCGGTTTCCCCCACAGTCCAAAGACATGCAGGTTAGGTTAACTGGTGACTCTAAATTGACCGTAGGTGTGAATGTGAGTGTGAATGGTTGTCTGTGTCTGTGTGTCAGCCCTGTGATGACCTGGCGACTTGTCCAGGGTGTACCCCGCCTTTCGCCCGTAGTCAGCTGGGATAGGCTCCAGCTCGCCTGCGACCCTGTAGAACAGGATAAAGCGGCTAGAGATAATGAGATGAGATGAATAGTCCTGACATCTGCACTTCAAGAAAATATATTTTACCAATGATTTGGAATTTTTTTTTTTAGTTTAGCTGGTTTCTAACCTGTCCTTGGCTTTCTGCCTGCAAAAATCAAGACAGCTGAATAACTCCTTTAGCAAAACGGCAGTGTTCTAAAACCTTGCTAGCAAAGTATGACTCCCCTCACATTATAAAAGTCACACACTGATTATTCTTCAAAAGCTACACGTAGTAGCAAAACTGATATACCGTAAGCCAGATATTTTCTGTTTGTAATCAGAGATTTAGTCAACACGGCTGTTAGTTTTAATTCGCCAATATTAAATGGGCAAAGTTATACGTTGAGTCCATTTCCGAGCCTGTACTTTTGCACATTTACTTAAGTAAAGAAGTTGAATCAGTACTTCGACTTTTACACAAGTATCAGTACTTATACTTAAGTAAAGAATGCGTGTACTTTTGTGACCTCCTTATTATACATTATGTATTAATTATGTATCCTTCCATAACACTTGCTAGGGATGTCAAAAAGTCAAAGTACCCCCCGTGCCAGGACCTGGTCTTCTGAGGAAGTCTCCCCAAGTGTTTCCAGGCAAAACAAACCTCACCCGGCAGCACTTATTTTATACCTGTATGTTGATAATGGTAATATTTCTCAATCATCAGCTGTCAGGTTATAGTCCTATGAAAATCCATGACCTTGAGTGTGACATTTCATAGTCATTCAAGGTCAAAGGTTATGGCAGCAACTGAAAGCCCATATGGGACTTCTTACATGTTGATAATGATAAACATCTGGCTGTCATGAACCATTTTAAAGTTATAGCCCTTTGAAAACCCATGACCTTCAGTTTGACCTTTCAAGGTCACTCAAGGTCAAAGATCATGGTGCCAAATGAAAGCCCATATGGCACTTCCTATAAGTTGATAATGGTAAATATCTGTCTACCATCAACCATATTCAAGTTACAGCCCTCTGAAAATCTGTGACCTTGAGTTTGATCTTTCAGTGTCACTCAAGGGCAAAGATCATGGTGCCAAATGAAAGGCCATATTGGAGTTCCTATTTGCTCATAATAGTAAACATATGTCTATTGGCAACAGTTTTTGAGTTATAATGAAAAATAATGTTATTTTGACCGAAAGGTTGGCCTTTCTGGTGACCTTGACCTTCACCTTGACCCAATTACTCCCAAAATTTAATCAGGTAATCTATGAACCATTGCCCACCTACCCTGAAAATTTGAAGTCAATCGGTGTAACCGTCTAGACACTAGATTGTTAACAGGCAGTCACACAAACAAACAAACAAACAAACAAACAAACAAACAAACAAGTTTGAAAGAAAACTATGAGAGATATCTCGTCATGTAGCATATCAATGGAAACAGAATTGAAAGATAAACATTTTGGAATTGGTTTGAAGTAAATATGATGAATATGAAGGAAGATATCATGGAAAAAAAAGATTTTGACCTTTTTGATGACCTTGACCAGATGACCCTCAAAATGTTGGAGGTTCTATTTGAAGCCAATGCCCATCTATCCTGAAAGTTTCATGAAGATTGGTCCAGCCATTTTCCCGTAATGTTGCTAACAACAAAAACCAAAGAAACCCCACAAAGATCATACCTTGCCCCTTGGTGGACTCTGTCCTGGGTGAGATAACAAACAAACCACACTGATTACAATACCTCGCCCTGCTTACTCCGTCGCAGGCGAGGTAACCAAGCCCTTAAGGCACGTTGGGCAGGGCCGATCTCTGTTTCTGTAGCCCTCGGCCTCTCGCCTATTACATATCTAAGGTTACAGTGGGGGGCTGGTCCTCTGGTAACCGCAAGAGTTTGACACCTGAAGGCCTCTGCATGCTCTTGCGACAAGGCTTTCGCAGATAGCTTTTCGCAGACAGTTGTAATTTATCGTTGAGCGGGGAGTAATAGGCGTGCGCGATGTTATTCACCGGCATAACGCAAGGGGGCGCGAAGTCGCTAGGAGTAGTTGGTGGGTGTGGTTAGTGGAGTGTTTATCCTCCGGCTACTTATAATGACTAGAACTTTTTTTTTATAATGACTAGAACTGGAGTCGTATAGATGTACGTGCTTCCTCAGTCAACCGCTCTTCGTGCTGCTCCATCTTCGCTCGTGTTTTTAAAAATGCCGGTCGTGAAAACAAACCAAACCGGGAAAGTAGGGAAGCGGAAGTGCGTGTACAGCGGATGTAGAGTGGACCAATCAGAGCCCTCTTGTCTGCGACGCTGTCTGCGAGGCTTCTGCGGTGGTCACAATTTTTGGGAGGTGCGCGCAGAGCGTCTGCGAAGGTGGGGGGGCTAGGCAGACACTGTCTGCGACGCTATCTGCGAGGACTGGGTTGTCAGCATAAATTGGCCTTTACTCACATCTCTATTGTGGCATGACTCGCCAGGTGGCATGGGGTACCATTTTTGCAAAGGGATTTGGTATAACCCGACCGCGAGTAGAACCTGCAATCTCCCGGTCGAGAAGCAGACACCTTAACCACTGGGCTAGCTTGCACTTGCTAGGGATGTAACAGAAGCTAATTATTGTAGCTATGGAACAGATAAGAAAAATGTTAAATATACACTGCACTACAGAAAGCACTGTGCACTAGTAATGGCAGAAGAAACAGACTTGACTCGTTTAGATGTCACACTGTTCTTCATCTGTCTCTTGCCAGTAATTCATATTGCGGGGAAAAAAAACAGAATATATCCGTGCCTGCAGTGATCGGGGGAACGCACTGTACCTTTTTGCATCATTTCAAAGAAAGGCTTGAAATTTAACAGTGCTTGAGTGACTGATAGAGGAAAAAAGTGAATGCAAGAAGGAATGATATCAAGATAGATATAACAGAGTCAGAGAAAAAGGAGATTCAGTAGCGATGGAGTAAATGGCTGAGCAAGTCATGTGGAGGATAAATGGCTGTGTGTGGGTGTGGGGGGGTCTGTCAAGGAAAGGTTCTTGTTGCTTTTTTTTTTAAATACCCTTTATTTTTTAATTAGCAAGCAGCCGGACGCTCTTCAGACAGATCTGCTGACCTTTGTGCTTCCAATCACTTTTTTCTTGACAAATTTAGGAAGCCGTAGCGAACGAGAATACACTTTCCCGTTGGCTCTTTGTTAGCTTCTTGTAAATGCCTCTCAGCTTGCGTCAGACTGTGATTTGAATTCCAACAACTGAGCTGAAGTGAGTGGAGTGCCTGGAGGGAAGAGGGCAGAAGTATAACGATTCCACTAATGATAGATTAGAGCAAGATTAGTGCTTATTTCCTGACATTTGGGTATAAGTGGTAAAAATGATGGGGAGCTGGATGGCAGCTGCAACACTTAGGAGCTAAAGGAGTTAGTATAAATAAGAGATGAAGCAAAACTAAATCTAAGAAGCAGAAACTGAAGTACAGTGAGCTAATTATGGACTTTATACAGGGGTTGGTGACTTAATTCCAAACATTATGTCAATATTTATGCAGAAGGAAATTAAGTGTATTGAAAGATGGCTTAAGGACCTTCTTAAGTTGATTCACTGGATGTAAATGGAGTTGATATCTACAAGGGTGACTAATTTTTCTTGTGTAAAAGCATCAAGACTTGTTTTTTCACCCCCACCACCTATAAAAAAAAAAACTAGGACTTGCTTTTAAGCCTGAAAAAAAAAATCAGGGATAGAAAATAAGGACTGAAGACAGAAATAGCTTTTATTCACTAGCTTATGTAATACGATACTTTGGTTTTTTTTTTGTTACATTACATATCCTGAATATGAATTTCAGCATGATATACAGTGGGGCAAAAAAAGTATTTAGTCAGTCACCAATTGTGCAAGTTCTCCCACTTAAAAAGATGAGAGAGGCCTGTAATTTTCATCATAGGTACACTTCAACTATGAGAGACAACATGAGAAAAAAAAATCCAGAAAATCACATTGTCTGATTTTTAAAGAATTTATTTGCAAATTATGGTGGAAAATAAGTATTTGGTCAATAACAAAAAGTTCATCTCAATACTTTGTTATATACCCTTTGTTGGCAATGACAGAGGTCAGACGTTTTCTGCAAGTCTTCACAAGGTTTCCACACACTGTTGCTGGTATTTTGGCCCATTCCTCCATGCAGATCTCCTCTAGAGCAGTGATGTTTTGGGGCTGTCGCTGGGCAACACGGACTTTCAACTCCCTCCAAAGATTTTCTATGTGTTTGAGATCTGGAGACTGGCTAGGCCACTCCAGGACCTTGAAATGCTTCTTACAAAGCCACTCCTTTGTTGCCCGGGCGGTGTGTTTGGGATCATTGTCATGCTGAAAGACCCAGCCACGTTTCATCTTCAATGCCCTTGCTGATGGAAGGAGGTTTTCACTCAAAATCTCACGATACATGGCCCCATTCATTCTTTCCTTTACACGGATCAGTCATCCTGGTCCCTTTGCAGAAAAGCAGCCCCAAAGCATGATGTTTCCACCCCCATGCTTCACAGTAGGTATGGTGTTCTTTGGATGCAACTCAGCATTCTTTCTCCTCCAAACACGACAAGTTGAGTTTTTACCAAAAAGTTCTATTTTGGTTTCATCTGACCATATGACATTCTCCCAATCCTCTTCTGGATCATCCAAATGCTCTCTAGCAAACTTCAGACGGGCCTGGACATGTACTGGCTTAAGCAGGGGGACACGTCTGGCACTGCAGGATTTGAGTCCCTGGCGGCGTAGTGTGTTACTGATGGTACCCTTTGTTACTTTGGTCCCAGCTCTCTGCAGGTCATTCACTAGGTCCTCCCATGTGGTTCTGGGATTTTTGCTCACCGTTCTTGTGATCATTTTGACCCCATGGGGTGAGATCTTGCGTGGAGCCCCAGATCGAGGGAGATTATCAGTGGTCTTGTATGTCTTCCATTTTCTAATAATTGCTCCCACAGTTGATTTCTTCACACCAAGCTGCTTACCTATTGCAGATTCAGTCTTCCCAGCCTGGTGCAGGTCTACAATTTTGTTTCTGGTGTCCTTTGACAGCTCTTTGGTCTTGGCCATAGTGGAGTTTGGAGTGTGACTGTTTGAGGTTGTGGACAGGTGTCTTTTATACTGATAACGAGTTCAAACAGGTGCCATTAATACAGGTAACGAATGGAGGACAGAGGAGTCTCTTAAAGAAGAAGTTACAGGTCTGTGAGAGCCAGAAATCTTGCTTGTTTGTAGGTGACCAAATACTTATTTTACCGAGGAATTTACCAATTAATTCATTAAAAAATCCTACAATGTGGTTTCCTGGATTCTTTCCCCCCATTCTGTCTCTCATAGTTGAAGTGTACCTATGATGAAAATTACAGGCCTCTCTCATCTTTTTAAGTGGGAGAACTTGCACAACTGGTGGCTGACTAAAAACTTTTTTGCCCCACTGTAGATCTAAGCACAGCAGACAGTGGAGCTGGACTTAATCCTGTTCCGCATTTGAGCCATATATGTTTTTTTCCTTCATGTTGTACTCAAACTCCACCCCACATGCACAACTCGCATAACTTCTGAACAACACTTAAGACTGCAGTTGTGGCTGAGAACTGAATATTGTATATAATGTGTATGCAAGTCACTTGGAGTGTGTCTCATCTCATCTCATTATCTCTAGCCGCTTTATCCTTCTACAGGGTCGCAGGCAAGCTGGAGCCTATCCCAGCTGACTACGGGCGAAAGGCGGGGTACACCCTGGACAAGTCGCCAGGTCATCACAGGGCTGACACATAGACACAGACAACCATTCACACTCACATTCACACCTACGGTCAATTTAGAGTCACCAGTTAACCTAACCTGCATGTCTTTGGACTGTGGGGGAAACCGGAGCACCCGGAGGAAACCCACGCGGACACGGGGAGAACATGCAAACTCCACACAGAAAGGCCCTCGCCGGCCCCGGGGCTCGAACCCAGGACCTTCTTGCTGTGAGGCGACAGCGCTAACCACTACACCACCGTGCCGCCAGTTGGAGTGTGTGTTAAAACTAAATAAATAAATAAATACCCACACTGTTGACTGTGTACTCAATAAATGCGCTTGTCTGTCGGGCATTTCTGAATGAAAATTTGAAGCAGACGTGATCAGGTTATCTTGTCTGGGGCTCGTACACCCATCGAGACAGAATAAAAACACAGGCAGGTACTAAGGCATGATCAGGAGGAGACTACTGGAAAAAGAAATGGACTTAATCCACAAGCAAAACAAGGAAAAACAGGTGTTTCCAGGCAAAATAAACCTTGCCCAGCAGCACTTATTTTATACCTAGATGTTGATAATGGGGGTGGCACGGTGGTGTAGTGGTTAGCGCTGTCGCCTCACAGCAAGAAGGTCCAGGTTCGAGCCCCGTGGCCGGCGAGGGCCTTTCTGTGCGGAGTTTGCATGTTCTTCCCGTGTCCGCGTGGGTTTCCTCTGGGTGCTCCGATTTCCCCCACAGTCCAAAGACATGCAGGTTAGGTTAACTGGTGACTCTAAATTGACCGTAGGTGTGAATGTGAGTGTGAATGGTTGTCTGTGTCTATGTGTCAGCCCTGTGATGACCTGGCGACTTGTCCAGGGTGTACCCCGCCTTTTGCCCATAGCCAGCTGGGATAGGCTCCAACTTGTCTGCGACCCTGTAGAAGGATAAAGCGGCTAGAGATAATGAGATGAGATGTTGATAATGGTAATATTTCTCAATCATCAGCGGTCAGGTTATAGTCCTATGAAAATCCATGACCTTGAGTTTGACATTTCAAAGGTCATGGCGGCAACTGAAAGCCCATATGGGACTTCTTATATGTTGATAATGGTAAATATCTGGCTATCATGAACCATTTTAAAGTTATAGCCCTTTGAAACCCCATGAGCTTGAGTTGTCCTTTCAAGATCACTCAAGGTCAAAAATCATGGTGCCAAATGAAAGGCCATATGGAGTACCTATATGCTCATAATAGTAGTAGACATCTGTCTATATACAACCATTTTTGAGTTATAATGGAAAATATGTTATTTTGACCGATGACCTTGACCCCTCTGACTTTTAACCCCCAACCGCTATGGAGACTGTCCAAGCTACCCCATCATGCAGCATATCGTTGGAAGCAGAATTGAAAGATGCACATTTTGGTTTTGGTTTGAAGTCAAAATGATGAATTTCAAGAAAGTTATCGCAAAAGAAACAATTTTGACCTTTCTGGTGACCTTGACTTTGGCTTTGACCCAATTACCCCCAAAATTTAATCAGCTAATCTGCAGACCATTGCCCACCTAACCTGCACATTTGAAGTCAATCGGTGCAACCGTCTAGATGCTAGATCGTTAACAGACAGACACACAAACAAACAGATAGATAGACAGACAAACAAACAAACTGCACTGATTACAAAACCTCGCCCTGCTTACTCCGTTGCGGGCGAGGTAATAAAGGAAGTGGCTAAGCTATGCTAGCTAACCCACTGCAAGTACTATATATAACAAAAGAAGAGTACAGTATAAAATCATTAGCAGGAACTATTTAAAAGTATAGAAAGGCATTAATCATGGTGATAAAACAATGATTCTTGATAGTACACTCAGACATAGGCGGCACGGTGGTGTAGTGGTTAGCGCTGTCGCCTCACAGCAAGAAGGTCCGGGTTCGAGCCCCGGGGCCGGCGAGGGCCTTTCTGTGTGGAGTTTGCATGTTCTCCCTGTGTCCGCGTGGGTTTCCTCCGGGTGCTCCGGTTTCCCCCACAGTCCAAAGACATGCAGGTTAGGTTAACTGGTGACTCTAAATTGACCGTAGGTGTGAATGTGAGTGTGAATGGTTGTCTGTGTCTATGTGTCAGCCCTGCGATGACCTGGCGACTTGTCCAGGGTGTACCCCGCCTTTCGCCCGTAGTCAGCTGGGATAGGCTCCAGCTTGCCTGCGACCCTGTAGAACAGGATAAAGCGTCTAGAGATAATGAGATGAGATGAGATGAGACACTCAGACATTTAGGCTGTACTGTGCGTATGCATCACCAATATGCTCACTTTGCATTTCCCTAATCCACTCCTCCGTGCTGTCAGTCGCTCTGTTTATAGGTTTTGCATTTGGACTGAAAGAAAATAATTTAATAGGAAATATGCTGAAATGTTTTATACTTCGGCAGATAGGATGGAGCATATTAGCAGGAAGTGACAGCGAAGCACAAAGCACTCGCTCAGAAGTTTTAGTGACAGTTCCGCTTGCATGAGAAGCACCTTTTCAAACTCTCGGGTCGTTTCTCACCACCTGATTGGAGATGAGCGCTTTGAATGCTCAGAGTGCGAAGAAAGTCTACGACTGACAGGTCTCTGATGAAGCCTTTTTACCATTCAGCTCATTATATTTTCCCCTCCTGTTAATGTCAGATGCCATCAGTACCCACTTGAGGTACATTTGAGGCCAAAGGTTTACACTGCCCATCAGTGTGAATGTGCAATAGAGATAATGGATGGATGGATGGATGGATGGATGGATGGATGGATGGATGGATGGACAGATGACCTCACACATAGAGCTTTTAGACTGATGATATTTTTAGTCCCTGACCTAATGAACCAGGATCCTATAGAAACGAGTGTTTTACTGGGAAATACACCACTCATATTTGCCATACAAGCTCCATCCGGGACATGGAGAACCAAAACCATGACATAAATCTCTATATGTCACTTGTGAGGAAATTGATGAATTGTTTTGATAAATTTGGGTACTTTTTGTTTGTGAATGTGTCGATATAATAAAAAGAAAATCACACATTGGCTTGGAGATATGAAGTTTATCTTCTCGTGTTGAAAAATTCGTATTTTTCAGACAAAATACATCGCAGAGCTGAGTGACATATTTAAATAATATTGGCTGGCTTTGAGTGGTGTATCAGATATATTCAATTCAGCTAGCATGATACTGAACGAGTCAAAGACGAGTAGCTGGATAGAATATATCTGATATTCCATGAAAAAAAGCTAGCCAATATTATTATTATTATTATTATTATTATTATTATTATTATTATACATACACATTCCTTTCAGGTGTTCATTTCAATGTGTCTTTCTCTTTCAAAATTCTCTCAAAATCTTCCATATTTAACGAAGCAAACCTGGCGGCCATGTTTGTTTATAAATTGTCCCAGTCGCTTGCTAGCGCAGAAGTTTTACGTCTCCGACATGCGATGTCATGTTGTCTTGACAACCCTGTAATATCATAAACCATATTCAACGCTCATTCTCCATTGGGTAGATTGACGCAATACACGTAGAATAAGCGATATGATAACAATATTGCATGCTATCAAACCAAATGAATGAAACCCGCTAGACGGGAATAGAAAACTTAATAGTTGTTCCATGAAATTGAGCCATACATGAGCTGATAGCTATAAGCCATGTACGACAAGATTCAGTAGAATAACTGTTTTATTTTATCCACATTCACTGGGTTTTGAGAAACAGACCATTTTTATTTTTATTTTCTGCAAATTTGATAAATAACTTTATACAAAACGTCCGACAAAATAATTTCCGCTTAGAATGTAAACAAACCAGTGAAATGACAGTAGAAATTTGTGAAAAAGGCGATAATATTAATTCTTGGAAAATAAAAAAATCTATACGTTCTTACCATCAAATACTCATCTCATCTCATTATCTCTAGCTGCTTTATCCTGTTCTACAGGGTCGCAGGCAAGCTGGAGCCTATCCCAGCTGACTATGGGCGAAAGGCGGGGTACACCCTGGACAAGTCGCCAGGTCATCACAGGGCTGACACATAGACACAGACAACCATTCACACTCACGGTCAATTTAGAGCCACCAAGTAGCCTAACCTGCATGTCTTTGGACTGTGGGGGAAACCGGAGCACCCGGAGGAAACCCACACGGACACGGGGAGAACATGCAAACTCCACACAGAAAGGCCCTCGCCGGCCCCGGGGCTCGAACCCGGACCTTCTTGCTGTGAGGCGACAGCGCTAACCACTACACCACCGTGCCGCCCCACCATCAAATACTTTCATTCCATATTTTGTTGCTTTTTTTTTGGGGGGGGGGAGGTTTCCTTCTTCTTCTTCTTGTTCTTCTTTAGGGTTTTTTGGTGGTTGGCAAACCAACTTAAAGGTGCATTGCCACCACCAACTGGGCTGGAGTTTGGAACAGGAGATTTTATTTATTTATTTATTTATTTATGGGGGGGGGGGGGGGGGGGTGAGGGACACGGACTATATTCTTCTAGCTATTTCTGTTTCTTTTAAATACTTGATAATTTGGGGGGTTTTGTTTTTGAGTAGAGTTTTTATTTCGTCCTCGGTTGGTTCAGCAACCCACTCTGCCATTTTGTTGTTCTCTACTCACGGTATATGAGCTGATATCCGAGAAGTAGAGTAGCCAATCAGAGCATGTGATTGCTCATATCCATTGAATGTGGAAAGAACATATATTTTTATTCTATGGAAAAAGTGTCCTGTATGTATAATAATCACTGATATTTCACTCCGGGGTGGCACGGTGGTGTAGTGGTTAGCGCTGTCGCCTCACAGCAAGAAGGTCCTAGGTTCGAGCCCCGGGGCCGGCGAGGGCCTTTCTGTGCGGAGTTTGCATGTTCTCCCCGTGTCTGCGTGGGTTTCCTCCGGGTGCTCTGGTTTCCCCCACAGTCCAAAGACATGCAGGTTAGGTTAACTGGTGACTCTAAATTGACCGTGAATGTGAATGTGAGTGTGAATGGTTGTCTGTGTCTATGTGTCAGCCCTGTGATGACCTGGCAACTTGTCCAGGATGTACCCCGCCTTTCGCCCGTAGTCAGCTGGGATAGGCTCCAGCTTGCCTGCGACCCTGTAGAAGGATAAAGCGGCTACAGATAATGAGATGATATTTCACTCTGATGACGTCAGTCCCAGTGTTTTCCCCACTGACTAGACACGCGTTGTCAAAATGAAAATTATTTTGATTAACTTGCATATTTTATTTTTTATGGATGTGTCCATATAATCTAAAGAACATATTCACCACTCAAAGATAAACTTCATATCTTCGCACAACCGTGTAATATCCTCTGTCTTTACTGATGGAGTCTTCAAAGCACTTCTGTAAGTCACTCTGGATAAAAGCGTCTGCCAAATGCCATCATTGTAAATGTAAAACTTATTTAAACAGCCAAACAAAAAGTGAATGCATCAATTACTGACTGCTTAGTCAGTCATCGCCCATCATATAATTTTTTCCTTGAGCTCAAGTAGCTGACGTTTCCTGTCTGAGTGTCATCCAGACAATTGACAGCATTAGAGCAGTCCTAAGGTTTTATCACAGACTTATAGATGTATTGGAAGAGAACCCAGGCGGTCTCACTTCAAATATGTTTGAAGGTCAAAGGCGAATTCACACTTCGAGGGAGGTAACTAGCTGAACATATGTTACTTCAAATTTCCAGCTGGGGATTATTTTGAACGTGTGTTGCCTGTCTGTTATTTCCTTCAGACATATATCAGGGCTCGGAATTCTTATATTTTTTCACCAGCCAGCCGGACTAGTTCCCTTCCAAAGTAACTCGCCAAACAGAAAATCAACTAGACAAAATTTGTTCATGTATGAATTTTACTTCTGTCAAAAATAACGCAAAAGAGAGTAGTTACCATTGTTCATGACTAATGTGCATTTATTTCAAGACCTGAGTATTTTCATACTGTTGTTAAATACATAAATGAGAACAACACAGAGCACCATAATATAATATCAACAAATAATAATATATTGGAAAACTTGGCAACTTGGTGTATGAGTATTGAAAACAAATATACTTACTATCATGACTATAGCACCCAAAATATGTCCAACATGCTTTCTGTATTTAACCATTTATGAGAGAGAAAGCATTAGGACCTTCATATTGACTAGGAATCAACTTGAAAAAAATTAATTATTCCATAAAAATCATATCGCAGCCGAGGCCTACCCTGCTCCCACGTTTGCTTATAAGTCCTTTGTCGTTTCTCCTCTTCAGACCGAGGTCGCTTTGTCCCTGTCTCTGGCGGTTTCTGTACACCTTTCAGAAAATTCCACATTGCAACGTAGTTTTGGCAGATGTAGATGTAAACAACAACGAAAACACACGTGTTTAAATGGGCGATAATGTGGCCACATCTATTGAATTTGATAACGTGATGTGGCAGCAGGGGCGTGGCCAAGCGTTGGTCTGTGAATGGAGGGCGGAGTCAGGGAAGGTAAGTGGTGGAATCATTGCACCTGATGGGGATTAATCTGTGTTTGTGTGTCTTCCCCAGTGACCGCGCCCTTTAAAAGGAGAGGAGAGCAGAGAAAGGGAGCTCTCTCTCCCCAACCAGAACACGTGTGTGTGTGTGTGTGTGTGTGCGCGTGCGCACGGCTGAGAAGTGATAAAAGGCTGAAAAGCTAGCAATAAATAGTTCATTGAGAACTCAGTTCTGGCCTGCCGTGCTTCTGTGCTCCACCCACCTGGTCCAATACTACAAGTGATTACCGCGATATTCAACGAGATGTGTTATATGCATGCGCAGTAGTGAAAAAACCGACAGCCTGACTCGTACACAATATGATTCGGAATTCTTCAATATTTTCCGTTCTGCCGATAAACACATCGATTAACACAGACACGGCACGCGCTTAATATGTGGCGGCTTTAGTTGACGGTGTGTCTGGATCTTCGCTTCATATATATATTTTTTATTTTCAACTAGCCAGCCGGGCTGGCTAGTGACAGGAATTACCCGCCAAATGACAAATTAAGTCGCCTCGGGCGACCGGACCACCGCGAATTTCGAGCCCTGTATATATATAAATTTTCTTTTTTTTGACAGTGTCTTGCAAAAGTATTCATCCCCCTTGCTGTGTGTTTATCCTGTTTTGTCACATTTCAAGCTGGAATTATAATGGATTTTTGGGGGGTTAGCACCATTTGATTTGCACAACATGCCTACCGTTTTAAACAGACAATAATTAAACTGAAAAAACAGAAATCTGGAGTGTGCATAGGTATTCACCCCCCAAAATCAAAACTTTGTAGAGCCAACTTTTGCTGCAATTATAGCTGTAAGTCTCTTGGGGTATGTCTCTATTAGCTTAGCACATCTAGCCACTGGGATTTTTGCCCATTCCTCAAGGCAAAACTGCTCCAACTCCTTCAAGTTAGATGGGTTGCGTTGGTGTACAGCAATCTTCAAGTTAAGCCACAGATTCTCAACTGGATTGAGGTCTGGGCTTTGACTAGGCCATTCCAAGACATTTAAACGTTTCCCTTTAAACCACTCCAGTGTAGCTTTAGCAGTATGTTTAGGGTCATTGTCCTGCTGGGACATGAACCTTTATCCCAGTCTCAAACCTCTGGCCGACTCAAACAGGTTTTTCTCCAGAACTGCCCTGTATTTAGTGCCATCCATCTTTCCTTCAGTCCTGACCAGCTTTCCTGTCCCTGCAGATGAAAAACATCCCCACAGCATGATGCTGCCACCACCATGCTCCACTGTAGGAATGGTGTTCTCAGGGTGTTGGGTTTGTGCCACACATGGCATTTCCCATGCTGGCCAAAAAGATAAATTTTAGTTTCATTTGACCAGAGAATCTTCTTCCATGTGTTTGGGGAGTCTGCCACATGCTGTTGGGCAAACTCCAAATATGTTTTCTTAATCAATGACATTTTTCTGGCCAGTCTTCCATAAAGCCCCACTCTGTGGAGTGTACGGCTTAAAGTGGTCCTATGGACAGATACTCCCATCTCCACTGTGGATCTTTGCAGCTCCCTCTGCATTATCATTGGTGTCTTTGTTACATCTCTGATTAAAGCCCTCCTTGCCCAGTCTGTGAGTTTTGGTGGGTGGCCTTCTCTTGTCAGGTTTGTAGTGGTTCTTCCATATTCTTTCCATTTTGCTATAATGGATTTAGTGGTGCTCTGTGGGATATTCAAACTTTGGGATATGTTATAACCCAACCCTGATCTATAGTTCTCCACAACTTTGTCTCTGACCTGTTTGGAGTGCTCTTTGGTTTTCATGTTGGTTGCTTAGTAGTGTTGCAGAGTCAGGATCCTTCCAGAACAAGTTGATTTATACAGACATCATGTGACAGATCATGTGACACTTTGATTGCACCCAGGTGAATCTTAATCAACTAATTATGTGACTTATGAAGTAAATTGGTTGAACCAGCTCTTATTTAAGGGTTTCGTACGAAAGGGGGTGAATACCTATGCACACTCCAGATTTCTGTTTTTTTTCATCTTAATTATTGTTTGTGTCACAGTAAAACAGCAATTTGCACCTTTAAAGTGGTAGGCATGTTGTGTCAATTAAATGGTGCTAACCCTCCAAAATCCATTTTAATTCCAGCTTGTAATGCGACAAAACAGGACAAACACCAAGGGGGATGAATACTTTTGCAAGACGCTGTATGACAAATTAGACTGAGATGCATTTAAGGCTGATGTGGTGATTAGTAAACAAGGTGCAGGTGAGTGTGATTGGTCAGCTTGTGAAGATGAGTGTTTTGGCTGAGAAATGGGTGTTGTCGTCAGCAGGGGATTGGGGGAGATTGTTAAGGGTGCGTTCCAGATTCGGATCGGCGCTGGCGTGAGAGATTTGTAATCTCCGGCGTGGATGTCTGGAGCGGAGCATGACAGAGATGGAGTTCTTGGAGAATGTGATACAGAATCCATCAAGCAGATGTTCTAGGATCTCTAATGCTGTAAATGAGGGGTCTTCAATCTTATCCACAAAGGGCTGGTGTGGCTACAGGCTTTCATTCCAGCCAAATCGAAGACACACTTGATAGTCAATCGGAGACCAAGATGGCCTGATTAAACAACCAGGTGTGACTCCTGCTTGGTTGGAATGAAAGTCTGCAGCCACACCGGCTTTTTCTGGATAAGATTGATGACCCCTGCTGTAATCTGTGTAAAAAAAATAAAAAATAAAATAAATAGAACATCATAAGCATTGTGTTTTGCTGTAAACACACATTCTTCTTTACAGTCGAGTAAACTTTCTAACATTTAATCATAAATTGTTCTTTAGAACTTTAGTATTCATAGAAAGCTTGTTATTTCAGAAAATCATATCATCCTCGTGCACCTGAGTGTCTGGAAATTCAAGCACAAGGAGACGAACTAATGCAAAACTTGACTTATCAGCTTAAAATCATATCACTTGCATGCATTAATGCATTTTTATATCCAGATTATGCTGTCAAGTTTGCATTTGGATTACATACACAGATTTCATGAACATTTTTTGACGCCCAATCATTTTGCATTCATCACATTTATTAAATAAGTATTATATATATATATATATATATATATATATATATATATATATATATATATATATATATAATATAGCTAAATAAAGCCCAGTCATTTAAACAGGTACTGTAGACTTAAAGCTATACAGCCTTTCGATTTCATAAAATCGGTGAAATTTAGTTCTCTCTGAAATTTGGTCATTGTGATTTCTGTTTATTTCTGCAGTATCCCCCCCCAAAAAAAAAAAACAAAAAAAAAAAAACAGGCCATTCTGTGGCTGGGAAGTTATTTAATTTGAGGGGATTCCTGAGCAAATAATGTGCATGAAATCGCTCGCTTCGCGCAGTCAAGCAGACAGAGGAAGTTTGTGTGCACATGCGCAGGTTTACCACCTTCTTCTTTTGGGTTTTACAGCAGCTGGCATCCACAGTGTTGCATTACTGCCATCTACAGTATGCTCAAGGTAAAACCTTGAGCGTGCACTGACAGTTCCATCATTTTGTCGCTAAACAAACAACTGATCACGCCGAGGTGCTCGCTGACCGCCGATATTTATTAGTTTGGTCCTGTGCTTCCTTTCCTTCATAACATAATGTCTTTTCTTCTCACTTTTCGTTACTGTAGTCGGTCTTTCACGTTTCATTCGCACACTCATGTCCTCCATTTTTCTCTCCTGTTTCAAATTTGTATCCCACAATGCCTTGCACGAATGGGGAAAGCCCACTACGTCATGCATGATGTAGTATCTTGAATTGGGTCATGGTGAAGCAGGAAAAAATAGCGGAGAATTTCAGGCCACATGGCCCTAAATTCATTAATTGTTCTATTTTAAAAAAAATTATAAAAATAAAATTAGAAGTCTGTGATTTGAATTCAGTGGCTTTCAGTCCATTAAACAAAAATAATTGGGTGTTAGGGAAAATTATTTTTATGACCTACACTTGAAAAATCTGAAAGGCAGTCTACCTTTAAATGCGTTTCTGAGCTGCAAACTAAATGACATGACTGTACTTTGATGAAACACATCAGTGCTTGTGTTAATACTGAGAAAATTTGCAAAATTGCATATTTATAAAAATCACCATTTTTTTTTTTAACTATCCTGAACCTTGAAAGGTCGATGCTGATGTCGAGTCAACTGTTTGGCACTTCTCTCCATCATGAACTTCTCATCTCATCATCTCTAGCCGCTTTATCCTGTTCTACAGGGTTGCAGGCAAGCTGGAGCCTATCCCAGCTGACTACGGGCGAAAGGCGGGGTACACCCTGGACAAGTCGCCAGGTCATCACAGGGCTGACACATAGACACAGACAACCATTCACACTCACATTCACACCTACGGTCAATTTAGAGTCACCAGTTAACCTAACCTGCATGTCTTTGGACTGTGGGGGAAACCGGAGCACCCGGAGGAAACCCACACGGACACGGGGAGAACATGCAAACTCCGCACAGAAAGGCCCTCGCCGGCCACGGGGCTCGAACCCGGACCTTCTTGCTGTGAGGCAACAGCGCTAACTACTACACCACCGTGCCGCCTCCATCATGAACTTTGTATTAAAAAAAAAAAAGTTAACGCCCTCTAATCAGAGGTGGGTGACCCACCTCCTTCCCTTCGTCCCCGCCTTTGAGTGGGAGTCTATGAAACCGCTCTCATTTTCAAATATATGCTGATCAAGACTTCTTAGAGCCACCATTAAGTGATCAATAAGTGACCGATCTGATATCTGTGAAGATACTAATGCCACTTTTCCACTACCAACGCGGCTGAGTTGGGCTGAGCCATGCCGTGCTGAGTTGGGCTGAGTCGCATTTCGACTACAACCGCGCTGAACCGTGCTGGCTGGAAGTGGGTGGACACATTGGGTGGAGTTAGCGAAAGTGGGTGGACGTCAGGTGATGTCATTTGGCGGCGCAAACAGTGACATCAGTGAGCTTTTAAGCGGTAGTCTCACAACCCGGAGAGTAAACAATAAACATGGAGGACATGGAGTCGTTAGTGTTGCTGGTCTTGGTGCTGTGGCTTGTTGTCACCGACAACGCCAACAGATACTGGCAAGAGCGTATAGATGAGGCGAGGCGCATAAGGCTTCAGAAATTCTCGTAATTCGTAACTCTCCTTCTTCGGGGTTTACGGTGTTTACAGATCCCAGCGTGCTCGCGGGGCGTGTGTGGGCATGTGAGGACACTCCTCCTCACCAATCAGTGCACAGGGGAGTGTCTGCTCACGCCCCCAGCCTCACTCAGCTCGGTTTGGCTCGCTTCAGCCCCACTCCAAAACCGTGCGAGTTTTGGGGGCGAAGCAGGGCTGAAGCGAGCTGAGTCGTGCTGTTTTTGGATAGTCGAAACGCGAGCCGTGTCGGGCTGAATCATTAGTCATCCAGGTACATAGTAATCTGTGGTTGGTAGAAGAGAGCAACTGGACTTGCTTGAAAAGTCTTGAAGATGTTTCACTTCTCATCCGAAAGGCATCAGAGGTGGGTGTCTATGACATCTATCAGCCACCTTCAATGCAGCCATCAGCATTCTGATTCGGATTCTATGATGATCCATGAGAGGATAAATACTTGATACTCCCTATTAGACAGACAGAACTGAGGATGCCTTTCGGATGAGAGGCGAAACGTCTTCAAGACTTTTCAAGCAAGTCCAGTTGCTCTCTTCTACCAACCACAGATGACCGATCTGATCTGTCTCAAGCTGCAGTGCACCATATACACCCTAGTAGCTATAGTGCACGCTAACATCGGTCTTCCAGTGCCTTCCTGTTTATCCAGCATTTTGGAGGCACATTAGTTGATTTGGAAATCATCAACCTTGGACATCAACATGTAAAAATGATACATAAAGACTTTTTGAAATGTCTTTCCGCTCATCTGAATTTTATTTCTGCAAATACAAAATCCATATGACACTCAGACACTCATGTTTGCAGCGTTTGATTGATAACCAGAACTCACAGTTAATAAATTTCTCTTAATTTATGCATCTGCATGAATAAAACTCCCTGACTCATGTGTCATACATTATACATTATACAGTTGATAGGGTCTAACAGGGTTAATGAATTCATTATTATCACAGTTCTCCACTCAGAAGAGGTTTGAAAAATCCTTCACCTTGGCAGAACTAAGTTAAATTAAGTAAGTCGTCACCAAATGAAGGTTTCAGGTGCCATCTTTATTCATCTCAGTTTGTTTATCCATGGACAGGAAAAGTACATTAACATGCATTTGAATGGAAATTGCTTTAATAGAATGCGTCAATAGTAGGCTGGCTGTAAATATTGACATTCGTTTATCTCAGCGTGTCTTTTTCCTCAGTGTCAGGGCCACTGTTTTCAGTGAGATGTGATTCTCTTGCTGTAGAGACAGAGGAGACTGTGCAGGTAAACACGTCTGCAGTACTGCAGTACATGGGTACTTTACCTCCTTTCATGCCAAGTCTCGAGGGATTCTAATGAGATTTCGTATGAACAGTCAGAGGAAAAAGTGTAGCCATTACCCCTACCCTTGACCAGGGCTCGGTTTAAAATGTGGAAGTGAGGGAAGATGATCCCATTATATATCCCATTGTGCAATAGTGTTATTATCAATTTAATTTCATCCACATTTGACACTGAGCTCAATCTTCTGAGGACAAATTGGGATATTTTTATGTTACATAAATGAAGTTAGGATTGATCTAAAGCACCTGCAGAAATAATCCAGCTTGTTAGGCCCAGGTCAGACGGCAGAAAGACGCATGCTGCGACCTGCGATCGGTCAGGAGGCGACCGATCGCAGGTGGATCCAGGCGTTTTTGTGTCAAATCCTTTGTTGTGGTCTGACTCATTGCAAGACGCAGAATTTTTAAGCTGTGACGACAGGACGCAACCAGTCGGAAGCAGACGCAGCTAGACACAGGTTGACGCAGCGCACAGAAAACCTTTAAAAAATAAAAGACCATAAGATTGCTCGCAGGTTGTTGTAAACTATTTGCAGGTGCAGTCTGCGTCTACCTGCAATGCATCACAGCCATCTCTAAAGACTTGTCTTCCCCTGCATCAGCCTGCGTCTAGCTGCCACCACCTGCTTCAACCTGCGATTGGTTGCTCAAGCGTTGCACGACCGCCTGCCTCTACAGTCGTCAACCTGCTATTCGCACCGACTGGAAGCGAATCGCAGCTGAAATGCGAACAGATCGTGATCCACCTGCGTCAACCTGCCTCTGCTAAAGACCCTCTGAGACACTCTGCCTTTATCTGCATCGTTGTGCGTCGATGCAAGACCAGTTTTGCGTCTACCTGCGATTTTATTATCGCAGGTAGACGCAAGTAGTTGAAAACTACAACCCCGATTCCAAAAAAGTTGGGACAAAGTACAAATTGTAAATAAAAACGGAATGCAATGATGTGGAAGTTTCAAAATTCCATATTTTATTCAGAATAGAACATAGATGACATATCAAATGTTTAAACTGAGAAAATGTATCATTTAAAGAGAAACATTAGGTGATTTTTAAATTTCATGACAACAACACATCTCAAAAAAGTTGGGACAAGGCCATGTTTACCACTGTGAGACATCCCCTTTTCTCTTTACAACAGTCTGTAAACATCTGGGGACTGAGGAGACAAGTTGCTCAAGTTTAGGGATAGGAATGTTAACCCATTCTTGTCTAATGTAGGATTCTAGTTGCTCAACTGTCTTAGGTCTTTTTTGTTGTATCTTCCGTTTTATGATGCGCCAAATGTTTTCTATGGGTGAAAGATCTGGACTGCAGACTGGCCAGTTCAGTACCCGGACCCTTCTTCTACGCAGCCATGATGCTGTAATTGATGCAGTATGTGGTTTGGCATTGTCATGTTGGAAAATGCAAGGTCTTCCCTGAAAGAGACGTCGTCTGGATGGGAGCGTACGTTGCTCTAGAACCTGGATATACCTTTCAGCATTGATGGTGTCTTTCCAGATGTGTAAGCTGCCCATGCCACATGCACTAATGCAACCCCATACCATCAGAGATGCAGGCTTCTGAACTGAGCGCTGATAACAACTTGGGTCGTCCTTCCCCTCTTTAGTCCGAATGACACGGCGTCCCTGATTTCCATAAAGAACTTCAAATTTTGATTCGTCTGACCACAGAACAGTTTTCCACTTTGCCACAGTCCATTTTAAATGAGCCTTGGCCCAGAGAAGACTTCTGCGCTTCTGGATCATGTTTAGATACGGCTTCTTTTTTGAACTATAGAGTTTTAGCTGGCAACGGCGGATGGCACGGTGAATTGTGTTCACAGATAATGTTCTCTGGAAATATTCCTGAGCCCATTTTGTGATTTCCAATACAGAAGCATGCCTGTATGTGATGCAGTGCCGTTTAAGGGCCCGAAGATCACGGGCACCCAGCATGGTTTTCCGGCCTTGACCCTTACGCACAGAGATTCTTCCAGATTCTCTGAATCTTTTTGATGATATTATGCACTGTAGATGATGATATGTTCAAACTCTTTGCAATTTTACACTGTCGAACTCCTTTCTGATATTGCTCCACTATTTGTCAGCGCAGAATTAGGGGGATTGGTGATCCTCTTCCCATTTTTACTTCTGAGAGCCGCTGCCACTCCAAGATGCTCTTTTTATACCCAGTCATGTTAATGACCTATTGCCAATTGACCTAATGAGTTGCAATTTGGTCCTCCAGCTGTTCCTTTTTTGTACCTTTAACTTTTCCAGCCTCTTATTGCCCCTGTCCCAACTTTTTTGAGATGTGTTGCTGTCATGAAATTTCAAATGAGCCAATATTTGGCATGAAATTTCAAAATGTCTCACTTTCGACATTTGATATGTTGTCTATGTTCTATTGTGAATACAATATCAGTTTTTGAGATTTGTAAATTATTGCATTCCATTTTTATTTACAATTTGTACTTTGTCCCAACTTTTTTGGAATCGGGGTTGTAGTTGTAGCCTGCCGTCTGACCTTGGCATTAGGATAGGTTGCATTGATTGTTTGTGATCAAGTAAAAACCATTTACTAGTTGATTTCAACCTCTAGCCAAATTCGAAACTGGTTCTATTTCTACCAGGGCTGAGGTTCTACCAGATTGTGTCTCATGTGTTGGAATTGTTTAGCATCTTGTATGTAGTATCCTTGTAGAGAGCATGCTCCTTCCATCCATCCATCCATCCATCCATCCATCCATCCATCCATTATCTGTAGCCACTTATCCTGTACAGGGTTGCAGGCAAGCCTATCCCAGCTGACTATGGGCAAGAGGCAGGGTACACCCTGGACAAGTTGTCAGATCATGACAGGGCTGACACATCGAGACGAGACAAACTACCGTACCATTCACACTCACATTCACACGTATGATCAATTTCAAGCCACCAATTAACCTAACCTTCATGTATTTGGACTGTGGGGAAAACCAGAGCACCCGGAGGAAACCCACGCAGACATGGGGAGAACATGCAAACTCCACACAGAAAGGCCCCCATTGGCTACTGGGCTTAAACCCAGAACCTTCTTGCTATGAGGCAACAGTGCTCTACACCACCATGCTGCCCTATCCATTATCTGTACCTCTTATGGGTCTTGGGAGCCAATTCCAGGGTGACTCTGGGGTTCACCCTGGGTAGGTCGCTAATCTATCACAGGGCTAACACAGAGACGAACATTGAACACTGCCCCAACCCTAACCTTAAAAGATACTTTTCATATGATATAGCTTTTCAGAGACCATTCAGTAGTCATAATTTGCCCTAAAAGGGCAAAAATGTCTGTCCTGCAGCTGGCAAGCATGCTCACATACCAGTGGTGTCTCGTCCATCGGAGCAGTTGAGGCAGAGCACTACCGTATGAATCAGCTGTTCAATACGTTTTTGAAGAACCAACAAATGGGAGGGTGTTATTTGACAGATAAGCAGATACTCCATTGAATTGCTCACCCTTCTAGATGTTGTACAACCATGGGGCAGCATGCTCCCTGCCCCACTAAGATTCATAGAGTTATTAATACACCTGTGTGTACGCCATTTCAACCAACAGGGAATGGGTTCCATTTTTGTTCGTGTACCAAATTTTGAACCATTCAGAGCATTTGGAGCAAAAATTGGTCCAAATTGGTTCAGACCTTGAAAACTTGGTTCCCAGCTGGAATAGCTTTGGTTATCTGGGGGAAACCGTGATAACATCAGTGGGTGTGTCATTAGTTTGGAAAGGAAGTAGAACGCAGCAATGGAGAATGCAGCGCAAAAGGATACAACTTCATAAAAAATGGACTGAAAACAAATATCTGCTATAACAGAACAAAAGTTCACAAGTAATCAATGCACTCTGCCATCTTGTGACTACGGTTTACTCCCATTGGGAATTGTGCAATGCCCTCTATTCATGATGCCTCCTTGATTCCAATGGTTCTGTTCTAAACTGGTGAAAATGTGGGCCGGTTCGCTAGCTGGCACCAAGGTTCAAAGAATCCTGAATGGAACCGGTTCAAGAACCCATTCCTTTTTAGTCAAAATGGGGTTTCTGTGGTCAAAAATGGGAACACAACTACCTTGTTGTACTGCACAGACACTTGTGGTCAGAAGTTTACATACAGTGACATGAATGTCATCTTGGATATGAATGTCATGGTAATATTTGGGCTTTCAGTAATTTCTTTGAATTGTTCTTTTTCTGTGGCAGAATGATTGTACAGCATACATCTTTAATAAAAAAATACTAGAATTTGATGCACAAGTTTTAATTTTCTTTGGGTTTTCTGAAATCAACACAGGGTCAAACTTATACGTACAGGGTCAAAAATTTACATATTCTCACTTAGATTATTAATTGGCGGCACGGTGGTGTAGTGGTTAGCACTGTCGCCTCACAGCAAGAAGGTCCGGGTTCGGGCCCCGTGGCTGGCGAGGGCCTTTCTGTGCGGCGTTTGCATGTTCTCCCCGTGTCCGCGTGGGTTTCCTCCGGGTGCTCCGGTTTCCCCCACAGTCCAAAGACATGCAGGTTAGGTTAACTGGTGACTCTAAATTGACCGTAGGTGTGAATGTGAGTGTGAATGGTTGTCTGTGTCTATGTGTCAGCCCTGTGATGACCTGGCGACTTGTCCAGGGTGTACCCTAGTCTGGCTAACGCAACTTCAAAGCTCTGCGAGCATTGGTCTGGCAAAGATATTAAGCCCAACCGTTTCCCAAAGCGCGTGGTTGACCCGCCTCCCTGAAATGCCTCAGTTTGCTACTGGTCGAAGCCAGAAAAGGCTGTGACGAAGCTTAAACCAATCACATCACTCTTTCCTCTGACGTATGTGACGCGATGGAAACTGCTTGAGTAACAGGAAGAAGATAAATACCTCCAGGGCTGCTCTTTGCTCCGTTTTCAATGAGAACTTCCCGTTGAATGCTTTCAATACAGCATCTACCGCTGTGTCAAAGGCTTGCCGCTGCTCCATGTTCGTAATGTTTCTAGTGAATGAAGCGCTTCCGGCATAGATTCTATAAACAATCTATGGCTTCCGGTCGCAGTTCTACTACGCCACTGCCTTGAACACGCCTCTACCCAGGGCCGTTGGAGATGCTCAAAGTTGATTGGCTCCCGATTTTTCGGGAGCTTGGAAGAGCTGGAGATAGCTTGCCTTGCCAGACTAAGTTCGCAACAGGCCCCCGTGTTGTGTCACACTTAGGATTGGTGGGCCCAGGCTAGGTGTACCCCGCCTTTCGCCCGTAGTCAGCTGGGATAGGCTCCAGCTTGCCTGCGACCCTGTAGAACAGGATAAAGTGGCTAGAGATAATGAGATGAGATTATTAATTCAGAGGTACTGAAACTTCCAAAATGTCTCTTATCTTGCCAAGGCCGAGATCTCTTAACTTCCTGTTAGGGATCATGATTGACTACAGCTGGTAGCTTCTTTGTGCCTTCATAAAAAGGGTTTGCTTACAGCACTCATTGGATTGACCGACACACAATAAAACGGGAAAGTCCAAGGAGCTCAGTGCAGATCTGAGAAAGAGGATCGCAGATATACACAACTCCGGAATGTCTCTTGGATCCATTTCTAAACAACTGCAAATTCCAAGATCAGCTCAAACAATTGTATGCAAGTTATTGTGAGGTGTAATCACTTTGCCAAGCCACTTTGCTTCAAGAAAACCCAAACTGTCACCCTCAGCTGAAAGGAAATTGGTTCGAATGGTCAGGAACAACCTGGGAACCACCATGGCACAGCCCTGCCATGAACTGGAAGCTGATGGTTCACTGTCTACGGTTCAGATCACCATGGACTAAGAGGCTGCGTCAGTGTTGTTGTTGTTTTTTTTATTATTAAAGATGTATGCTGTACATTCTGCCACAGAAAAAGAACAGTTCAAAGAAATTACTGAAAGCCCAAATATTGCCATGACATTATCCAAAATGACATTCATGTCACTGTATGTAAACTTCTGACCACAACTGTAATTGTCGCAAAATCTAATACATTTCCAGAAAAATAAAGCCAAAAATATTATATTAGCTCTTCTTGGTGTGCTTCACACCATGAGAACAGTGATGGGAAACACATCTGTTGTATTGAACACAGTTGTTCGAGCTAAAGCCACTCAAAACACGCTGCTAGTCTGTATGCTCATGTTGTATGACTTTATTCTGATGTGGTTGACCTTTAACTAAATATTATGGGATTACTCTAAAAATTCATTTGATACTGGCCTGTAGCACAAGTCAAGTCTTATAGGGTTTCGACTTAATTTTGTTTGAGGCAGTGACATTTCTAATGTCATCCTGCTCCACCAATATCTATGGTCCTGAGCCACACACACATTGATGTCCACATGCTCATGCTTGTCTTCCTGTCCTTGTGAGGACCTTCCATTGACATCACTATTAATACAGATATGCAGTCCATCTAAATCCACATCCACAGTATCTGAACTCTCAAATATATATTTTTTTATCCTTGTATGGACATACAGTACGTTCCCTGCCAAAATATTAAAACACACACGAGAACGAGACATTTGAGTCAGAACAGGTGTGAGCCTTGATAATGCAGTGTTAGTGCCGAGGGTGGAAGCGAGACAGGAGTGAGGAAAACAGGACACAAACCGGATACTTCTGACAACAATGACGACACCGTCTGCTTTTTAACCCTAATTACTCCCCTGACTAAAGCACGCAGGCACACTTCCCATCATTTCTGCACCAGTATCCTTCTACATCCTTTTAGATAGCCTCTAGTGACCCAAAAACCCAATTTTGTGTACCGTGTCTGTCAGGATTTCTGTGAAGAAGAATGTTTTTGTTTCCTTCACACGATTTTTGATGTCTTAAGGTTAACCACCAGTCAAAGTGTTAGACATTTACTTTCAATTCATGTATAAATAAGTAGAAAATTGGAAGCAGTATTGCAATGACTTGCTTTTCCCTTTACAGATTTTTACTACTTTATTGGTTTATTGGCAGCACAAATAAAAGAGAAGTTATAAATTGAGCCATTAGTGTGAAGTTTTCTTGAATACTAATTATTCCATAATTCTACGGTTTTTAGTAAGACATTTATATTGGATGCTGGTTGAGTCTTCAATTCCATCCATTATCCATAACCGCTTATCCTGTGTCCCAACAGCCAGCCGCTGTGTCCGGGGATCAGGTCGTCGAGGCCCCTGCCTTCGACTGCCACCCAATCCACATTGCACCAAACCCCTACTGCTACCTCTGTGGGTGGTGAACCCACAGGAGGTCGGGCCCACGTCACCTCTTCGGGCTGAGCCCGGCCGGGCCCCATGGGCAAAGGCCCGGCCACCAAGCGCTCGCATACGAGCCCCAACCCCGGGCCTGGCTCCAGGGTGGGGCCCCGGCTGCGTCCTACTGGGCGACGTCACGGTCCTGGATTTTTTCTCCATAGGGGGTTTTTGGTGAACTGCTCTTGGTCTGGCCTGTCACCTAGGACCTGTCTGCCTTGGGAAACCCTACCAGGGGCATAATGCCCCCGACAACATAGCTCCTAGGATCATTCAAGCACACAAACCCCTCCACCACAATAAGGTGGCAGTTCTAGGAGGGGACATCTTGTTCACGAGTGAGGGAAGGATGGAGCGTGAGATCGACAGGCGGATCGGTGCAGCCTCCGCAGTGATGCGGTCGCTTTACCGGTCCGTCGTGGTGAAGAAGGAGCTGAGCCAAAAGGCGAAGCTCTCAATTTACCGGTCGATCTACGTTCCGACTCTCACCTATGGTCATGAGCTTTGGGTAATGACAGAAAGAACAAGATCGCGGATACAAGCGGCTGAAATGAGTTTCCTTCGCAGGGTGGCTGGGCGCTCCCTTAGAGATAGGGTGAGAAGCACAGTCACTCGGGAGGAGCTCGGAGTAGAGCCGCTGCTCCTCCACATCGAGAGGAACCAGCTGAGGTGGCTCGGGCATCTTTTTCGGATGCCTCCTGGACGCCTCCCTGGGGAGGTGTTCCAGGCATGTCCCCCCGGGAGGAGGCCCCGGGGAAGACCCAGGACACGCTGGAGGGACTATGTCTCTCGGCTGGCCTGGGAACGCCTCGGTGTTCTTCCCGAGGAGCTGGCCGAGGTGTCTGGGGAAAGGGAAGTTTGGGCTTCCATGCTTAGACTGCTGCCTCCGCGACCCGGTCCCGGATAAGCGGAAGAAGACGAGACGAGGCTTATCCTGTGCAGGGTCGCAGGCAAGCTGGAGCCTATCCCAGCTGACTATGGGCGAGAGGTGGAGTACACCCCGGACAAGTCGCCAGATCATCACAGGGCTGATACATAGAGACAAATAACCATTCACACTCAGTCAATTTAGAGCCACCAATTAGCCTAACCTGCATGTCTCTGAGGGAAACTGGAGCACCCAGAGGAAACCCACACAGACACGGGGAGAACATGCAGACTCCACATAGAAAGGCCCCTGTTGGCCACGGGGCTTGAACCCAGAACCTTCTTGCTGTGAGGTGACAGTGCTAACCACTACACCGCCATGCCGCCGTCTTCAATTCCTATACATAGGGAAACCTTTTATAGCATTTTATCCTCTTATTCACTGATCCAGAGAGAGAGAGAGAGAGAGAGAGAGAGAGAGAGGATTTGACAACAAAGGCAATTCTGACTTTGCTTAGCTTGGTATTAGTTGCTGCTGAAGTCATCAATCCTCAGTTATTCAGTTTGTCAGGGTTTATTTATTTATTTTATTTTATTTCATTTCATTTTTTTTAGACCTGCAGTACATCTTGAACAGTATCTGCTTTGAAAGGGTTGAGTCACTGCATAAACAAAGTTCTTCTGATGGATCACCTTCTCAGATAGCACACCTACATCAGCCCAACTATCAGAGGTCCATCAGGCAGGCCTTAGTCAGGCCGACGTTGGCAAGCCGATAAAGGGGGAAAAAAACCCAAGATCTCGTTACTCTCACGTGTCCTGCCACCTGCAAGCTGCTGGTGGTCCGATAACAGACCACCAGATGTGTTTGCCCCTCACTGTCGCTAGTGGGCTGCTGGATTCTGAAAATATTCTGCAGATTCTGAAAATAAAAAGTTACAATACTACCCTGCTGTTGTTATAATCGAATTATCTTTAGAATAATAAAAAAAAAATATATATATATATATATATATATATATATATATATATATATATATGAGAACAGCTGAAGTGAATATCTGCATCTTTTTTTTCCTTTATCGGCTTGCCGACATTGGCCCGACGAAGGCCTGCTGGTCATACCTCTGATGGACCTTCAGCACAGCCGACGGTGGACCAACATAGGTGTGCTATCTGGGTTTATCCGATGATAAAACTTTTCTACCCTGATGGCAGTGAGCTCTTCCTGGAATTACTCCACCCCCATCCCCAGGTCACGATACCTCAATGAAATGTTTCAAAAGTATGAAAAGAATGTAGATCATCATATGCTGTGGCCTTCACAGTCATCAGACTACCCCAGGCCAACTCATCACTTGTGGGAGATCACCATTGGAAGGCAAATCGCTGGTTAATGCACTTGCTGTAATATGTTATCATTGCTATAGTAACAGCTCATACACTGGGGCTCCAGATAACCTAAACCTAATAATAATTTTTAAAAAAATGGATTTGAAATCATTGTTTTTGAACAAAGAAGACTATAATGATTGATATGGTGAAGCTTTCTCTAAGCAGACATTAATTTACTGTCTTCAGGGTGGATATAGTCTTTGCTCACCGTTTCAGTCCAGTAAGTTTTAAAAGTTTATTGTCCCAATGAAAACCAGTGCGCAGATCTGTGGAAGTGCAGAGAGCCAATCAGATTGCAGTGTTCAAGATTCTAAAGCTTGTGACCTGAAATGTGTACAAAATACATCAGACCTTCTGTGGCCCATGAGCCTGAACTAACTCAAATTTGACCAAAATACTGTACTTTCTGACCTTGAGCTGGCCTAGTGGTTAGCGTGTCCGCCTCCCAACCGGGAGATCACAAGTTCTACTTGCGGTCAGGTTATACCAAAGACCATAAAAACGATACCTACTGCCATCTGGTGAGGCGCCTCAATACAGATGTGAGTAGGGACTCAAACTCTTTCGGTTATCAGAGGACCAGCCCCCCACTGTAACCCCAGCTATGTAATAGGCGTGAGGCTGAGTGCTAGGGAAATGGAGATCGGTGCTGCCCAATGTGCTAAGTGCCTGATTAGAGTGCCTGGGACAGGAGACTGAATGGGAAGATCAGGTCCTGGCATGGGACTACACTTTGCTATTTTACTGGACACCTGACCATCACCCTGGATTTGTGCTTTTTGAATATCCCCTTTTGCTTTTATAAAAACCTCCAGTCTTCCATAAAGACTTTCCATTCAATTTTGGAGCTAAAATGCATCCTGTGCTTTCGGGAAAGCCCAAATATGCATGTGATGGTTCAGCATGTACAAACTTTTGTCTTGATATGTATTATCAAGATCTGCAGAAGCACTTTGCTTGCACAGCAAAAAGAAGAGAAAGAGGTTTGTCTGGAACATCCTATTAATCTGGAAATATTTTTTTTGTCTCTGTGTCTAGCTGTACATATATTTATGGCATAAGATAAGAAGTGAGCTGAGGTCAGATCTCAGACAGACGCTCTAATCAGATGCTTATCCAATCTTCTCTATTAAAGGCAGATAGAGATCAAAACCAGTTTATAAAAGAAGCATAACTAGGAACTGGAAGCCACAGACCAACAAAGGTTATATTGACACACGGGATAATGAGATGTGCTGAGACAATTATTTAGGGATAAGTATGAATAATAAACAGTGCCAGTGACATAAATGATTACTGGAGTAGTACATAATCAGTGTGTCTGAAACAGCAAATGCCACAGTTTATTCAGAATAACAAAGGAAGAGCGGAACTAAAGCATCCAGCCATATCTGAATTGAATGTTCTGACAACACCATAGGCTTGCAGTGTGGGGACAAATAAAGTTAGGAAATGGGAATAATGTTGGGCGGCGTGGCGGTGCAGTGGTTAGCACTGTCATGTAATGGAGGGATGGATGGAACAAATATTCCTGTCTTCTGTTTGAAACATTCCTGAAGTTCCCATGTGCATTGATACACACCGATCAGCCATAACATCATGACAACTTACAGGTGTAGTGAAGAGCATTGATTATCTCATTACAATAGCACCTGTCGGGGTAGGATATATTAGGCAGCAAGAGACCAGTCAGTTCTTGAAGTTGATGTGTTGGAAGCAGGACAAATGGGCAAGCGTAAGGATCTGAGCAACTTTGACAAGGGCCAAATTGTGATGGCTAGATGACTGGGTCTGAGCATCTCCAAAATGGCACATCTTGTGGGGTGTTTGTGGTGTGCAGTGATTAGTACCTACCAAAAGTTGTCCAAGGATCCAAAGGACAATCAGTGACAGGGTCATGGGTGTCGAAGGCTCACTGATTCGCATCCAATCCCACAGAAGAGCTACTGTAGCACAAACTGCTGAAAAAGTGAATGCTGGCTAAAACAGAAAGGTGTCACCATTAACTTTTTTCAGCAGTTTGTGTGATGGTAGCTCTTCTGTGGGATTGGACCATATGGGCTAGCTTTCGTGCCCCATGCAAATGAATGAGCCTTCAACACCCATGACCCTGTCACCGGTTCACCGGTTGTCCTTTGAATCCTTGGACCACTTTTGGTAGGTACTAACCACTGCATACTGGGAACACCCCACATTATGTGCCATTTTGGAGATGCTCAGACCCAGCCATCTAGCCATCACAATTTGGCCCTTGTCAAAGGCACTCAGATCCTTGCCCATTTTTCCTGCTTCCAACACATCAACTTCAAGAACTGACTGGTCTCTTGCTACCTAATATATCCCACCTCTTGACAGGTGCCATTGTATTGAGATACTCAATGTTATTCACTTCACCTCTCAGTGGTCATTAATAACCAAGCTCTCAACAGTCCTAATGAATCCATAGTATTTAAGAGGAGGTGAAAAATTCAGACTGGAGATTTATCCAGTTGGGGCGGGATGGTGGTGTAGTGGTTAGCACTGTTGCCTCACAGCAAGAAGGTCCTGGGTTCGAGCCCAGTGGCTGATGAGGGCCTTTCTGTGTGGAGTTTGCATGTTCTCCCTGTGTCTGCATGGGTTTCCTCTGGGTGCCCGGGTTTCCCCCACAGTCCAAAGACATGCAGGTTAGGTTAATTGGTGGCTCTAAATTGACTGTAGGTGCAAATGGTTGTTTGTCTCTGTTTGCTTGATGGTCAGCCCTTTGATGACCTGGCGACTTGTCCAGGGTGTACCCTGCCTCTTGCCCATAGTCAGCTGGGATAGGCTCCAGCTTGTCTGTGACCCTGTACAGGATAAGCAGCTACAGATGATGGATGGATGGACTTATCCCGTTCTTATAGTCGTATTCCAGTGTTGCCAAATGCCACATCAATCATATAAATATAACAGTAATATCATAAAGATAATGTATTATAAATCTCATATCTTCACTTTGCAGACGTCACTCATTAATCATCTACGTTCATTGTACAGTGTTGTCTTTTTCCGAAGCAAGATATTGAGCTGGTAAACAAGTACTCCATCAATCTCTGGATCTGTCCGCATGATTTGCTAAATGTTAATTGGCACAACTCTCCCATATCTCCGTTGTTGTGTCAAGTAAATCAATAACTCAAGTAAGATGTTGAGGAAAGTGTGGAGCTGGAAGGAAACTCACTATTTATTCATTAGACACTTGAGATATTTCCTATAGCAGCCGTTTTGTAAACTAGATTATGCCATGGTGCTGTACAATTCCCAAATCTGATTGGTCAGAAGGTAACAGTAGTTCAGGCTGTAATACAAATGATTTAGGTTTTATGTCAGGTCATATCACATCATGCTACCTTGACGTGGATTATTTTTCTTTCACAGCACACGCTGCTGCGGTTTGTTCTTTAGTGACTGTATAGTAAATGCAACCATCTATCTGTTTTATATTGGAAGCTTTTTGGTTTCTCCAACAGTGATGGGTGACAAAGAAGTTTCACATGTGCCAGCCCCAGATATTTATATCACAAAGAAACCAGACAGTCAATCATGTTTCTGGAGATGGATAGAAATAATATCGAGTACTCGATCAAGTTTACGTTGAGTTATGATCAAAATGTCATGCCATTTTTGGATGTTTTGGTGAAAAAGGTTGACAATGTCTTGCATACTGAAATATATCGTAAAGATACTGATCGCAACACCTTTTTACATTATCAGAGTTACCATCCACCTTCTCTTAAACGTAGTTTACCTTATAGTCAACTGTTGAGAGTGCGCAGGATTTGTAACAACGAGGCAGTATTTGAGCAACAAGCAGGGGAACTGTGCGAAAGATTCCGCGACAGGGGATATGCGGGCCACTTGTTGGACAATTGCTTAGAGCGTGTGCGCAATATTCAGCGCTCAGATCTACTTACTAATAGCGCTAGACATAACAGTTCTAACATTATTCCTCCTGTCACTCTAGTATCCACGTATGGTCACATCTCAAATGATTTGAAAACTATTGTACAACGGCATTGGCATATTCTGCAGAGTGACCCAAATATTGGTAATTCTTTTCAGGATCTACCACGCAGTTGTTACAAAAGAGCGCCAAGTCTGCGTGATAAACTAGTGCGGTCGCACTTCCCTGCATTCACTCAACCGTTTTTATCTTTTCCTCCACGTGTTTCACAAGGTAATTTCAAATGTTTTAACTGTGCAGCATGTAACTTTATGCTTACAGAAAAAGAATTCACGCACTCCAAAACAGGAAAAACGTACAAAGTCAAGGGAAGAATTACTTGTTTGTCTACCTTTGTCGTTTATCTTTTGACTTGTCCTTGTGGAATACTTTATGTGGGTAAAACGAAGAGACAGTTAAAAACAAGAATTTTTTAACATAAATGCTCAATAAGAAAAAACAATGAAAAATCATCTGTGGCAAGGCATTTCCAGTCTGCTGGCCATGACGCTAGTATGTTGAAATTTATGGGATTAGAGATGGTTTATAGGTCTCCACGAGGGGGAAATAGAGAGAACCATCTCTTACAGCGAGAGGCGTGGTATATTTTTAATTTGAATACGTGTATACCGAATGGGATGAATGAAGAGCTATCCCTGACTTGTTTTTTATGAAGGTAATAATGTACTGATGGCTATACTGCATTGCATAATTGTAAATATGCACATAATGTCTGTAATGTTTTGTGAATGCATTTTTCCAATCGAAGGATTATTTTGACACATGGTCTAAATACTTCATTGTCATTGGTTTGTTGTAATGGGGTGTGGTAATGGGTGTGGGTATTTAAAAGTGTTTTTGTGGTTACATTGTTGCACACTGAGGAAGGCACACGCCGAAACGCGTTTGTGCAATAAAAGGTCATTATATGCAAGGTGCGGCCTTTTTCTTTGGAAATTGAGTTGCACATTTGGGTCAGCACCCTTACATTAGGAATTATTTAAGAGTGAAGCCTGCTCCAAGTAGAAAAAATACTTTGACAAAGAAGTTTCACATGTGCCAGCCCCAGATATTTATATCACAAAGAAACCAGACAGTCAATCATGTTTCTGGAGATGGATAGAAATAATATCGAGTACTCGCCAAAAGTTTGCACGCCCCTACTCATTCATAGGTTTTTCTGTATTTTGATTCTGTATTTCCTACATTATAGAATAAAACTGAAGACATCAAAACTCTGAAGCAACATATGGAGCATATATGGAATTATGTGGTAAACAAAAAAGTATTAAAACCCCCCCCCCCCCAAAAAAAAAAAAATGTTTCATATCTTAGATTTTTCAAAGTATCCATAATTTCCCTTGATGACACTTTGCACACTATTGGCATTATCTTAACCAGCTTCATGAGGTAGTCACCTGGAATGCTTTTCAATTAACAGGTGTGCCTCGTCAAAAGTTCATTAGTGGATTAATTTCCTGCTTTCTTAATGTGTTTAAGATCAAACAGTAAATTGTAAGCAATAAAAATAAAGTAAATAGCCCCATTGCTGCCAAACTGTTGTTATCCATGCTTATTATGTCAAGAACCGCTCAACTAAGTAAAGAGAAACGACATCTATCATTACTTTAAGACGTGAAGTGACTCCTAATTAATAAATATAAAGAGAATCCACTGAATTAGAAGGAGTGTCCAAACTTTTGATCAGTACTATATATACTATTTGGTTGTCAATACAGTCACAAGTAGTTTCTCCAGGGCTTTGAGTGTAAAATTCAGGCTTGTAGTACTCAAGTCTGACTCGTGCCCTAATTTTAAAGAGCATATTCTGGACCAATTTCGTTTTTTTTAATATGAAAGTGTCCCTTTGCACACTCATCCAGAAGGGTAATTTTGCACAAGGCCATCTGTCTACAGCAAAAAAAAATAAAATAACAAAACGCGTCTGGAAAAATCCCAAGGGAGTCTGGAGCCAGAATCGTGTCGTTACCTGCGGAAGCGCCAGCAGGCTGCGAGAGCTTTGCACGGTTTCAGTGCACAGCCTGTGTAGACCAAGTGCTCCCATTTCTCTCTCATTGTCTTTTGGGAAACGATGAGTACTAATCCCATCAAGATTGGTGTTGCTACACCCTCTTACGATACATCTGTTAACCATTTTAATAATTACGTGATAACGTTGAAGAAATTTGCAGAAAACCACCAGGTCGTTTTCTCATAAACAAACCAGCGCTGACGTAGGATTCAGAGGGAGGCGTCCCGCAGATGACGTCACGAAAATCAATGTTTGCCGGGAAATCCAAATGCCAAGTTTTTTCAGAGGCGGACCAATTCGCCTCAAATGGCTTGATTTCAACTGAATTTTTCTGGTATTGCACAAGGTAAAAAAAATTGCACAAAATGCAGAATGTTACAGATATTTGACCAAAGTTTAATATAAAATAGGAGAATTACATTGATCTTGCTCCTGAATTTACCCGTGATATGCCCTTTAAGGACTCGTGACTTGACTTGGACTTGAGCACTGATGACTCGGACTCGTGCGTTAACTGCATTCGGACTCGTAAATTGGAGATGAGGACTCGGATTTTTTCTTTATTTTTTTGAAACATGCCATAATAATTTGGCATAAGATATTTATATCTACATTAATTTTTATACTAATTTTGTGCAAGAGAATGCACATTAACCTGTTCATACATCATGTTCAGGAACAAACTAACGTTAATGGCGCTAAAATGCCTGGAGAGAACGCTCCAGGATTGTCCGCTTTGCTTATACAGACTTCTCGTGCAGTGGGGAAAAAAAAAAAAAACACACTGCTACCGTATGTGTTCCATATGTAGAAGAACTATCGAGGAGACGACGGGGACGACCTCGAACTTCAGTCGTCATTTGGAAAGACTCCACCCAGAGAAGGAAGTGACAAGCTATGTTCATAGCTGTGCTGATAGCGGGGCTTGCTTGCTGACCAATGAACTAGCTAGTGTTAACCCTCTCTCGTTATTTGCCCTGTTGATAGTGGGTGGGGCTTGCTGAGTGATGAACATGCTTTTTATCTGTAGCCTGTTAACTAAAATGAGGCAGTTGAGCAGGAACATTAGTCCGACACAGTTAGCAGAGACGGTTTCACATAAAGGCAGCAACAGCCACCGTCAAATGGTGCGGTTGGAGTCTTGTTCTCGGACTCGACTCGAAATTTTCTTTAATGACTTGGACTTGACTCGGACTTGAAACACTGGGGACTCGAGACTGGACTCGGACTCGAGGTTTAATGACTCGACTACAACACTGGTAAAATTTGAATTGATTGTGCGTAATCTTATACAATACAATAGAGAATTTTTCTTGAACAATGGACTGATTACTCCAAGTCTGGGTTTTATTGCAGCTCTGCTGAAATATCAGTACATAAGAATATTCAGTCCAAAAGTTGAAGTCAGAATATAATATGACATGCAGAGAGGCAGGTATGAACCGAAACAGTCAGCGTGGGCGAACTGAGCAATTCCCTTTGATGCAAGACCTCCCTGAATATCACTGCACCTCCATTACGAATCTGCTTCAATTTCGCATCAAAGGCTGAACAAACAGGAAGGTCCTGGATTGAGAGATATGTTATATAATGATATACAGTGTTTTCCTCCGAGCTCCTGATTTGGAAGCAATGATTTATCTGGTCACGTGAACCGGAGAACGAGAACTCAAGTGCTGCTTCAAGAAAATCCAGTTAAAGAGAAAGATGGAGCGAGTGTGAGAGAAATCCAAAGCGAGGAGTGAGAAGTGAACTGAGAGATCGATCTGGATCCCGAACAACACAAGCATGTCAGATAGACACACTGCTCGCTCATGCTGGAAATGATGCTCCGGACTCAGCTTTCACTGTTTGTTCTTGTTCTACCTTTGTCTATTTTCTCCTGAAGCCAAGTACTCACTGGGATGTTAATCGCAGAAAAACTGTCACAATTAATGAGAGGTAGCATTTCAACTCCATAGAACCTTGGCACCAGCAATGAAGGACATGAAAGAGAGGCTCGTTTTCCTCCAGATTTGACCCGATGACTTCATACCCTTCATTGTTGGGCATCTGGAGGTTTCTGGTGTTATTTTGTGTGTTTTCAAATCCAGGCTTTTCTTGTGAGGCCTTGATTTTCTCCCTGAAACAAATCTCACCACTCAGGTGATACATAGGGTACCAGTCAAAAGTTCAGACACCGCTTCTAATTCAATATTTTTTCTTTATTTTTATTAATTAAAAGGCATGTCATGTCTTAAAGTAATCTCATTATCTCTAGCCACTTTATCCTGTTCTACAGGGTCGCAGGCAAGCTGGAGCCTATCCCAGCTGACTACGGGCGAAAGGCGGGGTACACCCTGGACAAGTCGCCAGGTCATCACAGGGCTGACACATAGACACAGACAACCATTCACACTCACATTCACACCTACGGTCAATTTAGAGTCACCAGTTAACCTAACCTGCATGTCTTTGGACTGTGGGGGAAACCGGAGCACCCGGAGGAAACCCACGCGGACACGGGGAGAACATGCAAACTCCACACAGAAAGGCCCTCACCGGCCACGGGGCTCGAACCCAGACCTTCTTACTGTGAGGCGACAGCGCTAACCACTACACCACCGTGCCACCCTCCAGTAGAGCTGTTTATTTTTATTATTTACTATTCACAGTTTGAGCTCAAACATTAAGAAGGCAAGAAATTAATCCACTAATTAACTTTTGATGAGGCACATCTGTTAATTGAAAAGCATTCCAGGTGACTACCTCATGAAGCTGGTTAAGATAATGCCAATAGTGTGCAAAGTGTCATCAAGGGAGACACTGGATACTTTGAAGAATCTAATGGCCCTTTTCCACTACCCTTTTTCAGCTCACTTCAGCTCGCTTCAGCTCACTTCAGCCCGACACGGCTCGCGTTTCGACTACCAAAAAACAGCACGACTCAGCTCGCTTCAGCCCTGCTTAGCCCCTAAAACTCGCACCGTTTTGGAGTGGGGCTGAAGCGAGCCAAACCGTGCCGAGTGAGGCTGGGGGCGTGAGCAGACACTCCCCTGTGCACTGATTGGTGAGGAGGAGTGTCCTCACATGCCCACACACGCCCCGCGAGCACGCTGGGATCTGTAAACACCGTAAACCCGGAAGGAGAAGAATTACGAGAATTATGAAGCCTTATGCGCCTCGCCTCATCTATACGCTCTTGCCAGTATCTGTTGGCGTTGTCGGTGACAACAAGCCACAGCACCAAGACCAGCAACACTAACGACTCCATGTCCTCCATGTTTATTGTTTACTATTCGGGTCATGAGACTACCGCTTAAAAGCTCACTGATGTCACTGTTTGCGCTGCTTAACGACATCACGTGACGTCCACCCACTTTCGCTAACTCCACCCAATGTGTCCACCCACTTCCAGCCAGCACAGTTCAGCGCGCTTGTAGTCGAAATGCAACTCCAACAGCCCCGCTCAGCTCGACTCAGCACGGCACGGCTCAGCCCGACTCAGCCGCGTTTGTAGTGGAAAAGCGACATAAAATGTTCGGGCTGGTTTAGTCTCTATCCCCTTGGCAATGTTCTACTGGAGTAAGTTTGTCAACAATATAGACTGGAAAAAAATCTGGTCCTTACCCCAAAAGTTCTTTCTAAGAAATAAAACGAAAGAGGTCTCGTTCAAGTGCTCCATAGATTTTACCCCACAAAAAAAAGTGTTTTTTACATCGTTTTAAGTGTGACATTGATGTGAATGGTTCTTTTTGTGAACTACACCCTGAAACTGTCGCTCATTTATTTTGGCCTTGTGAATTTACGCATAAACTTTGGAAAAAGACTTAACACTGTTCCCTCTGACTTTATTCTTTACTATAGGAATGTTACGGTATATTTGGTTGTCATGATCACAGTAATAAGGACTAGAATACATTTTTCCTCATCAATCTGATCTTGCTTTTTGCCAAATTTCACATTCATAAATGCAAATTCCCAAACAGGAAGCTTCATTTCTTGGTGCTCTAGACAGAAATGGAGCAGTACATTGCAACAATTTCCCCTGTACAAAACAAAAACAGCTAAAACAATTAATATATGCGCTATGTTTGATGTCGTTACTTGATTTTTTTATCCTGTAACCTTGCGTTTTTTTGTATTATTAGCATATCCATCCATCCATCCATTATCTGTAGCCGCTTTATCCTGTACAGGGTCGCAGGCAAGCTGGAGCCTATCCCAGCTGACTACGGGCGAGAGGTGGGGTACACCCTGGACAAGTCACCAGGTCATCACAGGGTCGACACATAGTGTCACAATGCAGGTACTTACGGACGTATGCGCAGAAAAGGAGCGTCGAGCAAACAGTGAACGAGCCAAAACATGAGACGAGAATCAGAGTCGAGGGACGAGCAATGGTTGGGCGAACGGCAAACAGGGCAAGACAAAAGAGTAAACGTGAAAGAGGAACTCAAAGGTCAGAAAAATGAGACTCAGTCAGAAGAACCAAGGCTTGTTATGAACTGAGGATAGCAGAACGATACTTTGCAATGAAGTGGTGTGAGAGTGAGATTTAAATAGGCAGAGGGACTAATTAGAGCGATGAGTGACAGCTGTGGTTAATTGAGGTTTTTCACCTGACGTCACAGGATCACGTGACGCCCCGGTGTCCACCATTTTGGAGGTCAAGCTACATACTAACGCTGCAGACAGAGAGGGAGAACCAGCTTGGAAAAAAATGTGTTACAGACACCCAGAATAGATTAATTTGTCAGTAAGCACTCTATAAATAACCATGGTGTTTGCTTGTTGTGCTGTGGGCTGCCACAACAGACAGGGACAGCGTGCAGGACGCTCCTTTTACCGGTTTCCTGCTGACCCAGACAAGAGGGCCAAATGGATTTTTTATGACGAATGAGCCCCCTAAAATAAATCATTTAATTTTTCCTGTTTTCTCTGTTTACCCTGTTCGAACTATGCCGATATTTTCGGGGGGTCCCTTTTTTTTCCCTTGGGGGCAGGGGGTGCTTGCGCTTGTCTCGGAGCGCGGATCTCCAAACACATGAGAAGCCAATCTTACGCACATACCACGCGGACTCCACACCTCCACACACGCATCGCGTCTGAAGTCATAACTCATCAGGGGAAATCGTGTCCGCATTGGCATGTTCAAAAAACAACCTCGCGTCAACAATGATACCACACGCAAGAAAAAAAAAAAAAAAACAGTCAGGCTACTCAACAACCAACCTGGCAGCAGCAGTCGTTGTCATGTAAACACAACACTTCGGATATGCAAATGCTTCCCGTTACACACGATTGCTATGTCAATAAACATAATTTTGCCAATATTTTAGAGACCCCGCAACATTTCCCAAATCATGTTTTCAAGGGATCTCATGTCTGTATCAGGGGATCTCGGATCCCCCGAGTAACAAGACAGTGTTGTGAACATAGCCTACCTTGTACCGTTTCAAACTGCTGGGGTCATCCTTCATCAAATTGTTGACTTCTGTCGACAACCTTGGCTCCATACCAAGGCTGGGTACAGTGTTTGTGATAAAAGACAGATCCAATTTAACACGAATCACAGCTTACTTTCTTGTTAAAATGTGCAAAGGTCTCCACCATCTCATACCGCCTTGCACTGAAGGACTTAAGCGTGCCGTCCAAAATGGCTGCATCACATGTAGACCCTTCCCGCATGACGTCACCGCGCCGCAAGATTTCGGTAGTCGCCATATTGGAAGACCAAGTACACATCTATGCAAGTACATACATACATAAAACAAACTACACCTGAAATGTAGCCAGGGCCGGTTCTGCCCTAATCTGGACCCGGGTGCAACATCGCGCAACACCCCCCCCCAAAAAAAACCCCAAAAAACACCAGTCTAAATCAGGACAACCAGTGTTCGGACTACGGGGGTACTTGGGGGATCCGAGATCCCCTGAAACAGACATGAGATCCCTTGAAAACATGATTTGGGAAATGTTGGGGGGTCTCTAAAATATTGGCAAAATGATGTTTATTGACATAGCAATCGTGTGTAACGGGAAGCATTTGCATATCCGAAGTGTTGTGTTTACATCAAAGATAAAATAAACCGATATGACAACGACTGCTGCTGCCAGGTTGGTTGTTGAGTAGCCTGACTGTTTTTTTTTTTTTTCTTGCGTGTGGTATCATTGTTGACGCGAGGTTGTTTTTTGAACATGCCAATGCGGACACGATTTCCCCTGATGAGTTATGACTTCAGACGCGATGCGTGTGTGGAGGTGTGGAGTCCGCGTGATATGTGCGTAAGATAGGCTTCTCATGTGTTTGGAGATCCGCGCTCCGAGACAAGCGCAAGCACCCCCCAGGGAAAAAAAGGGACCCCCCGAAAATATCGGCATAGTTCGAACACTGAGGACAACCATCATATAACTATAAACATTTTATAATAAATAAGCCTGCAGGCAGCCGCGGCGGGCTGCCTCAGAAAAGTAACCATTTGTCCTACCTTAAAACTCGTTTTGCATTTTCTGCCTCCTTTTTTGTATTTTCGACCCTGCGTTTATTTTCTTTCCTTTTCTGAAAACCCGATTTGTGTCCAGACATTTTGTTCTGCTACCAGCGAACTAACTCGTCAGGTCTCGTCTCTCGAGTCCGCGATGAAGGGCAACAATTGATACATTTTTACAAACAGCCAATAAACAGCCAATAGGGAGGTTGCAACGTTCAGGCTCTCCTTTGCTCACAGACACTCAGTAATGCACTTATTCTCTGTCTCCTGGCAGAAAGCTCCTTAGTTTGCTCCCCTTGTGTCTCAATCACAGCTGGTATTCTGAAGAACGACTTCTTTTCACCTTTCCCATCAGCTTTGTTGGAACACCCTAACACAGCACAAAAGTTTACCATTGTAGGTTTATGATGAATCAAGTGCCTCGTGGGTTTAAATTCCGCGCGCTGCCGTTATTTCCCCCGATCACGAGTTTGTTGGTCTTCCAATATGGCGCAGGGTTTGTTTACTTCCGGGCACTGTGAGTTCTGGGAAGTGTAGTTCATAGAGTCCATGTTTGTAGTTTGGACAATATCAGCAGGTTTACTGACACATAGAGACAAACAACCATTCACACTCACACTCATGGTCAATTTAGAGCCACCAGTTAACCTAACCTGCATGTCTTTGGACTGTGGGGGAAACCGGAGCACCCGGAGGAAACCCACACGGACACGGGGAGAACATACAAACTCCTCCGCACAGAAAGGCCCTCGCCGGCCACGGGGCTCGAACCCGGACCTTCTTGCTGTGAGGCGACAGTGCTAACCACTGCACCACCCATTATTAGCATATGTGTTTATATATTTATTTTTATTATTATTATCTGTTTATTTATTTGATCTTTTTCTTCTTTTTCTTTAGTTCATTTAATCTGTCCATTTTGTCTCTTGTAAATGGTCACTGACTGTTTGAAATAAACAGTTTGTTTGGAGATCAAGCAGAATATATCTGTATGAGTAAAACACTTCTTTTTTTTTTTTTCATCTTGTGCCCTCAGACAGTTCTCATGTTCACTTGATAACACGCTGCTTTTGATTCCTGCCTGGCTGGTTGTTTGAACATTTCTTCCTTCTCATTCACAGATAGCTGCGATGGATCACTAGCATCCGGATTGCCCGCAGGTTCTTTCCAGAGTTCTTCACATTTCTCGGAAAGTCGGGCTGCTAATTTTGCCAAGCTGAACAGACGGGATGGTTAGTATGTTTAATTCACTGTTCTGTTCAAATCATGTTATTACTTGTTACTTAATCTCACTCACTCAAGACCCTCTCACTGGAAAAACAACAACAACAACAAAAAAAATAGAATATATAGTTGGTCAGATTTAAGAGAACATGTTATATCGAGTTTATGTAAAAATATTAAGTTTCTTAGCAAAGCGTCATTCCATTGCTTACGCTAAAGTTAATTTTAAGACATTTCTAATGACGAGATTGAGTTATGTACAGTCAGGGTGATCACTGAGTGAACTTGACAGAAACTCTAATTATAGTAATAAATGATCACAATTAAAACGTGTGGTGTGGTAGAGTAGTGCAGTAGTAATGTGGCTTATGTGGAACAGCAGTGACTTGGGTTCGATCCTGATTGATCAGTTTGGTTGAGAGTGTGGAGTTTGATTTTATTCCTGGCTTTGAAAATACATGATCAGATCATGTTGACTGGACAAAAACAAACTGTGTTCATATAACTTACAGTGGTGCTTGAAAGTTTGTGAACCCTTTATAATTTTCTATATTTCTGCATAAATATGACCTAAAACATCATCAGAGTTTCACACAAGCCCTAAAAGTAGATAAAGAGAACCCAGTTAAACAAATGAGACAAAAATATTATACTTGGTCATTTATTTATTGAGGAAAATGATCCAATATTACATATCTGTGAGTGGCAAAAGTATGTGAACCTTTGCTTTCAGTATCTGGTGTGACCCCCTTGTGCAGCAATAACTGCAACTAAACACTTCCGGTAACTGTTGATCAGTCCTGCACACCGGCTTGGAGGAATTTTAGCCCATTCCTCTGTACAGAACAACTTCAACTCTGGGATGTTGGTGGGTTTCCTCAGATGAACTGCTCACTTCAGGTCCTTCCACAACATTTCGATTGGATTAAGGTCAGGGCTTTGACTTGGCCATTCCAAAACATTAACTTTATTCTTCTTTAACCATTCTTTGGTAGAACGACTTGTGTGCTTAGGGTCATTGTCTTGCTGCATGACCCACTTTCTCTTGAGATTCAGTTCATGGACAGATGTCCTGACATTTTCCTTTAGAATTTGCTGGTATAATTCAGAATTCATTGTTCCATCAATGATGGCAAGCCATCCTGGCCCAGATGCAACAAAACAGGCCCAACCATGATACTACCACCACCATGTTTCACAGATGGGATAAGGTTCTTATGCTGGAATGCAGTGTTTTCCTTTCTCCAAACATAACACTTCTCATTTAAACCAAAAAGTTCTATTTTGGTCTCATCTGTCCACAAAACATTTTTCCAATACCCTTCTGGCTTGTCCATGTGATCTTTAGCAAACTGCAGATGATCAGCAATGTTCTTTTTGGAGAGCAGTGGCTTTCTCCTTGCAGCCCTGCCATGCACATCATTGTTGTTCAGTGTTTTCCTGATGGTGGACTCATGAACATTAACATTAGCCAATGTGCGAGAGGCCTTCAGTTGCTTAGAAGTTACGCTGGGGTCCTTTGTGACCTCGCCGACTATTGCACGCCTTGCTCTTGGAGTGATCTTTATTGATCGACCACTCCTGGGGAGGGTAACAATGGTCTCGAATTTCCTCCATTTGTACACAGTCTGTCTGACTGTGGATTGGTGGAGTCCAAACTCTTTAGAGATGGTTTTGTAACCTTTTCCAGCCTGATGAGCATCAACAACGCTTTTTCTGAGGTCCTCAGAAATCTCCTTTGTTCGTGCCATGATACACTTCCACAAACATGTGTTGTGAAGATCAGACTTTGATAGATCCCTGTTCTTTAAATAAAACAGGGGGCCCACTCACACCTAAATGCCATCCTGTTGATTGAAAACACCTGACACTAATTTCACCTTCAAATTAACTGCTAAACCTAGAGGTCCACGTACTTTTGCCACTCACAGATATGTAATATTGGATCATTTTCCTCAATACATAAATGACCAAGTGTAATATTTTTGTCTCATTTGTTTAACTGGGTTCTCTTTATCTACTTTTAGGACTTGTGTGAAAATCTGATGATGTTTTAGGTCATATTTATGCAGAAATATAGAAAATTCTAAAGGGTTCACAAACTTTCAAGCACCACTATAGGTCAGTCACATGGTCAAGCACCAATGTACAAATTTTAATGAAGTAAATTCAATGAGGTTTTTTTTTCCTTTTTTTTTTCCCCCAGTGTACGGTGCATGCCATTTTATACTAGGCTTTTCTTTCATTCCTGACTTGCATATGAAAGAAAAAAAAATGATGGAATCCTCAAGTAGTCGTAGAAAATATTACAGGGTGCACGGATATCACATGTGATGAATGTGTGATAATTCAAGACTCTTAACTCAATTAAAGGCTCTAAAATGACTAAACGCTAGAGATGGCACAATATCATATTCTCTTTTCTAATACAGATGCTGAAAGCCTGAGTATCAGCTGATAGCTAAACCGATCTGATATATTTTTTTTTTCTTTAAAGACTACTAAGCTTTATTTTTAATGAATTTTCCTTTTTTTTAAATACATAGCTAAAACCATGACTTAAACAAAATACAAAACAAAATTATTCAGTGAAATTCGTTCACACAAAAAGTATTTATTTTGAAAGTACAATAAATAGTGAAAAAAATTCCAAATCCAAAATGTTGGATATCCTGTCCACTATTTTTTGCTGGTTTCAGCTCGATACATTTCCTGTGTTTTGGATCGTTACCATCTCTACTAAACATCTACTGCTTGGACTGATACCTTGTCATGGTGTAGTAGCTTGTGTGCCTCCTATGACCCCAAGGGCTCATACTGGCGGGGGCCTTGCCATGGCGAAAACTTTCTACCCGCTACAGACTCTTCAACAACATCATACAGTCTGCGTCGGTCTGACGGGAAGCGACATCGCAAGCATGATGGATCAAGGGCAAAGCCTTTGGGACCCCCTGACCTGATTTTCCCAGAAGCCACCACAAATACATCTCCCAGATCAAGATTGCTTCATGGAATGTCCGAACCATGTCCGACACACCTACCAACAAGCGCCAAGCACCGCAACGTGGCTCTGCTGTAGTAGCATCTAAGCTCAAGAGGCTGAACATTGACATCGCCTGTCTCAGCGAGTGCCATATCCCTGGTGACGGAGAATTCTCAGATGGTGATTATATCTTTCTTCATTCAGGAAGACCCAGTGACAATCACTGGAAGGTGATTGCCATGAAGTCAAGCCTCAGACCACAAGTGCAGAAATGGAAGGGCATTAACTCACGAATCATGACCATGTGCATCAAACTTAACAGCAAGTGTCATACAACTATCATCAGCATGTACGCTCCTACCTTTAAGAGACCGCAGGAGGAGAAGCAGCTCTTCTATGACCAGCTTACATCAGTTCTTATAGAGGTACCACCTGGTGATAGACTATTCCTCCTTGGCAATTTTAATGCAAGAGTTGGTACTAACATCGAAGCTTGGCCCAATGTCATCGGGCCAAATGGACTAGGAGAGGAAAATGCTCAGGGAGTGATACTCTTAGACCTCTGCACCAGGTTTGGTCTGCTAATCTCCAATACAGTGTTTACACACCAAGACATCCACAAGGGGACCTGGAAAATCTCCATCCTTGCTCAGAGATGACAGGGACCATAAGAAGAAGAAACAGGCACATTAATACAATAATAATCAGTATACTGGATTGTCTTCTTTCTAGTTCTAAAATAATTGCGTACACTGCTTGAAAGTACTACTGTTATGTTTTCACCTCCATTCCTTTGCCTTTTTCAAACGTAACTCAGAAAGGAGTGGACAAATTTGGATGAAATTTGGTGAAAATGTGAGCCATGGGCCAAGGAACCATTGATTAGATTTTGATGCAAATGTGAATATGTTTTTGGATCCAGGACCCAGATATGTATCCGGATCCAGGATTTTTGGGCTGTTCCCAACGTAGCTCAAAAAGTAGTGAACAGATGTGGATGAAATTTGGTGGAAAGGTGAGCCATGGGCCAACTAACCATGGATTAGATTTTGATGCAACTGTAAATATGTATGCAGATCCAGGACCCAGATATGCATCCAGATCCAAGAGTGTTTTGCTGTTCCCAATGTAACTCAAAAAGTAGTGAACAGATTTGGATGAAATTTGGTGGAAAGGTGAGCCATGGGCCAACTAACCATGGATTCGATTTTGATGCAAATGTAAATATGTATGTAGATCCAGGACCCAGATATGTATCTGGATCAAGGATTTTTTGGCTATTCCCAACGTAACTCAAAAAGTAGTGAACAGATTTGGATGAAATTTGGAGGAAAGGTGAGCCATTGGCCAACGAACAATTGATTAGATTTTGATGCAAATTCAAATATGTGGCTTGGCAGAGGTATGCACTCAAACGAGTGCCCTTCTAGTTGTAATTATTATAATCATTGCAATTTGATGGACACGGCTCGCTTGTAAATTCACTTTGATAAAATTTTTGACATAAACCTCACAAAACAAGTCACATTTTTTTATATCCAGTAAAATCTGAAATATTTCAGATCACAATTTCTCAAATATCAGATCAATACATGCACTTGATTTTTTTTTTACTTGATCCATTTATTACTTAGTAGTTTGATTGCAAAGAACAAAGAGTAATAGCACTTCCACCACCAGCAGCAGCAGATTCAGCTCTGTGATTAAAATGTCTCCAACATGTTGGAGTACAGAATTTTCTCTGTCACTTGTCAGTAGTGACACAACAACAGAACAGATAAACAGCCTGTCCATGTTGCTCTACACTTGACATTCAACTTAAAATAATCAGGACAACTGTTTGGCTTGGCAAACATGATTCATCACCTAGAGCACTGGCTTGCTGGCTAACACTGTAAAGACTTCACACCCTTTCTCCAGAGACACACAGGTCGCGGACAATAGCTGAACCACAACATGTTGAAAAAGAAATACGGATCTCTGATCAAACATTTAGTAATTGAGGTAGTGATTTCTACTCGTTAATAGACAGAGATGGAGAACATGACAGAGAAAATGCTGTACTCCATGACGTGCCCTCCACAATTATAGAGATCTTGCAGTCATGTGACCGAAAAGTACACAGCCGCCATCTTGTCGGTAAAAAACACCGCTGAATACTGCTGCACTCGTGTACAAAATGGATAAATTTCAACCGGCGGACTACACGGCTCATTTTTCTAATGAACAGATAACTAGATATATGTCTAAAATAAACGACCTACAGATTAGTGACCCTTATGGCTTACCGGACGTAGTTTTCATGACCGTGTCAGTGGATATTCAACTGCCAGAGGTGGAATACCCAGACATGTATAATTACCTCATTAACTTTCCCTCGCTGTTCAGTGGTGAAGCACTGCGTGCTTATAAATCTCTGGACAGTTATCTTTACAGAAATTCAGGATTTGTCAGCCGCCCTCAGATGTGGCATCTTGTAAACAAGAAAATAACAATCCTCATTGGACGGGTAAGTCACTTAAGTATTACTAGTACTGATACTAGATATATCAGTAGTATCTAGTATAGCACTGACCAGCCGATTATAGAATAGAATAAGGTAATTCCAGCTGTAATTCCAAATCGTCTGTCTTGTTTACATGGATCTGGCGTTGGAGAGGTAGAGGCTTGGCAGTGGAGATTTAAGTGGCTGTTTTCTGAGCTTAGTCAACAGGCCGGCTCTGCAGCCTCGCTTTTGCTTCCTCTCCCGACGCCGCCTCCTTCGCCTGCCAGACCCGATAACAATCCACGGAGACCCCGCTGGTCTCGCTATCTCATCCGGAATGTTGTGCATGCGATGGAAATCGCTACAAACCGTAATTTTCTGCTGGAAACCAATGTCCAGTAAGTCCATACGGTTGTAGTGGATATTGAAGTCCGGTACAGACGAACAACACGCAAAAATACACACAAAAAAACATAAAAACCGTGCACAGGTAGGGAGAGCTTGTAGCCGCAGCCGTTGTAGTAGAATTGTATATAGTAGGGTTTTCCAGAAGAAAAGGTAGAAGTAGAACCAGAAGTAGAAGTAGAAGGCGGAAATATGGTGTTTGACTGACAAGATGGCGTCTGTTACAATCTGGATCGGCTGTGACGTCACATGCAAGATCTCTATTGGCCCCTCTTGTACAGATTAGTAAAAATGGTGAGAAAAAAAATCCACCTTTTGGTGAAGCTGCTTCATCTCACGCTGAAAAAATGAGAAAAATCCAACCTTTAATTAAAATAAATTTATGCCAAGAAAAAACAAGTCCCTTATCAAGAAATAATTATTTTCAACAAAAACACATTTTACTATTATTGGCACCCCTGGAAATGATAGTGAACACAATGTAACTGAAGCATGTTTCCCATTTAAATTGTACAGCATTTTTGAGTTGATTGGAGTGTGTAGGAACTTTCAAACTGTAATCCATGACTTCCTGATTAACTGGGGAACAAATATGAGGTGACACAGAGGCCGAATTCCCTCAACATCAACATGGGCAAAATAAGAGCGTACACAAGCCAAATGAGGGGGAAATGTGTTGACCTTCATAAGTCAGAGAATGGTTATAAAAGAAAAAAATAGCTACTTGCCTGAAAATGTCCATTTCTACTCTTCTACTGTTTTTACTTCACCGAAATGTGGATTTTTTAACCCCTTTTACTAATCTTTGGGAGATCGTGAGTTCTACTTGTGTCAGCTCATACCAAAACCATCATAAAAATGGTACCTACTTCCATCCAGTGAGGTATGCAGCAATACTGATGTGAGTAGGGAGTCAAATGCCCCCTCCACACTGTAACCCTAGCTATGTAATAGGCGAGAGGCTGAGGACTTCATCTTTGTCGGCTGTCTATCGCTAACGATGATGACTGCATCATTAGGATGCACAGAAACGCAGGTGGGCTGCAAGGCTTGCACCAGAGCGACAGAGTCACCCGCACGGGCGGCACAAATGGTCTGGCCAAGCCACCACGCAATGTCTGGCCTTGTGAGCTCTCATACACTATTCTCCTCTCCTCCCGAAGTGCCTTGCACAGCAAGGTGAGACAAATGATGTCATGTCCCCATCGTGTTGTCTCTCTGGACCTTCAGACCTGATGCCAAGCGGTGCACAAAAGTGCCACAGACCTGACGGGTATGGAAGTTGCCCCACAGTGACAACTGACTTGCCGGGTGATGCCATCTGTTGGCCATTTGAGTGGGTCTTCCGCATGCCATCTGGTGATGCACCATTGACCCTATTGGGTTCATCTGCCACATTGCACCGAAAAGCGCCCTGCTGCCAGCACCTTATTGGTGATGTACTATTTAATCCATAGCTGGAACCCAGGCAGGTGCTACCACTCTGTGTCAGAGCAGACCTGGGAGCAATGGTGATTAAGGAGTAATTCCATTTTCCCCAATACTCAAGTCCTCCCGGACCTGAGACTCACCACTGGTTGCAGTTTAAAGTCATACCCAGGACTAACTAGGGCTAGAGAAATGGAGGGCTAGAGAAGCTGAGATTGGTGCCACCTGGTGCACCTAAGGGCCTGGTTAGTACTAGGACAGGGGATTGCCTGGGAAGACCAGATCCTGGCATGGGAGCAGTGGCGGATTTAGCAAATTGGGGGCCCCAGGCGAAGGTATGTATGGGCCCCCCCCATCCGATCCGAAACAAAAACAAAACAAAACAATGTACCGACTGCATGGTGGATAGGCAGGTAAAGCTAATCTATAGGGAAGTAAAGGTTGGAGAGGAGAAAAAAACATTCCCCTTTAAACCCTGCATACACTTCTTTACTCCAAAATGAAGATGGAAAGCAGAGAACACACAAAGTGTAGCACTACACAAACTAATAGTCATGATGGAACCCAACAGAGAACAAGATTTCAGATAACATCTGTCTTTGCCAAAATGCCAGGAAAACCAGCACTGTTTTTTTTTTTTTTTAAGATCAGAACATTTCAAACATTCTATAAATAAAACTATGTACATGATTGTGTGTGTTTGTGTGTGAGTGTGAGTGAGTGAGTCAGTGAGTGTGTGTGTGTGTGTGTGTGTGTGAGTGAGTGAGGGGAGGTAAGAAGTGTGGACTGAGGAGAGATGAGGTGGCATTTGGCTCTAAGCAACTCCATATCCATGTGAGTGTATGTGTCAGTGAGTGAGTGAGAGAGAATGAGACGACAGTGTGAGAGAGAGAGAGTGTTGTGTGTGTGAGACAGAGAGGGTGAATGAGAGAGTCTATGAGAGAGAAAAGAGAGATTGTTCTCCACATCACAGAGTCCTACTTGTTGATGTCTTCTCACAGGTCTTCACACGTACATGATGCACAGCCAGATGTAGGAAAATGTAAAATAATAATAATAGGGGCGGCACGGTGGTGTAGTGGTTAGCGCTGTCGCCTCACAGCAAGAAGGTCCTGGGTTCGAGCCCCGGGGCCGACGAGGGCCTTTCTGTGTGGAGTTTGCATGTTCTCCCCGTGTCCGCGTGGGTTTCCTCCGGGTGCTCCGGTTTCCCCCACAGTCCAAAGACATGCAGGTTAGGTTAACTGGTGACTCTAAATTGACCATAGGTGTGAATGTGAGTGTGAATGGTTGTCTGTGTCTATGTGCCCTGTGATGACCTGGCGACTTGTCCAGGGTGTACCCCGCCTTTCGCCCGTAGTCAGCTGGGATAGGCTCCAGCTTGCCTGCGACCCTGTAGAACAGGATAAAGCGGCTAGAGATAATGAGATGAGATGAGATAATAACAAAAAAACATTGTCACCAACTAACAATATGGTCATCATCATCGGTGTCAAAATGACCATCACTGGATAACTCCTCCACCTCATTTGTGTCAACGTTGACACTGTCGGTGATGGAAGGTGGCAACAACGTGTCTTGCTTGATGTTATCCTCCTCAGCTAGTGCCACTTCACAGCAGCGAGCTGCCGCTGCTGCTCTACCGGCATCATGTTCAGCATTTTGAATGACGTTGACGTTGTTGTCGCGGTCTCTATTGCTAACAGTAATTGTAAAAAAGTTTCCCAACTTAGGCAGCATTGTCACATATTTCTCAGCGTCTTTTCGCTTTTTTTTGGATCCGCTTGGGTAACTCCTTTTCATTTTCACGTTGTTCAGACTCCAGTCACTATGTGTTTATCTTTCGCGCTGCGCTGCGCAGCGTTATGGACTAGTCCATTTCATTGTGAAAGTATGGGGTGTATGTGTAGGGACAGATAACCATGAACTGGACATTTTAACTACTACTTCAACGTATTTCTTAGGAATATTAGTAAAATGTACCACACTTTTGAAGTGTTCATGAATCATGATAAGGGGCTTTTTCTTTTTTTTTTTTTTGAGGTTGGTTGGGGGCCCCCCTACTACGACCGCTGGTGGGGGGCCCCAAGCAGCCGCCTACCTATGCCTCTATGGTAAGACCGCCCCTGCATGGGAGGGACTGCTTTTTTTTTTTCCTTTGTTTTTCAACTGATCTTTATAAGGGGTGCCAATAATTGTGGAGGGCACTGTACTTTTCTAAACATAATAGCCTGTGAGAGTCATGAAAATTGTTTTCTGTTGTGCGACCTCAAATAAGGCGACATTAGCAGCAAGATGCTTCATTTACAGCTGCAACACTTATAGCCACAGCTGTCATTGTCACCACAACACAGACACCCAGGATCCCTTCATCACGTGTTATCACAGCAGCTCTTATTCATCAAAGTTGTGAAATTCACACGTTCTGTATACCATGACAGTCACAACCATGCTGTTTCTGTCTCATTCTTCTCACTGTTATTCTCCGCCTACTGTATCTGTCACCTATTGGGCTATATTCCACACTATACTTACCGTACATCCCCTCCCCACACACACACTGTTTTATGCTTTCCTCTTTCAGCCTTATTTTTTCCCTGACAGGTTTTACCCATCACAGGCTTCTTTGTCATCAGTTCCTTTCATACTTTCATCATGTAGCTTTGCCCAGAGGTGGAAAAAGTACTGAAAAATTGTAATTAAGTAAAAGTATCTTTACTTTGCTTAAATTCTACTCAAGTAAAAGTACCCATCTAAAAATCTACTCGAGTAAAAGTAAAAAAAGTACTCAATTTAAAATGTACTTTGAGTAAAAGTTACTTAGGCTACGTTCACACTGCAGGCTGAAGTGACTCAAATCCGATCTTTTCGCCCATATGTGACCTGTAGCCGATCTTTTATTGACAATATGAACGACACAGATCCGATTTTTTCAAATCCGACCCAGGCCGTTTGGATATGTGGTCCTAATTCCGATTCCTATCCGCTCTTTTCATATGTGACTTCAGTCTGAACCGCCAGGTCGCATTCATCCGACTTACACGTCATCAACAAGCCACAAACGTCACTATTCTGCGCTGAAGTAGGCGGCGGGTCTCTCAAAAAAAGTTACAACAACATGGCGCATAATCACGGGCGCAGATGGGACTCGTCCCACCCAGATTTAAATTCACCTCGTTCGGTCCCCCCCACTTATAGGGAGGAAAAAACGTCTATGCTGTCTTTCTTTGTATAAGGCAAACCTCATGGAAAAATCAAAAGACTAATTACCATTCGGTTTATTGAGGTGCACAGCAGTGTATACATAGTTGCAATAATTCACATAAAACAAAACAAAGACTGATATTCGGTTGGTTGAGCTGCGCAGACTGCACAGGTTGCGAGCTCGAGCTTGGTTGCTATGGTAACCCACAACAAGTTTGACAGGCATATCGGGGTTGGGGTTGGTTTGCTGGCAGCTTTGTCCCCCCCAGTTTTTTGTCCCCCCCAGTTCAAAAAACGTATCTGCGCCCCTGCGCATGACATCAATGCGAGGGACGCTTCGGGCTGTGAAGGTTCTGAATCTTCTCAATGGAAGGACGCAGAGGTTAGGGAGCTGATTTCCATTTGGGGGGATACAGCTATTCAAGCTAGATTGGATGGGTCATACCGCAACCAGGCGGTTTTACTTCCGTAAACACTGGCCATGCTCACTGCGTGTGACATCGTCGTATCCTGCAATGCGCATGCGGAACACTTTTAGGTCGCTTTTCGTTCATACTGTGGATCACATACAAGTCGCATATATTTGTTAATGTGAACGACCTCACAAAAAAATCGGATTTCACAAAAAAATTGGAATTGAGCATTAAGCCTTGCAGTGTGAACGTAGCATTAGTTACTTTCAATTATTTGATGTAAAAAAAGAAAGGACAAGTCATAAATCAAATTGTTTTTAATGAACTAGTAGTCCACATAATAACCTTTCAGGCAGTATAATGTATAAAGCTTTGTTTGGACTACCCCATAAAACATTTTCAAGTACAAGTGGCATAACTTGTAAATTCTATCATCCATTTTTTTCTTTACTGACAAACGCCTGCTATTTTTATGCATATTTATATTCAGGGTACGATTTGTCAAAAAACCAGAAGGGGGGATTTTTTTTTTTTAATCATGAAACGTCACAAAATTAAGGTAACAATAGGCTAACAGCTCAATAACATCCTATGATATCAAATGAATAACACTAAATGAAAACGAACACTAAACCAGAGATAGTAAATTCATCTTCCTATCTCTCTGACTAAATACACGAACACTAACACACAACAAAGTTCGCATTGCTTGTCGCGTTGCTGTGATGTTTCTCTCCCTCTGGATTAAATGGACAGTGACTCGAAAATCACTAAAATACATGAATACTAAATGAACAGTTTGCTCTGATGGCGCAGTTCACATTGTGCGCAGCTTTCCGATTTAAACTGTTTTTTTTCTCATCCTTATACTTCCTGTTTCATGGACTGTAACGGATTTGCTTATTTAGTAATTTTAATACAGAATTTACTTTGAAATTATAATCAGACACTCCAACGCCCCCCCTAAAAAAAAAAAATCGGCTGTGAAAAAGGCGGCATCCGCCAAAAGACGCGCTGTTTGCATCCCTGCATAGAACGCAAAGATATTGTTATTATCTACAATGTATCTATTTGCTGGGGACGTTTGTGAACATCAAAGCTGCCACTTCAGGTCATTTTGAAAGTGAGTGCAATGTAGACCATAGAAAACTGTGTCACAACATGCCTGTCATGTCAACTTTTTTTTGGCTTGTTTGTTTTATTGACGAGGATTTTTTTTCAGCAGAGATAAAAACCAGAGGGGGGGATGATCCCCACCATCCCCCCCAGCAAATCGCACCCAGCTTATATTTATATTTATATATGAGTGATTCCACGCTTATGGGTACTGAAATGGGGACATGAACTTATTCACCTAAAACCATTTCTTTTTTTACCATCAGGTCACAAAACATGTAATCTTTAATGAATGATATGTTAAAAGATAACTTTAATTTTCTGAGATGTAATAAAAACATATTTATATGCCAAAGTCAAGCCTATGAGTTCCAAAATGATGTCTGTTCCATTACTTCTGTTACGATTGTCCATCTCGCGTCTGTTACAAATTAATTACAATCTAGCTATATACCATGTTAATCTTATTGAAAGAATGTGTATGTTTATTCTACTACACATGTTTATTAATTATATTTGCTAAAACATCACCTTCCTATGTTTCAAAAAGTAATTCTACATTGTTAAAATTGAGAATATATATGTCCACAACACTTCTGTTACGTTCTGACTTTGGCATATAAATATGTTTTTATTACATCTCAGGAAATTAAAGTTATCTTTTAACATATCATTCATTAAAGATTACATGTTTTGTGACCTGATGGTAAAAAAAGAAATGGTTTTAGGTGAATTTTTAAAAATAAGTTCATGTCCCCATTTCAGTACCCTTAAGCGTGGAATCACTTTTATATATATATATATATATATATATATATATATATATATAAATATTATTTATGTATATATGTGTGTATATATACACAGAGTCTACATGTAATGTGCAATTTTTCCGAGCCTCTCAATAAGGCAATTTTTCTATACTTTTTCACGGTAGATAATGCAAATAGCGCTCTGTATTTAATCCTTCGTTTGTCTAATTTTTATTTCAGTTTTATTTGTTATCTGTTTGACATTTTTTTGCTACTGTAACACGTGAATTTCCCCGATGTGGGATGAATAAAGTGAATCTAATCTAATCTAATCTAATCTAATCTAATCTAATCTAATCTAATCTAATCTAATCTAATCTAATCTAAAGACACTAAAGCAGACTTACTAAATGACACATATGAAACGTAAACCAACCAAACTCAAAGTGTCCAGGACTCTCACGATTTAAAGACAGCTAAGCGATTCCGTAACACTGTGCTCTTCATTATATAGAACATATAACTGACAAATTAACTGCATAATGTTTACAACCTGTCGAGAGGTAATGTGCAAACTATTTTGAGACCACCCCATAAAACATTTTTAAGCAAAGTGCCAAATTCTGAATTGTATGGTCCAACTCAAACACCACAATAAAAAAAGAAAATAAAACCAAAATCAAACAAAGTATCCACGACAGTAAAAATGTTTTGATGGCCTATCAGTGACCTCCCAAAGCGCTAGTCTAGGCTACAGCTAACAACCCAGGAGCTAGTCTATACATGAATTAGGATTTTTTCATAAGAGACGAATTGCAACTAAAACCATGCACTCGTATTATTTCTGACTGTCGTTCTGATAAAACAAATTTGTAAACGTGAGGTGATTCATTTCATTTAGGCTACTTCACTTGAAATGTTAGTGATCGGTATGGATGCTAGGCGGCCAAAAGAATTGATAATGAAGGCACATTTTACTCAACAGTGGAAGGTTTTAACCAAACAATAAATATAATGTTTGGGATACACAGGTAAATGCACATACTGTATCTACTTACCACCACATGCCTCCGCAGATTTGATGTGGAAGTTTTGTAGACTGATAGCTCTGTATGGCGGGGCAGGCACATTTTGCATTGCATTATTATGTTATTGCCTCGTTTGCGTTTGAATGCAAAGTACTGGCTGAGATAAAGCCAAGGATTTCCCTCGCTGTCCGGCGCATCTGTTCCACGGGAATTCTCTTCTTGGCAATCCTCAACCTCCTCCATGACCTCCTCTATCTCTTGCTCGGCTACCTCGGCACCAGCCATCATCCAACAATACATGTAGGCTAATATGGATATTCCGCGCGTGCGCCTGCACCAGTTTCCTTTCAGTTCAGGCCAATTTTTTTTTCCCCGCATTTAATTTTTTTACTCAGTAACGGGTGGTTTTCAAATGTAGCGAAGTAAAATACTTGGTTCAAAATGTACTTGAGTAAAAGTAAAATTACCCATTTCAAAAACTACTTAGGGGTGGCACGGTGGTGTAGTGGTTAGCGCTGTCGCCTCACAGCAAGAAGGTCCTGGGTTCAAGCCCCGGGGCCGGCGAGGGCCTTTTTGTGTGGAGTTTGCATGTTCTCCCCGTGTCCGCGTGGGTTTCCTCTGGGTGCTCCGGTTTCCCCCACAGTCCAAAGACATGCAGGTTAGGTTAACTGGTGACTCTAAATTGACTGTAGGTGTGAATGTGAGTGTGAATGGTTGTCTGTGTCTATGTGTCAGCCCTGTGATGACCTGGCAACTTGTCCAGGGTGTACCCTGCCTTTCGCCCGTAGTCAGCTGGGATAGGCTCCAGCTTGCCTGCGACCCTGTAGAAGGATAAAGTGGCTAGAGATAATGAGAATGAGATGAAAAACTACTTAAAAAATTACAAATTACACAAAAAATCTACTTAATTACAGTAACGTGAGTAAATATAATTTGTTACTTTCCACCTCTGGCTTTGCCTGATTTTTTTTCCCATATGTTCAGATTTTGGCCTTCCGAACCCATCTTGCTAGATATTGAGCCCGACTTGAGAAAAAAGGAAAATGCTTAATAATGTTCAGCATACACATTTGCATCCTTCTTCAAACCAGTGATCATTTTTGCAGCCATGATACCAGCCATCCATTATCTGTAGCCGCTTATCTTGTACAGGGTTGCAGGCAAGCTGGAGCCTCTCCCAGCTGACTGTGGGCGAAAGGCGGGGTACACCCTGGACAAGTCGCCAGGTCATCAGAGCATCCATGATACCATTACAGATATAGATATATATTTTTAAAGATATTTTTGGGCTTTTTTCACCTTTATTGGATAGGACAGTGTAGAGACAGGAAATGAGCAGGAGAGAGAGACGGGGAGGGATTGGGAAATGACTTCGGGCCGGAATTGAACCCGGGTCCCCGGATTTATGGTATGGCGCCTTATCCACCTGAGCCACGACACCCCCATTATGGATATATTAATCCATTTCTCTGTCATGGTAGAGCCAAAGCCTATTCCTGGGAATACTGGATATAAGGTGGGAATACACCCTGGATAGGATGCCAGTTTATCACTGGGCATCATGAACACACACACACATACACACATTCATACACTAATTTATACCTTGGGACAATTTAACATTAGGAGCCAGTTCACTAACTGGGATGTTATGGGAGGTGGGAGGAAACCAGAGAACTTGGAGGAAGCTCATGAGGACATGCAGAGAACATACTAAACTCCACATAGATGGTAACCCAAGCTCTGGATCAGATCTGGACCTCTGGAGTTGTGAAGCCACTGTAATACAGATCTATAATATAACATAGTATACCATGATTGTCTTAATAGACTTTGTTACCTCCGCCAACTTTGTTGGAGGAGGTGATGTTTTTGCCTCAGTTTGTTTGTTTGCCTATTTCCAATGTAACTCAAAAAGTAGTGAATGAATTTTGATTAACTTTGGTGGAAAGGTGGACCATGGGCCAAGGAACAATTGATTCGATTTTGATGCAAATCCAGATCCAGGATTGTTTTTTTTTTTGTCTTTTTCCAAAGTAACTCAAAAAGTAGTCAACGGATTTGGATAAAATTTGGTGGACAGCTTGAGTATCATCCTAGGTTCAAGTGATTTTGATTTTGATGGTGATAATAAGTGGCTTGGTTGAGGTTTGCACTCAACTGAGTTCCCTAGTTCTTTGTGTACAGTGTCTTGCAAAAGTATTCTTCCCCCTTGGTGTTTGTCCTGTTTTGTTGCATTACAAGCTGGAAGTAAAGTGGATTTTTGGAGGGTTAGCACCATTTGATTTACACAACATGCCTACCACTTTAAAGGTGCAAATTGTTTTTTATTGTGACACAAACAATAATTAAGATGAAAAAAAGAAAAAAACAGAAATCTGGAGTGTGCATAGGTATTCACCCCCTTTTGTATGATGGATAAATTATGGTCTTTTTCATGTTTTCATGTATGTAGTATTGACCCTTCCCACTCACGTGACCTTCGTAAACGCGACCGCCATTTTGGACATGAAGAAATAACAGTTTATGGCACAGACCTTTCGGTTCTCGCTCATCTAGCTGCTACAATGACTGCTTAGACTGCAACAATAATACCTAACGCACATTTAAGTATCCGTCGTAAAGACATGAAACTCGTCGAGTGACGAGTTTGTTCATTGATAAGCTAACACAATCTAAAAGTAGACATACCATCACACTGCCCTAGCGCTGTGTACAGTTTACCTTCTATGGTTTGTGCACTCACTATTTGCCATTACTTTCTCCAACCCAGTGTTCGAACTATGCCGATATTTTCGGGGGGTCCCTTTTTTTCCCTTGGGGGGGGGGGGGGGGGGGGGGTGCTTGCACTTGCGCTTGTCTCGGAGTGCGGATCTCCAAACACATGAGAAGCCTATCTTACGCACATATTACGCGGACTCCACACCTCCACACACGCATCGCGTCTGAAGTCATAACTCATCAGGGGAAATCGTGTCCGCATTGGCATGTTCAAAAAACAACCTCGCGTCAACAATGATACCACACGCAAGAAAAAAAAAAACAGTCAGGCTACTCAACACATCTGATCCACAGCAGCACCAAAGCATCACTGCAAATCATGTCAACAACCAATCTTCCATTTCAACACGCGTCAACAAACAAATGGCACCACAAACATGAACGAATCGGTCAGGCTACCGATTCCAAACCCACAGCAGACGAATAATTAAATGCATCTTACCTTAAAGCAGAATCGACCACAAAGGAAGTGTGTTGGCACTGTTGGCACACTTCCTTTCTACTAGTTTGTGTCCCCAACCTGGCAGCAGCAGTCGTTGTCATATCGGTTTATTTTATCTTTGATGTAAACACAACACTTCGGATATGCAAATGCTTCCCGTTACACACGATTGCTATGGCAATAAACATCATTTTGCCAATATTTTAGAGACCATCCATCTTCTCCGTCGGTCAGCATCTGTCGGGATCCGATAAAATGATAAATCTTGCCTTGTGTGTTGATGGTTACTACATCCAGGTGCACAGCAATATAATGGCATGATGGAAGTCTTGCTGAAAGTAAAAACTTTCTTTGATGGCTATATTCCTTTCGATGCTTCGCCATCGTTCCTCGTTGTTGGCTGTGGTAGACATGGTAGTTCATGTCCAAAATGGCAGCTGCATTTGTCGTGACGTCACATGGGATGGGTCAATAAGGACAGGTGGGTGTGCTCCTAATTCCACACTGCTGAAGCCGATTCATCCCTTGCACTTGAATCAATACTAATTTCATCTAACTGTTTTATTATTCATATGTAAAACAGAGCACAAGCCATTCCCGGTGTTCAAATCTTCACCCGTTTCATTGCACAACTTTAATGAATACTGCACAGATGTATAACGAGACCTTTGCAATGTTAAAAGACCATAAAAAGTTACATGGCTTGCCAACCCATCTGTCTCTCTTATAACAATCTGGCCTGTTTGACAACAATATTAAAATGAGCAAAGAAAAATGAATCAATGTAGTGTGCAAACCAAAAGAAGAAGTTTATTTTTATTATTATTATTATTATTATTATTAGTAATAGTAGTAGTAGTCATCGTAGTAGTAGTATTGGGGGTTTTATGCCCCTTTTTCTACCCAAGAAATTGATTAATAACAAGCCTTTCACCCACACCAGATAAAATAGATAAGAAGAAAAAAAAAGCAGCCCTGAAAATCACACCTTCTTTTTTCCCTGGTCCTCAACTGAGTAATTACTCTGGCTTCAGTGTCCAAGCTATTTTCAGCCTTCACCAGCCTCCGCTGTGTGTGAGCGCGTTGCAAACAGAACACTTTCCCTCCCCGAGGGAGGCGAGGAGGCTGTGTAAATGTTACTCCCTGCGTGCCGGAGATCTCCGGCGTGATATTCATCTCTCATCTCCTCCTATAGTATTGACTCTCCGCCTGCAGCAGCTAAGTAATGAACCATTCTGATATGTTCCTTCACACTCGAGAGGGCATGAGGGCATCGTTTTAGAAGATGTACGAACTGAACTTGGCACAGAGCGTATTGTGCACGATGGTGTCACAATGCCTATGTTTAAGCATTTAACCTAATTAAAGGATCTAAGCAGTGTTATTTATTTATTTATTTATCTAGTGAAATCCACGGACGTTTAGCCCAAAACTCAGAGAAAGAAACAGGAAGTGGAGGTGTACTGTACTGTTCGTTCATAGTGACTGTGTTTTTTTAAACACCTGTTCCTCATTTATGATGACTAATCTCCTCCAACAGTAACGTCTGTCCTGACTGTCCCCTGATGACGTAGTGCTATTCTCGGATAAACTGTGGAGGCCTGACCAATCAGCAGTCCCTGAGCGTCTCCTCCAAGAGTCCCTGACAACTTTCTGGTTACTGCAGTTCCTACTTTATTGCCACTATTGTTAAATCTCAGCAGTTCCCATCCACACAGTATTGAAAATATATATTTAAAAAAATAATACTGCCTACACAGGATGTATTTGGAGGCAGGAATTGCATGGTTGAATGTTTGAAGGCAGAAAACAACGGTGGTGGGAAAGCATGGCACAGTGGGAAGGAGAGAGCGCAGTTAGTGCATAAATAGAAATTATTACCTCTGGCAACTTTGCCGGAGGAGGTTATGTTTCCTTCTCTGTTTATTTGTTTGTTCCCCATTCAAAAAGTAGTGAATGGATTTGGATGAAATTTGGTGGAAAGGTGAACCATGGGCCAAGGAACAATTGATCAGATTTTGATGCAAATATGAATATGTTGGGGCGGCACGGTGGTGTAGTGGTTAGCACTGTCGCCTCACAGCAAGAAGGTCCGGGTTCGAGCCCCGTGGCCGGCGAGGGCCTTTCTGTGCGGAGCTTGCATGTTCTCCCCGTGTCCGCGTGGGTTTCCTCCAGGTGCTCCGGTTTCCCCCACAGTCCAAAGACATGCAGGTTAGGTTAACTGGTGACTCTAAATTGACCGTAGGTGTGAATGTGAGTGTGAATGGTTGTCTGTGTCTATGTGTCAGCCCTGTGATGACCTGGCGACTTGTCCAGGGTGTACCCGCCTTTCGCCCGTAGTCAGCTGGGATAGGCTCCAGCTTGCCTGCGACCCTGTAGGACAGGATAAAGTAGCTAGAGATAATGAGATGAGATGAGATGAATATGTGGCTTGGTCGAGGTATGCACTCTACTGACTGTCCTTCTAGTTTGTAATTGTTTTGAGTCAATAATTAACTTTCTTGCAAGAAACAGTGATGATTATTCATTATGTTAGCTTGATATAGACTATCAAGCACGGGCGATTGCTCTAAGACAACGAGGGAGGCTCAGCCTCCTCTAAAAATGACGAACATTGTGTAGGATGAATTGCGCTAGGCTTATGTTATAGCCGACCTTATAACATTGCTATTTCAGATCCAGAATCATAGAAATATATGTGCTCAACCCACTACAGTGCGAAATCATTCCGTTATAACTTTAATGTGTGCGTGAGTTTTTCCCCCTCATGACAGTGCGATGCAGCCCAGCCTCAGTGGACTTCAATGGCATTTGGGAGCTCTGCGCTTTTCAATCTCAAAATGCAAGACGGTTATTGGACAAATACTGCGAAAATGCCCACCTACGGACTCCGAGCCTCACATGGGAGGGACATGGCAGTTTCCGCGAGGAGACTGGTGATTGGTGAAAGCGGCCTGATATTTTCTTTGATTGACAGCTCATTTCAACTATAGACAGGCAGCGGTGAATCTCAGTTCAGTCCCATGCAGATTCGCAAGTGCTGTGGTGTATTGTAAGAGCTCAGCTTACATTTCGATTTCATTCATTACATACGGTTTCTACCAGCTTTTTTAGTTTGTATATATTTTCATTGTAAATAAAGTGTAAATATAGTGTTGTCAAGTTTGCTATCTTAGTTCCAGAAATGTCGTTTATTTGAGTGACTGAACTTGAACTTGAGGGGGCTAGTCAGCTAGCAAGAAAGCTGCGCACGGATGCCAAGCATCTCATCATCTCTAGCCGCTTTATCCTGTTCTACAGGGTCGCAGGCAAGCTGGAGCCTATCCCAGCTGACTACGGGCGAAAGGCAGGGTACACCCTGGACAAGTCGCCGGGTCATCACAGGGCTGACACATAGACACAGACAACCATTCACACTCACATTCACACCTACGGTCAATTTAGAGTCACCAGTTAACCTAACCTGCATGTCTTTGGACTGTGGGGGAAACCGGAGCACCCGGAGGAAACCCACACGGACACGGGGAGAACATGCAAACTCCACACAGAAAGGCCCTCGCCTGCCCCGGGGCTCGAACCCAGGACCTTCTTGCTGTGAGGCGACAGCGCTAACCACTACACCACCGTGCCGCCCCCGGATGCCAAGCATTGTTGATTTAATTTTGGCGAAGCCATTTGCCAGTCTTCCTTTCGAGGAAAAAATTAAAATTAAAGAGCAGGGTAGACCAATGCCTCAAATTGACTTGATGAAAAAGATAGGGAATAATACTCGTTCCTTTCAGCTCTCCTGGTACGAGAAAGTGAATTGGCTAACAGCAAGTGACCCACATCAACAACAGTAAATAGGCTACTTTAGTAATATGTCATGGATGGACCAAAAATATAGAATCTATTTAAAATGTTTATGCTGAGTATATTATATTGGAATATATATTTTTTCTGGATATGAATTAAACACAGCTACAATTTGGAAAACATTTTTAAACAAAAACACAGCTGAGAACATTTCACACTACAGACCTGGATTAAAAGTGAAGGGTTATCAAAATTGTCAATAAAACATTTCTCAGTCAAAATAAGTAAAATATAGGGAAAGTGTCATTGAATGAAATTTGTGGCACCCAGCTCTACTGCTGAGGTTCCTGACAAAGAGCTGCTTTCAATAATGATCAATTTTTAAACAACATGCCACAATTTTCAAATATAAAATGTTAAAATATACCCCCCCAACACCACCATCATGTATATTGGACAGTAGGCTAATGGGCCAAAAGAACCTGTTATTTCACAGTTTGTGACGCTGCCAACAATCAGCCAGATCAGAGGCAAGAGTATGGGCAAAATTGATGTGTTTTTTATTTTAAAATCTGGAAATATCGTAACCGACCAGCCTCCCCAGTTTGAAAGACTACCAGCCGCCACTGCTTTCAAGCTAACATAATGAATATTTCATCACTGTTTCTTGCAAGAAAGTTAATTCTTGAGTCAAAACAGTTACGAACTAGAACAGTTGAAAAGAAAAGTTGTGATGTATTGCTGCTTTAAAAGTCCATCTCAAACTGTTGATTCATAGAAACCTTTGTAGTTATTGGACAATTGCTTCCTTTGACACCGACTCGTGAGATAGTAGAGGCAGCAAGGCATGACCTTAGCTGTTGTCATTTTCAAACAAATCCTGAGTAGATTTGGTTGAAGGTCCTGCAGTGTCATCACTGGAATCACTCCAATAGATTTCCTACTTAAAGGTACAGTACTGGTAGATTACCTTTCAGACTTTTCAAGTGTAGGTCATAAAAATAATTTTCCCTGCCAACCAATTATTTTTGTTTAGTGGACCGAAAGCTACTGAATTCAAATCACAGACTTCCAATTTTATCACTTTTTTTTCCCTAAAAGAACAATTAATGAATTTAGATCCACGTGGCTCTAAATTCTCCGCCATTTTTTTCCTGCTTCACCATGACCCAATTCAAGATACTACGTCATGCATCACGTGGTGGGCTTTCCCTGTTCGCGCAAGGAATTATGGGATACAATTTTGAAACAGGAGAGAACAATGGAGGACGTGAGTGTGCGAATGAAACGTGAAAGACCGACTACAGTAACGGAAAGCGAGAAGAAAAGACTTTATGTTGCGAAGGAAAGGAAACACAGAACCAAACTAATAAATATCGGCGGTCAGCGAGCACCTCGGTGTGATCAGCTGTTGGTTTAACGACAGAATGATGGAACTGTGAGTGCACGCTCAAAGATAAACCTGTAAATGGCAGTAATACAACACTGGATGCCAGCTGCTGTAAAACCTGAAAGATGAAAAAGACAACGACAACTCAGGCAAACCTGCGCATGCGCACACGGACTTCCTCTGTCTGCTTGACTGCGCGAAGCGAGCGATTTTATGCACATTATTTGCTCGGGAATCCCCAAATTAAATAACTTCCCAGCCACAGAATGGCCTATAGCTAAAGTATTTTTCTTCTCATAACACTAAACATTTCTTTCTCTTACAATTTTCATTGGTTGATATGCTATGTATATCGTCAAAAGTTTATGAGCACTGGACCATCACCCTCACTTCTGTTGCTTCCACAAACAATTGTATAGAATGTCTTTGTATGCTGTAACATTACAAGTTCCATTTACTGGAACTAAGAAGGGCGGCACGGTGGTGTAGTGGTTAGCACTGTCGCCTCACAGCAAGAAGGTCCGGGTTCGAGCTCCGTGGCCGGCGAGGGCCTTTCTGTGTGGAGTTTGCATGTTCTCCCCGTGTCTGCGTGGGTTTCCTCTGGGTGCTCCGGTTTCCCCCACAGTCCAAAGACATGCAGGTTAGGCTAATCGGTGGCTCTAAATTGATCATAGGTGTGAATGTGAGTGCGAACTGGTGTTTGTCTCTATGTGTCAGCTCTGTGATGATCTGGTGACTTGTCCAGGGTGTACCCTACCTCTTGCCCATAGTCAGCTGGGATAGGCTCCAGCTTGGCTGTACAGAATAAGTGGTTATGGATGGAACTAAGATGCCCAAACCTGCTCCAGCATGACACGAAGTGAGCTCCATTAAGACATGGTTTGCCATGGTTGGAGTGGAAGGACTCAAGTGTCCTGACTTGCACAGAGCCCTGGAATGCTGACCTCACCCTAGACCTGCCTTTAACCTGATCTCACTAATGCTCTTGTAACTGAATGGACCCAAATCCCCACCAGCCACTCTCCAAAATCTAGTGGAAATCCTTTCCAGAAGAGTGGAAGTCTTTATAACTGCAACAAGGGACTAAATCTTGAATGAAATATTCAACAAGCACATATGGGTGTAATGGTGAGGTGTTCACAAACTTTTGGCTATAGAGTGTATGTGATTATTGTAAAAAATAGAGCAACAATATGACAATCAAGTGCACCCAGCACACACACAGTCACTGCTTCATGAACGTTGTCCGATAAATCTTTCCTATTCATTCTGTTAGGAGGAGGTGGGTGGAGCCCGCAATTGACAGACAGGTCGCCGTGGCTGCAGGTGGACCTCAGGGCGCGCATGGAGGTGACGGCTATAGCCACACAGGGCCGCCATGGCAGTCATGACTGGGTGACCAGCTACACACTTCTCTACAGCGACAGCGGGAGTGTGTGGAAGCAGTACAGGAACGAGGACAGAGTTGCGGTGAGTGTTCCAGAGCTTTCATTACATTAATTCATCGACATCTGGCAGCCAGAAATTTGTGGCCAGGCAGGACTTTGGTGATCCTCGTGGTTTTTGATTGTGAAATTGATCGTAATTAACTTCTCAGATGCTGTTGAAGAGTGAAGTTTTATTGGCCTCCTGACAATGTCATTTTAAAGATCTTCTTTTAGCTTACTCAGCCAATCAATTACACACATCCCATGCCAGAGTGGAAAATGGAGTCAGGCTTTGTTCTGTAATGCAGCTTAATATAGTCATGTATGATTACCGAAAATGAATCCAGTAAAAACAAATGAAGCCAGGAAAGGAGTCGGACTCATGCAAATTTTTCTGCATGATTTAGAGCCTATAGCGACGAACGAATAGTATAATATTCGGATTTCATTTAACTTAGTAATTAGGAAATGGAAAAAGCCACATTCTTTAGATCAAATTTATTCATCTGCTCACTGAATTTTAAAAATGATCCCTTCAAGGATGTAAATGCCCATGAAACCTATAATTAATTCCTGTGAAAATGCAAATGATTGAAAGCTTCATGATATCGCAATAATATTCTCCTGTTAATTCGAGCCATGGAGTGTTTTCTTTTCCAATTTTTCCTTTCTGATTTTCCACTCACACAATATGCTTTTATTTAACTTTTTTTTTTTTAATCACAGACCCTCTGATTACACTTCATGGACATTTTGAAAATTATGGATTAGCAAGACTAATGCTGTGTTCACATATATACCGGTACGAAAGTGGTATAACTGTATCGATACAAAGTATACCGGTACAGTTTAGCGCATCTGTCCACACTAGCGAGAAATGTTTGCGGTTTTCTTTCACGGTAGTTGAAATGCGCGTGCACAAAATGTTTCCGTGGTTACCGAGTAACTTCCTTCCGAGAATATGGCGGATGAAACAACGTGTGTGTGCTTTTTGTTGTCAATGTACAGTCTGTATTTCTGGTGGTCATTTATTCAGTCGAATCGTATAAAACGCACAAGGCAGTTGAGAAAGAAACAAACGAATCTCCGTTCTTCACTATTTTATTCAGCGAAGACATCGATTGAGGTGTGTGATTTTGCGCATGCGCATTATATTTGTATCGATACAGAGCAGCTTCATCTGTCCACACGACAGCGAAGTGCTACAGTACCGATACTGTCCCGGTACGAAACCCATACATTTGTGGGTTTCGTACCGATACAGTTCTACCGCTACAGTACCGGTATAATTGCTAGTGTGGACAGGTGTTGCGGTACAAAAGTAGTATCGTATCGGTACAAAATCCCTAGTGTGGACAGGGTATTAGACACCAAAGGAGTCCACTCCTTCATCCTCTATCTAAACGTCTGTCCAAGGCCCTATCTGCTTGTCGTACCATAATCCAGAAAGTGCCGTGTGAGTACAGGCTTTTGTTCTACTGAGCCACCTGTTTGCAAATTGCAAAAATTAAAAATGCCTGCACTGAATTAAACACTGCGAGTTGGTCTAGTAGTTAGCGTGTCCGCCTCTCAACCAGAAGGTTGTGAGTTCTACTCGTGATCAAGTCATACCAAAGACCATCATAAAAATGGTACCTACTACCAACTGGCAAGGCACGCTGCAATATAGATGCGAGTGGGGAAGTCAAACTGTCATGGTTACCAGAGGACTAGCACTGCACTGCACCCATATGCCTCAAAGAGTTGGTTAGTACTAGGACAGGAGACTGCTTGGGAAGACCAGATTCTGGTGTGAGAAGGACTTTGACACTGAATTAATTTGTAGAACAAGCTAAGAGCTGGGGGCGGTACGGTGGTGTAGTGGTTAGCGCTGTTGCCTCACAGCAAGAAGGTCCGGGTTCGAGCCCCGTGGCCGGCGAGGGCCTTTCTGTGCGGAGTTTGCATGTTCTCCCCGTGTCCGCGTGGGTTTCCTCCGGGTGCTCCGGTTTCCCCCACAGTCCAAAGACATGCAGGTTAGGTTAACTGGTGACTCTAAATTGACCGTAGGTGTGAATGTGAGTGTGAATGGTTGTCTGTGTCTATGTGTCAGCCCTGTGATGACCTGGCGACTTGTCCAGGGTGTACCCCGCCTTTCGCCCGTAGTCAGCTGGGATAGGCTCCAGCTTGCCTGCGACCCTGTAGAACAGGATAAAGCGGTTACAGATAATGAGATGAGAAGCTAAGAGCTAATTCTACTTGTAACTACCAGTTAACCAGCTCTCCAATATTAGCCAACACCACCTGGAAGCCCCGCCCCTTTAGCCTTTAGTCCCTGCTCTTGACTAAACATGCACAGGCACCCTCACGTTCTGTCACAGTAAATGGGCAATGCTTTAAGTTCACTAATCTAATAAGCAGCAAAGTTTGTTTCTTTGTTTGCCTGTTGGTCTTGAGCTAACATCGCCATTTTTCGATGGATTTTCACCAAATTTGGCAAGTAGGTCTGGGGATGACCCGGAATTTTGCAGATATAAACAAAATTCATGTACGGGCCCCATGGAGGTCCCTAGGGGGCACAACATCCACCCACCCCCTTGCTCAGTGCCTTTCACGTTACATTTATCAACACAAACTCTCGACAGATCTTCACTAAACTTCACACGTAGGTACAGGATATAGCCACAATTTGGTAGAACTTAGAAATTCCATATTTGGGCCCCAGGGGGTCCCTGGTGGGCCCCTGGGTGGTGGATGTTTGAATTTTTGTTTGTCTTGGGTTAACAATCACCATTTCTTGACGGATCTTCACCAAATTTGACATGGAAGTCTGGGAGCGACCCAGAATTTTGCAAACCCCAGGCAACACCCGGGTAACCAGCTAGTATGAAATAAAATCTATCAGTGTGTGTTTGACTTAACTAACATCACATTAGTATATATTTGTGGCAGCGGGGGTGTGGTTAAGCATCGGTCTATGAATGCAGGGCGGAGTCAGGGAAGGTAAGTGCACCTGATGTGAATTAACCTGTGTTTGTGTGTCCCCTCCAGTGACCGCGCCCTATAAAAGGAGAGAGAGAGCAGAGAAAGGGAGCTCTCTCCCGACCCAAAATGTGTGTGTGAGAGAGTGAGTGAGCTGAAAAGCTATATCTTTAAAAATAAAAAGTTTGTGAGAACTCAGTTCTGGCCTGCCGTGCTTCTGTGCTCCACCCACCTGCTCTGATTCTACAATATTTAACATCAGTTCACTAAATTTATTTGACAAAAGTTCCTCCCGTGCCAAGTCTTGATCTTCCCCAGGCAGTCTCCTGTCCCAGTACTAACCAGGCACTTAGTGCATTGGGCGGGACTGATCTCCATTTCGATAGCCCATGGCCTCTCACCTACAGTATTACATAGTTGGGGTTAGAGATGTGGGCAGGTCCTCTGGTAACCGTGAGAGTTTGACTCCCTACTCACATCTGTATTGTGGCCTGCCTCACCAGATGGCAGTAGGTAGCGTTTTGATAATGGTCTTTAGTATGACACGATTATACTCATGAACATAACTCATGCGCGTCCAGTTGAGAGGCGGACATGCTAACCACGAGGCCAACTCGCGGTGAAAAAAAATGCATTGGACATGTCATCAAAACATTTTGGCTGTAAATGAAAAAAAAAATCTACTTTTCCACAAGAGGGAAAAAAGGATGAAAATTTTGACCTAAAAATATTAAACAGGTCCACAAAGAGTGTCCAGTGTAACACTTTACAAATAATGTGAAGGTGAGAATGGTGGGGTTTTTTGGTTTATGTTTTTTTTTTCTTCACCTGGACATTAGACATCCAGGTGGCACGGCGGTGTAGTGGTTAGCCCTGTTACCTCACAGCAAGAAGGTTCTGGGTACGAGCCCAGTGGCTGACGGGGGCCTTTCTGTGTGGAGTTTGCATGTTCTCCCTGTGTCTGTGCAGGTTTCCCCCACAGTCCAAAGACATGCAGGTTAGGCTAATTGGTGGCTCTAAATTGACCGTAGGTGTGAATGGTTGTTTGTCTCCATGTGTCAGCCCTGTGATGATCTGGTGACTTGTCAAGGGTGTACCCCACCTCTCGCCCATAGTCGGCTGGGATAGGCTCCAGCTTGCCCATGACCCTGCACAGGATAAGCGGTTACAGATAATGGATGGATGGACATTAGACATCGTTTGCCAAGTTATGTTAAAAAGTATGATTCACTTAAAAACGAATCATCATCCAGCTGAGTTTTATCATACCGTATGCCTCTGCTGGCAAGCAGTTCCCGACTGCACAGCTGATAATACCATTCCATACTCCCCTACTCCAATCAATAGCAGAAATGCTGGTAGAATTTTCATGTCTCTTTTCAGGCTATCGGTTCTGGATTTTTAAACCCTTTATTACAATTTTTAGAAGTGCAAAATAACAAGCAGGGAAAAACCAATACAGCACAAATGGTAAGGCATTTTCAACAACAGTGGACCCAGAACTTCTAGTTAAACATGAGGCTTCTTTGTTATTGCTTCCAGAAGAATAACTTTGTCCTAAACCCAGGCTTTTTTACAAAGAAGTTTTCTGTTTATTTGGCTAGACTGCGTTTAAGCCCAAGACAAATGTTTTACCAGAACATTTAGTTGAATGATCTCGATAAGGATGTATTGACAGTTTAGCAGAAATTTTTGCTAAGACAAAATCAATGATGCTGTTATTTGAAATGCCTGTCAGTTCTCCATACAACAATGACTGAGATTTGTTTCTATATCCAACGCTATTTATTATCATCTTGTGTCCAATGGAAATATATAATTCATGTTAAAGTAGTATTTCTTCACCAGAACCAAACCCAGTCTGAGAGATTTAATTGGCTTGTTCAGTGGATCTACTGTTATTGCTGAGTGCCAGTCTCGTGCTGGGGTATGACTCTGTAGACCTGTAATGGATGGTTGTTTCATTGCATTTGCATGTGATATGACATTCTGACATTCCTCAGCCATTTTCTTCACATCCTTCCTCTTCCTTCCGCTCTGGTCACAGCGATCACTTCACAATCCGATCAGTGATCCTTGGAAGCTGCCTCTCAAGTAGTCAGCCACCACGTCATGTTGTTTCAGATATTGTTTTCAGACTTTGTCTTCCATGGATTTGTTACCATTCCCAGTGGAATGACAAGCTCAAATCTGATCTTCCAGATCTTGGAGCAAGCCGCTTGATCAGATTTTGGTAGCAGGTGTAGCTAAGACTTAGATGTAGATGATGAAACAACATTTCAAGACCTGCCGCTTTCTTGAGCTGAAATCATTTTAAGGAACATTAGCCTTCCAAGTGGAATGCAGTGATGAAATATAAAAGTCTCACTCTGGAGGCTAAGCCTTCATGCTAATGATATACATATTATGATGGAGGAGATTGTCTACCAGGAGATTCATTGTTCCATATTGTTGCAAAGCAATTGTGTTTTAAATTGTGATGCCTCTGTTATATAAAAGGTATAATGTCATTTCAAGATATTACAGTCTAAAAAGAGATCATTAAAATGTGGTGAAATATTGCATGTATTTTATATGTAGAGTTAATTAGTCATTTGGCAGTGCCAGAAGAGAAATCTGCACAAGTTTGTCTTGTCGACACAAGCTTTTTTCTCTGTCTGTTCATTATGATCCAATAAAAACATTAAACACTTATATAAACTTGGCTTGCAAGTTGATCGCAAAATAAAACTTGCGTGAATTACTCGATTAATTTTCATTTGTTTATGAAGGAAAAAAAACGCTGTTAAAAATCTTTTTTAATTAATTAGACAACTTTGGAAGAGATTCTGGGCATGAAGAAACTACGAAATAACAGTAAAGTACTTTATATTCTGACTTTTTGTTATCTTTCCGCAAAGCCTAGCAAATAAAACTTATAAAAGAGCTCCCACGCGTGAAGCACACAGAGCAGAGCTCCATACTTAAGAAATATTGTGATGCATCAACCTGCTTTTTGATGGCGTTTGTGACCATACGACATCTGCACAAATGACATACATACATACATACATACATACACTACCGTTCAAAAGTTTGGGGTCACCCAGACAATTTTGTGTTTTCCATGAAAAGTCACACTTTTATTTACCACCATAAGTTGTAAAATGAATAGAAGATATAGTCAAGACATTTTTCTGGCCATTTTGAGCATTTAGGTGGGGTTTACATTAGACCGTATCAGCGGATCATCAGATTAACGTTTTTAAAACGATTCACGTGCACACAGCAACGCCAATACACGGATACGCTAATCACATGACTAATTAGACGGCATGTCACATGATCCCAGTGCATATCGGGCATGCGCAAGTCACTCACCACTTGCAAGTGGAAGGATGGCAAGCGAACACCTTCTCCAGCAAATAAACACACCTGGCTGTGATGTTCATGTTCTCACTGAGTTTAAGCGCCAGAAGGAGGTAAATAAGTTGAAATGTGTGAATAAAACTCAGTGCGGCTCAGCGCTTCCTCCTGCGCTCCAAATCACTCCGCCCTGAACAGCGAGTGCCCTCTGGAGGGTGCGCACTCCGGCCCTGCGCAGCTCACAGAGTGCACGAGTGAAGCGCACGAGCAGTGATTCGGGACTGAGCCGCTGTGTGTGTGATCCCAACGCCAGTGAATCAGGAAGGTGGATGTCACAGTGACGTTGTCCAATGACGACGTCAGCTAGAGCTCAGCACTGCGTTTCCTCGTTCCTTAATGTTTACACAGCACCGGATCAGATACGAACTGGGTTGAATACGTGGGCCCTGGCGGATTCAAGTTGTTCTGCCTGTGGAGTCGTTTCCCGGCGTTTTAATGTGCACGGACAGTGCATCCGCGACGAAAATGAGACGGATACGGTCTAATGTAAACACCACCTTAATCGACCCCACAAATGTGATGCTTCAGAAACTCAATCTGCTCAAAGGAAGGTCAGTTTTATAGCTTCTCTAAAGAGCTAAACTGTTTTCAGCTGTGCTAACATGATTGTACAAGGGTTTTCTAATCATCCATTAGCCTTCTGAGGCAATGAGCAAACACATTGTACCATTAGAACACTGGAGTGAGAGTTGCTGGAAATGGGCCTCTATACACCTATGGAGATATTGCACCAAAAACCAGACATTTGCAGCTAGAATAGTCATTTACCACATTAGCAATGTATAGAGTGCATTTCTGATTAGTTTAAAGTGATCTTCATTGAAAAGAACAGTGCTTTTCTTTCAAAAATAAGGACATTTCAAAGTGACCCCAAACTTTTGAATGGTAGTGTACATACATACCACCACAGGGAACCTGATCGTACGGTAAGTTCAAGGCAACTTATCTCATGAACACTTGACCACCACTGGACAACAAAATTTGTATTTTTATTTCCATAAGATAGATGGGTTTTTATCCAGCATTTATTTTTAATTTGATTTTTTTTTTTAATATAACGACTCAATGTCTTGTACTAAACCACAGTTCAACCAATGCACCGAACACAAACAAAACACTCCATAAACAGCACACACAAATTTTACATTGTGCATAAATGACATATCAAGATGACAGACAGCAAGCTTTATAACATACCATGTTAAACCTCTGACGGAGGCACATGGGGAATATAAACACAGCAGCGAGCATCTGTAGCATAACAAATACAGCAGTGGTGGCATCGGGGGGGGGAGGGGGGGCAACTGCCCCCCCTCAAATTATGTTGGGGGAGCTGCCCCCCCAAGTTACGATAGGAGTCCTTTGACTATTTACAAGGAACAAAAGGAGAGAGTAGTGTGAATAAACAGCCCACTGCGCGTCTTTGTTTTCCCTTATTAAATCCCGCTGCATCCCTTCATCCTGGCGGCATCCCTTTGTACTGTAGGTTGGTAGCACCCATTTGCACCAAAACCGATGCAAATTAGCCTGGCCCTGATGTCACCGATTGCCTCCGCTTTCCGGGATTTTCCTTATTTGGCTTATGCAGAACTGCAAAACCCATCACTTTTAGTAGACAAGCTGATTTATGAATATTCTGTGGACTAATTAACCCGTTGCTCTGGCAACTGTCTAGACACGTCTGGTCTCCTTGGGTACTCACGCCAAAGCAAGGACCCTGTGACAGCAAGGCTATGACAGTGTCGCTACATTTGTATGTGACCGATAATTCGTGTCCTGTCCGGATGGCTAGATAATGTTCATGAGGCGTACAAGCAGTTTTGGGCGCCCAAAAACTTGATGCTGCTCTAGATCTACATGAATTTGCTTTCTGCCCTGACCACTCACTGAAAATCAGTATGAAGGGCAGTTTCAGACAAATATCCATTGCAGACTTTTTTGGGCTCGATGATAACGAAGTAAGTTTTAAGTATACATTTTTTTTTAGCATCCCAAGTCAAATTTCGCAAACCTATTGCTGCTGCCTTCTTGTCTTTCAATGACGAGAGAATGCGCTACTTTGGTTGCTTCAATTAAGCAAGGTACATTTGAACGTTGTATGTGTATTTGCTCACATGTAAACACGGTAGAAAGTACCAAACCTATGGTAAGAGGGTGTTATCTTCTCAACGAGAAGTGTGTGTATGTATGTGTATATGTATATATGCATATATATATATATATATATATATATATATATATATGTGTGTGTGTGTGTATATATATATATATATATATATATATATATATATATATATATATATATATATATATATGTGTGTGTGTGTGTGTGTATATATGTATGTGTATATGTATGTATGTATGTGTATATATATGTATATGTGTGTGTGTATATATATATATATATATATATATATATATATGTATATATGTGTGTATGTATGTATGTATGTATGTATGTATGCATATGTGTGTATGTAGATACTGTAATTGTAATGCCAATATACTTGAACTGTAATTATAATGTTACACATGGTTGCACACCACTGGATGCTGCTACTATCAGCCACTTTACTTGCCCTTAAGGTTTTATCTACTGTGCTTTGTCTTGGGTGTATTCTCCATGCAGGACCTATGTGTCTGTATATAGTAACTAGTAGTTCAATAGTAGTTTTTGTATTTTGTATATAACTTTTCTTTTTATTCTATGTGTGTGCACTTTATGGAGCAGCTCTGAATCTCATTATACTCTGTGTGATGACAATAAAGGCTTTCTATTCTATTCGATTCTATTCTATTCTAAGTAGGCATAATTACGTTATAATATAATTGGTTCTGTTTCATATAGAAAAAAAATACATGGACAAAATGTACTCTAATAGAGACATTAAACGTAGCTTTAATCCACCAAAATTTCCTCTCAAAATGCGGGAAATAGCGTTTTAGAGGGTTAAAAATTCCAAAATTTCCCAGGGGAGCATGCCCCTGGACCCCCCCGGGATTTGCCATGCCTTCAGCACGTGACATGTCTCACACACACACACACACACACACACACACACACACACACACACACACACACACACACCATCCAAAATTTCCTGCCACAGCCTCTGTACAGCTTCCTGGGCTGACAGCTCCGCTCGGAGCTTGAATAATGAATAATGAGGGACAACTCTGGCCACCATTTACAAACACATTTTACACTCATCGGGAGCTCCACTTTGAGGCAGTGACAAAAATATATATAATGACATGATTTAAAATGACTACATTTATTCAGTCTGTGCATAAGAACATGTTCCTTGTGCATATTGGGGAATATATTGTGTTCAAAGCACATTATTCAAATCCTGTATCATGTATCACCTCCAAACTGTCCATTGTTGACTATCTTTGTGTTAAAAAATGGTTTCTAGCAGGTAATTCATTTTTTTCTCCCTTTCATCATCGTACTCTTATGAAGAGCACAAGCAAAAAGAATTTCCTAAAACGAAAATCCCAAACAATAGGAAGAGAAATTACAGTCCTGATTCCGAGCTACCTGATTCTTCAATCAAAGGCATGACGAAACACATGCGCTCTTTTTCTGTTCATTTTACAAGCAAATGCCAAGCCTGCACATTCTCCCTGAGCCTTTTTTTTTTTTCATAATACGTTCAGGCAGCCATCTCATCTCTAGTTTTTGAGCTCCTGTCTCATCTCTACAGAGAACGAACCCATCTGTGTCATTAATTAATAGCCACAATCCAGTGTTTTCATTATGCTTTGATATTTGTGGGTTTAAATGTGGGCTTATGAGTAGGATGAATAGAAATGAAATGATACAGCTCACCACATCACATCTGCTTATCCATTTCGAATGTAATTACATTTCATGGTTGTTTATTTTCATTTCCTTAATATCATTAGATGCAGCTCGGATTTCAGTTGATGTTATAAAACTTTCTTAAGCAAGTGACTCAATACCAGTATGGTGTAAACAATAGATAATTAACTGTAAGGCAGATCTCTCAACCTTTTTTTCCCCCTCCATGTCATTTGTTCAAGTACATGAGGGTGCGCATATGATTAGAACTACTCTTGACCATGTTTATGCAGAAAGCCCTGGTAGAAAAGTGTTGGTTATGATGAGCTCCCAACCCAATTATTGTCAATTATGTCAACATAATTGACAGACTATTGAGCTGACAAGGTGCAGACAGATGGCATAGTCGAAATGTAAAATAAAATCATACTGTATATTCCCCCCCGGGCGGCACGGTGGTGTAGTGGTTAGCGCTGTCGCCTCACAGCAAGAAGGTCCGGGTTCGAGCCCCGTGGCCGGCGAGGGCCTTTCTGTGTGGAGTTTGCATGTTCTCACCGTGTCCGCGTGGGTTTCCTCCGGGTGCTCCGGTTTCCCCCACAGTCCAAAGACATGCAGGTTAGGTTAACTGGTGACTCTAAATTGACCGTAGGTGTGAATGTGAGTGTGAATGGTTGTCTGTGTCTATGTGTCAGGCCTGTGATGACCTGGCGACTTGTCCAGGGTGTACCCTGCCTTTCGCCCGTAGTCAGCTGGGATAGGCTCCAGCTTGCCTGCGACCCTGTAGAAGAATAAAGCGGCTAGAGATAATGAGATGAGACTTTTTTTTTTTTCAAATGTAATCGAGGCAATGGGGTGCACTCGGCATGAGACGATACACTAATGCTATGATACGATCCATATCCCAAGACAAGCTTCATGAGAAGATATGACATGAGACAATACTGATACACAGAAAATATTACACATTTATGTTATAATGACCACAAAACAAGTCACTGCAATATAATACCTTTCTAATTTTTATAAAGTATACATTATTATTATTCATCCATTATTCGTAACTGCTTTCCCTGTTCAGGGTCGCAGGCAAGCAGGAGTCTATCCCAGCTGACTATGGGTGAGAGGCGGGGTACACCCTGGACAAGTCGCCAGGTCATCACAGGGCTGATACATAGAGACAAACAACCATTCACACACAATTCCCACACCAATTAGCCTAACCTGCACATCTTCAGACTGCGGGGGAAACTGGAGCAACCAGAGGAAACCCATACAGACACAGGGAGAACATGCAAACTCTACACAGAAAGGCCCTTATCAGCCATGGGGTTCAACCCAAGAACCTTCTTGCTGTGAGACAACAGTGCTAACCACTACACCACCATGCCACCAAGTCTAAATAGTGTAAAAAAAAAAAAAATGTTGGGCAGTAGTGTACTCTGGGCCATTTCAGGTTTTTTTTTTCTTTTTTTTTTAACCCTAGGCAGGTCTTGTGTTTGATCCAAGGGCCATTAGCATAACTTTTCGGACTATTAAGTAAGCATGCTTTGAGACTCCATGCTCTGTATGCTACTATCTCCTGTGTGTCACCTAGTGTGTAAGCAAGTACAGCTCATAGTCAATCTCATCTCATCTCATCTCATCTCATCTCATTATCTCTAGCCGCTTTATCCTGTTCTACAGGGTCGCAGGCAAGCTGGAGCCTATCCCAGCTGACTACGGGCGAAAGGCGGGGTACACCCTGGACAAGTCGCCAGGTCATCACAGGGCTAACACATAGACACAGACAACCATTCACACTCACATTCACACCTACGGTCAATTTAGAGTCACCAGTTAACCTAACCTGCATGTCTTTGGACTGTGGGGGAAACCGGAGCACCCGGAGGAAACCCACGCGGACACGGGGAGAACATGCAAACTCCACACAGAAAGGCCCTCGCCGGCCACGGGGCTCGAACCCGGACCTTCTTGCTGTGAGGCAACAGCGCTAACCACTACACCGCCGTGCCGCCCTCTCATAGTCAATATTAAATGGAAATATTGTAAAACATGATATGATAAGCGAATGTGAACTAGAGGAAGCCATGGCCTAACGGTTAGAGAAGCAGCTTTGGGACCCATTGGTTCCATTCCCTGGACCAGCAGGAATAATTGAAGTGCTCTTGAGCAAGGCACTTGCTTCCCAGGTTGCTCAGGGTATGTTGTATGTCGCTCTGGATTAGTCTGCCTGCTAAATGCCATTAATGTAATGTAAATGTGTCTCCATGGTATTTTGTATCAGGATATCCGAAGCAAAGACATTCTGTCTCACTCTGAACCAAAAAAGAATGTAGGAAGAAATGCCATCCTTCACATCAAACTGGGAAAAGTGGTTCCGTTGGCTTTGACTATTACATGGTTGGTGGTGCCAGCTGGGCTGGTTAAATATTTCAGAAGCTGCTGATTTCCTGGTATTTTCATGTACAACAATCTTTAGAGTTTACAGAGAACAGTTCTACTGCCACCTTGTTGATGAGAGAGGTGAAAGGAGAGTGGGCAGACTGGTTCGAGTTGACAGGAAGGCTCCAGTAACTCAAATAACCACTCTTTACAACTGCGGTGGGCAGAAAATCATTTCTGAATGCACAATACATCCAAAATTGTAACTCAAAGCTGAGATCTGAGGTTGCAGTGGTCGCAGGCTGACCTAAACTGGACAGTAGAAGTCGGAAAAACCTTGCATGGTTTGATGAATCTTGATTTCTGCCATGACATGCAGATGGTCAGGTCAGAATTTGTTGACAACAGAATGGAGCCATGGAGCCAACCTGCCTTGTGTCAACAGTCCAGGCTGGTGGGGGTCGTGTAATGGTGTGGGGAATGTTTTCTTTATCTTAAACATGAATGTAACAATGAGTTCAGTGGGCTCACCAGTGACCAGATCTGAATCCAGTAGAACACCTTTGGGATATGGTAGTAAGGGAGATTCATGGAATAAGTGCACAGCCGATAAATTTGCACCAAATATGTAATGCAATGTAATGTCATCCTAACATTGACCAGAATTCCAAAGGATTGTTTCCAACACCGAGTGGAATACATGCTGTGAAGGATTAAAGCTGATCTGAGAACAAAGTTGGATCCTCAACATTATTACGGTACTAGGACGTTTCTAATAAAGTAGCCAGCGAGAATATTGGGTCACTGCAGATTTAATGCACTTTATCTTATGATGAAATGTTCATCTGATTGTTCTCTCTTTCTGTTTAACAGTAAGCCCTACAGGTGGACTGCTGGGACTCTAATTCAAATCCCAGTTGGGCCATATGGTGTCCTTGTTTGGGGTCCACTGAGGTTTAATTGTCCGTTTCTCTTCTTCTGTGCCAAGGATGGCAGGGATCCTCTGTCAGTGGTTATGGTGGAGCAATGACTCAATCCTCAAATCATGTAGATAGCATTTACATCCCACTGCGCTAAGCTACTCCAGTGGGATAAAGAAAAGCCCAAAATTGAGACAGGCAGGTGTAATGATTTCATCTGAAATCGTCCAAGGCAACAAGCTTATATTTCAAAAGCAGAAATAGCTGTTGAGACAAATGGAATGTGTTCAAGTTTTCCCTGCCGCTGGCAGCTGACAGCAACACATTTGACTCGACACATTCATTGGTCTCACATCTTGTATGGCTGTCACCTGAACAGGGATTACCTCGTTGGAAAATTGCTGAATGCAGAGGCTTGGCTAGTTCCTCCTTCAGGTCATTGCTTTCTTCTTACAAGCTGCCAAGGGGTTTTGAACTACATCAAGACATTCGTGTCAGTCACTGTTGATGACTGTGCAAGAGAGAGAGAGAGAGAGAAAAGAGGTATTCAGTGATTTCCAGTACAGTACTTATCCTGAGATTGTGACTAGCTTCAGGGAGCTGAGCAAAGATTTGATGAACTCCAACTGAACTGCTGATTGACCAAGTGTGGTAGATGGTAGAGCATTGGCATTTAAAAGCCAGGAGTAGGCTGTGATTTTTTTTTTTTTTAATAAAGTTGTCTTATCTAAAGATGATTTCATTTTGTACTCTATTTGGGTTGATTTCAAGTCATTTCCCTCCTTTTCTTCAGGAAGAGCGATTGCAAATAGCCAGTATGGTAAATATTCCTTGCAGAAGTATCTAAAACACCACACATTGGCTGTTGTGAAGGGTATCCAGTTATTTAGCACAAGTCTTTTAGCACAAGTTCTAAAGTCTGTGAGCACAACTCTGGATTATGGTCACAATAATTGAAATAAATACTCATCTTGATATAGGAAGGGGTTTATTATGATTGCTTAGGGACTGGAAGCCGGAGTTTCTGCTGCTGCGCATGTTAAGGATCAGTTGTTGATCCCTGAAACGTGGACTGAAAATCTGATTCTTTGGTGTCTTTGGATATTTGTAGTTAAGCCATAAATTCAAACCTTGAATTGTGAGCACCTTCATAGATAACTTCAGTCACTTCTGATCATATCACAAATTAAACTGACTGTCAATAATTAGGTGTTTGCCAAATTAATTAACCGGCGGATTATGTCTCTTGCCCTGCTTGACAACATGTGTTTTGCCGACTAAGAGCGGAATCTATTCCGAAAAACTTACTCAAATTATTGAAAGTCCATTTGATATCACAGATTACTGTTTTCCTACGGTATGTATTTGACTAATAATAGTTTTCCTTTCTTTCGACCTTTTTTCTTTCGTAAAAAATTAAAATAAAGAACAAACAAAAAGCTTTCTTTAAACTCTCATCTTGTAAATTTCGCTTGACTTTTCATTCTTTATCAAATTGGCAAAGTGTAAATAATAAATATGATATAATTTCAGCTTAGCACTTTAATAAAGACAAAGCAAACCTGGAAGTTGGCTGTAGCGGTGTACTGGGTCAGGGTACGTGCTGTGTTAAATAATTTGGAGGGAGGATTGGCGACTAACATACGGGCTACATCAAATATGGCGGTTTCAAGATGGCAGAGTGGGGAAATACAATCGCTCATTTTCGATCGGAATCCTGGCAACTTTCATCAAAAAAATCCATCAAACATCTTTAAACATGATCAGTGAGTATTCATAATAAAGATTAAGTGTTCTTGGATCTTGTGCTAAAGAACTTAGAGTTGTGCTAAGAGACTTTGTATTTGTGCTAAAAGACTTTGGTGCTAAATAACCGTAAAGCTTGTGAACCAATACTTATCTCATTTTCCATGAAGTTGATGTCTTCTTTTCTGTGATTTGCTTCAAATATGGCAAGCCCTGCCAAATACTTTATACAGTTTATACAGTGGTGCTTGAAAGTTTGTGAACCCTTTAGAATTTTCTATATTTCTGAATAAATATGATCTAAAACATCATCAGATTTTCACACAAGGCCTAAAAGTAGATAAAGAGAACCCAGTTAAACAAATGAGACAAAAATATTATACTTGGTCATTTATGTATTGAGGAAAATGATCCAATATTACATATCTGTGAGTGGCAAAAGTATGTGAACCTCTAGGATTAGCAGTTAATTTGAAGGTGAAATTAGAGTCAGGTGTTTTCAATCAATGGGATGACAATCAGGCGTGAGTGGGCACCCTGTTTTATTTAAAAAACCTGATCTTCACAACACATGTTTGTGGAAGTGCATCATGGCACGAACAAAGGAGGTTTCCGAGGACCTCAGAAAAAGCGTTGTTGATGCTCATCAGGCTGGAAAAGGTTACAAAACCATCTCTAAAGAGTTTGGACTCCACCAATCCACAGTCAGACAGATTGTGTACAAATGGAGGAAATTCAAGACCATTGTTACCCTCCCCAGGAGTGGCCGTCCAAAGATCACTCCAAGAGCAAGGCGTGTAATAGTCAGCGAGGTCACAAAGGACCCCAGGGTAAATTCTAAGCAACTGAAGGCCTCTCTCACATTGGCTAATGTTAATGTTCATGAGTCCACCATCAGGAGAACACTGAACAACAATGGTGTGCATGGCAGGGTTGCAAGGAGAAAGCCACTGCTCTCCAAAAAGAACATTGCTGCTCATCTGCAGTTTGCTAAAGATCATGTGGACAAGCCAGAAGGCTATTGGAAAAATGTTTTGTGGACGGATAAGACCAAAATAGAACTTTTTGGTTTAAATGAGATGCGTTATGTTTGGAGAAAGGAACACACTGCATTCCAGCATAAGAACCTTATCCCATCTGTGAAACATGGCAGTGGTAGTATCATGGTTTTGGCCTGTTTTGCTGCATCTGGGCCAGGACGGCTTGCCATCATTGATGGAACAATGAATTCTGAATTATACCAGCGAATTCTAAAGGAAAATGTCAGGACATCTGTCCATGAACTGAATCTCAAGAGAAGGTGGGTCATGCAGCAAGACAACGACCCTAAGCACACAAGTCATTCTACCAAAGAATGGTTAAAGAAGAATAAAGTTAATGTTTTGGAATGGCCAAGTCAAAGCCCTGACCTTAAAGGATATGGGACATGGATTTTTACCTGGGCATAATTATGTATAAAGGACATAAGAAATGCCATCTAAATCACTGCAGGGCGTCAAAAATGTGAAAATCATCATATTATTCAAGTTTTTTTATACATCAGCGTAAAACAAGGATTCGTTAATGAGCTAGGTGGTCACGTGACCCGTGACGTCACAAAAACTTTCCAAGGAGCCAGCGCTTGGGAATCTAATGTAAACAGATTACCGAAATAAATGGACACCATCGACAGTGATATTCCCGATGTTTCACAGAGATGTGAAGTTAGACCCTATCAATTCGAACCGATAGCTGGAAATTCACATGAACATAGATTTTGTCTTTACTCTGATGGGTCAGATGATTCTGAGAGTGAGGGTTCATTCAATCCCCATGAAACTGAAAGCGGTCGGCTGGATAACACTTCCTGGTAAGTTAAAAACAATTCTGCTCAAAGGCTAACGATCTGTTGAAAGAAGTATTATTTTTGTATCATACATTGAAAGTTCATCATAGATCTAGCTAAAGTCCGTTGCAAGCTAGTTTTTTTTTTTTTTGCTGATATTTTTTGAGATTGATTGAGATACAATGCTTCCAGAGTCCGAGATGAAAACATTCAAAATGGCAAAACGAGTCAGAATTATGATAATCAATAATTGATACGCCCAAAATTATAATACTAATCCTTACCTCGGCTTTCAGTCGCTTAGCGCAGAGGTCTTCAACAGGGGGGTCGCGAAATCGCACCGGATCACTCATATCAACAAAAATATTCCTGCCCTGTCCCCTGGCCTCCGTGCAGGGATGCAAACAGCGCGCCCTTCGGCGGATGCCGCCTTTTTCACGGCTGAATCGCGCAGATCCGATTAAAAAAAAAAAAAAAAGCAATGTTGGTTCATGGAGCATGAGGCATGAAGTGTAAGGATGAGAGAGAGGCGGTTTGGGTCGGGAAGCTGCGCGCATTTGTGCAGCCTGGCGCAGGTGTGCGCGGCTTCCCGATTTTAACTGTTTTTTTTTTTTTTCTCATCCTTATGCTTCCTGTTTCATGTTTCATGAATTAATATCGCTCAGTACCTGAGTATTAATGTTGAAAGAATCCTCAGTGAAATGGTCCGAATACAGTTTGTGGGAAACAGTAGGTGCAAAGTTTTTTTTTCAACAGGTGTTCTGTAAAGTTGTCCTACCAAGCCTACTGCGCATGCGCGAAGCCTACTGCGCATGCGCAGGTGAGCCCACACTTTCCTCAGCTTCGGGTCCTTGGGGAATGCAAAAAAACTTACTCCAGGGCATTTCCCATTGGAATTATTGCAACCATAAGCAGCACAATACACCATGATGTCCAATGTATGATGTCCAATGTACTTTAAAGACTATAAAAACAATTTTCTTGTCATCCACTTCTCCATTCATCTACTTGCTTGTGCTGTGCCCGAAAGTTTTTGTGACGTATGATCACGTGACAGCGGCTCTTCCGGTTGCAAAAAATGCATATCGGAAGTCGAACAGAAATGCCATATAATCATCACGAATATAACGATTTTGCTGAATTTAATAAATGAGTTTGTATTTGTTGATGCAATTAATTCATATTTTTAATGGAAAGAAACTGATATAGCGTGCTTTTATGTTTCATGTCCCATATCCTTTAATCCAATGGCAATGTTGTGGAAGGACCTGAAGCGAGCAGTTCACGTGAGGAAACCCACCAACATCCCAGAGTTGAAGCTGTTCTGTACGGAGGAATGGGCTAAAATTCCTCCAAGCTGGTGTGCAGGACTGATCAACAATTACCGCAAACGTTTAGTTGCAGTTATTGCTGCACAAGGGGGTCACACCAGATACTGAAAGCAAAGGTTCACATACTTTTGCCACTAACAGATATGTAATATTGGATCATTTTCCTCAATAAATAAATGAGCAAGTATAATATTTTTGTCTCATTTGTTTAACTGGGTTCTCTTTATCTACTTTTAGGACTTGTGTGAAAATCTGATGATGTTTTAGGTCATATTTATGCAGAAATATAGAAAATTCTAAAGGGTTCACAAACTTTCAAGCACCACTGTAGCCCTCAAGCAAAATAAAAGGAAAATATCACGAAACAAAAGAAAAGTTTTAAATATGCCTGACCTGTTTTCGGACCCTAGACTTTGAACTTCCCCCTTGGATTCATTTGATGCTTCAGGCAACAATTATCTTCCATTTCCTATAGTCCTCTAAATCACCCCCCAACCCAGTCCATCTTTCCTCGATCTCTCTATTCTCTCATTACACAGAGGCTTAAGCAGTGCACAGGTAATCGATATGAAAGACCCATCGTTTTGTTGGATTGCTTTGCTTGAAGCAGGAGCCTGCTGGCCCATTCCACTCCCATCAAGTCTAATGATGCTTGAGACTCATTTGGGCTCAAGAATAAGAAAATTCTTAACCAATATCCCCCAGAATGTGCTTGGCCTGCAACTGAATTTCCTCGAGGTTTCTCTAGTGCTTGGGAAGAAGTTCATGACCCCCTGTGTTTTTATAGACCTAGATATCCAATTCCATTCCACTGCTCTCTGGCCTCTTTGGTGAGCTTGATCATACATCAGGCCACTGGGGGAAATATCGTAGGTTTGCATTCTAAATATATTTTCCTTCAGCCTGGTTGCTGGGAAAAGAATACTACAAAGACAAATGATTGCAGAGAATAAGATTTTTTTTCCCTCTGCTTCATGTTATGATCTGCAGTAATTTTAATGAAGAACATCCTAGAAGAGACACTTAGTCTTAATGTATGACCATTTTCATTTCTTCTGGAGCCATTTTCTTCCTGGTTCTCAATCCTTTGACTAGCGTCAGGTAATTGGGTAGCTTCATTGAGTATCTTTAGCTGATAAACTGACTGAAAGTGATAAAGGATAAAAACCCAACCTGCAGTATGATGGAAATGGCAGCATGGCGCAAAAGCTACAAGAGTGCAAGTTTTGTAAGAATTTGTTCCAGAAACAAATTTGGTTATTTCGGAAAATTTTGTATGTACATAACTTTTCACCCTACATGACCATTCTCTGGAATATTCCATCCATCCATCATCCATAACCGCTTATCCTGTGCAGGCTCGCAGGCAAGCCTATCCCAACTGAGGCCAAGTTTACATTAGACCGTATCTGTCTCGTTTTCTTCACGGATGCACTGTCCGTTTACATTAAAATGCCTGGAAACACCGGGAAACGGGAATCCGCCAGGGTCCACGTATTCAATCCAGATCGTGTCTGGTCCGGTGCTGTGTAAACATTGAGAATACGCGGATACGCTGTGCTGAGCTCTAGCTGGCGTCGTCATTGGACAACGTCACTGTGACATCCACCTTCCTGATTCGCTGGCGTTGGTCATGTGACGCGACTGCTGAAAAACGGCGCGGACTTCCGCCTTGTATCACCTTTCATTAAAGAGTATAAAAGTATGAAAATACTGCAAATACTGATGCAAATACTGCCCATTGTGTAGTTATGATTGTCTTTAGGCTTGCCATCCTTCCACTTGCAAGTGGTAAGTGACGCGCATACCCGACATGCACTGAGATCACACACACAGCGGCTCAGTCCCGAATCACTGCTCGTGCGCTATACTCGCGCGCTCTGTGAGCTGCGCAGGGCCGGAGTGCACACCCTCCAGAGGGCACTCGCTGTTCAGGGCGGAGTGATTTGGAGCGCAGGATGCCTGCGGAGCCGAGCGTATCCGTGTATTGACGTTGCTGTGTGCACGCGAATCGTGTATTGGTGTTGCTGTGTGCACACTAATCGTTTTAAAAACGTTAATCTGATGATCCGCTGATAGGGTCTAATGTAAACCCCACCTGACTCTGGGTGAGAGGCAGGGTACACCCTGGACAAGTCGCCAAATCATCGCAGGGCTGACACATAGAGACAAACAGCCATTCACACTCACACCTATGGTCAATTTAGAGCTGCCAGTTAGCCTAACTAGCATATCTTTGGACTGTGGGGGAAAGCGGAGCACCCAGATGAAAACCCACGCAAACATGGGGAGAACATGAAAACTCCACAGAGAAAGGCCCCTGTCGGTCACTGAGCTTGAACCCAGAACCTTCTTGCTGTGAGGTGACAGTGCTAACCACTACACCACTGTGCCGCCCCTCTCTGGAACATTGTACCATAATAAATCTTTATTTGATGAAGATTGGTTTGGGACGAAAATATGGTCTTATAACTCACTTAATGGTTGCACCTTGTATTCACTGGAATCCAGAACAAAAATGATATCCAATATAAGTTTGATAAAAATTCAATCGATAGACTATAGTCTATCCCAAAATGAAGGAAACACACTGTAAATTTATGAATGACGTTTATCTTTCTAAAGAATTACTTTGATGATGATTGACGTTAACGTTAACCTTTATAATAGTCGATGCTCATTTTTGTGAAAATGATTTTGAAATTTCAGACCATGTATATTTTCTCATGTGGTGTAATACATACATACATACATACATACATACATACATACACTTGTATTCAAAATAATAGCAGTCCAACACGACTAACCAGATCAGTCACTGTTTTTGGTGGAAATTATATTACTACATGGCAAATAATTTACCAGTAGGTGTAGTAGAGTCATAGAAAACCAACAGACCCAACATTCATGATATGCATGCTCCTGAGTCTGTGTAATCGAATAATTAAGTGAAAGGGACGTGTTCAAAATAATAGCAGTGTGGAGTTTAATTAGTGAGGTCATTCATTCTGTGAAAAAACAGATGTCAGTCAGGTGGCCCTAATTTAAGGATGAAGCCAGCACATGTTGTACATCCATTTCTCTCTGAAAACCTGAGAAACATGGGTCGTTCCAGACATTGTTCAGAAGAACAGCGTGCTTTGATTAAAACGTCGATTGGAGAGGTAAAACGTATACTGTAAAGAAGTGCAGAAAATGATGGGCTGCTCAGCTAAAATGATCTCCAGTGCTTTAAAATGGACAGCAAAGCCAGAGAGACGTGGAAGAAAACAGAAGACTACCATTCGAATGGATCGAAGAATAGCCAGAATGGCAAAGACTCAGCCAATGATCAGCTCCAGGGTGATCAAAGACGGTCTGAAGTTACCTGTGAGTACTGTGACAATTAGAAGATGCCTGTGTGAAACTAATCTATCGGCAAGAAGCTCCCGCAAAGTTCCACTGTTAAAAAAAAGACGTGCTGAAGAGGATACAATTTGCCAAAGAACACATTGACTGGCCTAAAGAGAAATGGAAAAACATTTTGTGGACTGATGAAAGTAAAATTGTTCTTTTTGGGTCCAAGAGCCGCAGACAGTTTTTCAGACGACCCCCAAACACTGAATTCAAGCCACAGTACACTCTGAAGACAGTGAAGCATGGTGGTGCAAGCATCATGATATGGGGATGTTTCTCTTACTGTGGTGTTGGGCCCATTTATCGCATACCAGGGATCATGGATCAGTTTGCATATATCAAAATACTTGAGGTCATGTTGCCTTATGCTGAAGAGGAAATGCCCTTGAAATGGGTGTTTCAACAAGACAACGACCCCAAACACACCAATAAGCGAGCAGCATCAGGGTTCAAGACCAACAAAATGAAAGTTATGGAGTGGCCAGCCCAATCCCCGGACCTTAATCCGATAGAAAACTTGTGGGGTGACATCAAAAATGCTGTTTCTGAGGCAAAACCAAGAAATGCAGAGGAATTGTGGAATGTTGTCAAATCATCCTGGGCTGGAATACCTGTTCACAGGTGCCAGAAGTTCTCAGAAACTGTGGTTATACAACTAAATATTAGTTTAGTGATTCACAGGAATACTAAATCCTTAAGATTTTTTTCAGTTTATACAGTAAATATTTGGAATTTGTAATGAAAAATGCAGACACTGCTATTTTTTTGAACAGCCCAATGTTCATTTTTCTTCATTTTCTGTAAAGTAATTAAAATATTCATACATTTTTCTTCATGTTTTGATGTAGAATATAATGTGCAGTGTTCCCAATGCATGGAAATAAAAACTATTATAAGGATTTTGAGCTTTACTCACGTTTTTAAACACACTGCTATTATTTTGAACACAACTGTACATACATACATACATACATACATACATTCATTTTGGCTTAACATTCACAAATCGATAAAACAAAAATTCTCGTCATTTCCAGATTCTATTTCAACAGACAATATAACATTTGGTATGATCTTGCAAAACAAAAACAATGAACACCCTTGTCATGTAATTCGATGTCTGGCTATTTTTTATTTTTTTTTAATACACAAGAACAGAATCCTAAAATCATCCCACAAATTTGTTTCTTTCTTGAATGAATTTAAATTATACTTAAAATCCTTAACATTTGTAAAAGGAGCAAAAGCATCGTATGTAAGATTGTATGATGTTTTAAAACATTTTCCCACTGAATTAGATAATTGAAATAAAACTGTGTTTCATCTTGTATGTATATTTAAAAAAATAGCGATTCAGTGAACAGCCATTTTTGCAACTGTTTTTATCCCGTACTGGCCGAAAGGCCCAAAGGGGGATTATGTCGTGGTGATGTCCGTCTGTCTGTCCGTCCATCTCAGGAAGGGTGCTCACCTTCTGAAATCAACTCCTCTCACAATTTTTGGAGGAATTTCACGAAACTTGCCAGGATTCTTTCTTATATGTCAGTAATATGCATATTGCAATTTCGTTCAATTCGGTCACATTTTACCAGAGTTACAGCCCTTGATTCACAAAATTATACTTTGACGATTTCATGAGAGTGTGTTTTCCTTCTGAAATCAACTCCTCTCACAATTTTTGGAGGAATTTCACCAAAATTGGCAAAAGGTCTTGTTATATGTCATTAGTACGCATATTGTTATTTTGTTCAATTCGGTCACATTTTACCAGAGTTGTGGCCCTTGATTAACAACCTTGTACTTTCACAGTTCCATGAAGGTGCGCTCGCCTTCTGACATCAACTCCTCTCACAATTTTTGGACAAATTTCTCGAAGCTTGGCAAAAGGCCTTGTTATATGATGGTAATACGCATATTGCGATTTAATTTCGTTTGAGAAAATTTTACCAGAGTTTTGACCCTTGATGAAATAACTTGTACTCTGACAATTTCATGAGGGTGTACGTTCTTCTGAAATCAACTCATCTCACAATTTGTGGAGGAATTTCACCAAACTTGGCAAAAGGCTGTGTTATATGACAGTTATACGTATATTGAAATTTCGTTTAATTTGGGCAAATTTTCCCAGAGCTATGCCCTTGATTATTAACAAACTTGTACTTTGGAAATTTCATCAAGGTGCGTGTGCTTTCTGAAATCAGCTTCCTTCACAGTTTTTATTATCCCCCACTGGCCGAAAGGCCCGAAGGGGGATTATGTCTTGGCGATGTCCGTCTGTCCGTCCCGGGAAGAGTACTCACCTTCTGAAATCAACTCCTCTCACAATTTTTGGAGGAATTTCACCAAACTTGACAGGATTCTTTGGTATATGTCGGTAATTTGCACATTGCAATTTCAGTCAGTTGGGTTGCATTTAACCAGAGTTATGGCATAGTTCCCAGCGGGGGCTATTGTGCTCTCAGAGCACTCTTGTCTAACTAATCCAGGTGCAAAATGCTAACTAGCTAGATACTTTCTGCTAGCTTGCCAGCTTTTGCTTATTAACTTGATAATCCTGAAGCAGTGCTCACTATAGTCTAGACTCCTTCCTGTTTACTGGTGTCTTTGGCGTCTTTTGGTGTGTACAACTGGCCGTCCTGAAACGATTTCTCCATTCTGGTGCTTTAAAAATACCTGGCTCAGTTGATAAAACTTTTGCAAGAGGACTGCAAGAGGCTGTGGAATAAATAGAAAGGCACCCATTAGGATTTGGATCGAGAGCCTGCCTCATAACAGGCACAATTTGACATTCTTTAGAAAAACAAAGCAAAACAGTTTTTATATTCTGCACTTGATACCAGAAGTTCTTCTACACCTTCCTCTGTGGAATTGATAAGTATCCTAATAGTCCAGTTCTTTTGCTTCTCCACTATAAAACTTTGCAGTTTGACTGTTATATAGAAGGACATGCGTAGCTCAGGATGTGCGATAAATGTTAGTTATCTGTTTTGAATGGCATCTGTTTTTTTTTTAAACAGGGTGCGTATTTTTGCAGTAGGTATACGATTCAATCCAGTTCCTTTCCTTTCTACTGCCCTTTTAACAATAGACACTGTCACCAAGCAGCTTTACCGCAATCTGGATGTAGATTTATATTTAGATTTCTAATGAGCAAGCCAGAGGCGACAGCAGCAAGGAAACACTCTCCGAGACAACATGAAGAAGAAGCCTCGAGGGGATCCAGACTCAAAAACTGAACCTGCCTTCTTTTGCGTGACACCAGATAGTGCGATTTTAAATCATTAAAAATGATTTCCATTATAAAGCCAAACAGTACGAAGTAACTGAAAGCACACCGAAAACAAGACAACATATAACAATAATGACTTTGCCTCAAACAAAATGAAGTCGAGAACCGATCACACTTGATTCATGCTTTAGGCAACCGTTAAGTGAAAACATTTTTACACTAAGCCTATAATAGGCACTTGAGAATCAACAACATACAATCGAGCAGCTTGTTTTGACTTTTGTGTAAACCAGGGTTGCCAGGTTAAAAATTTTTCCCCCATTTCCTCAGCTTTTGTGTGGGTTACTGTAGTGTCTGTTGTATGGTCTATTATCATCTCCTTAATCCCGCTTCTCTTCTCCCAGGCTTTGCAATATCTCTCATCTCATCTCATTATCTCTAGCCGCTTTATCCTGTTCTACAGGGTCGCAGGCAAGCTGGAGCCTATCCCAGCTGACTACGGGCGAAAGGCGGGGTGCACCCTGGACAAGTCGCCAGGTCATCACAGGGCTGACACATAGACACAGACAACCATTCACACTCACATTCACACCTACGGTCAATTTAGAGTCACCAGTTAGACTAACCTGCATGTCTTTGGACTGTGGGGGAAACCGGAGCACCCGGAGGAAACCCACGCGGACACGGGGAGAACATGCAAACTCCGCACAGAAAGGCCCTCGCCGGCCACGGGGCTCGAACCCGGACCTTCTTGCTGTGAGGCGACAGCGCTAACCACTACACCACCATGCCGCCCTCTTTGCAATATATCGTACAATATAAGAAATGGTTCTGTGTATCAGAGACAGACTGTTGACACTTGTGGAAATGTAGTAGATTTAATTCTGATTATTTGTTGTTATAATAATAATAATAATAACACCACAAGATCATTTGTAAAATATCCCGGTTTGGCATAAAAACATGAAAAATCCCTGTCATTACATATCCAGTCTGCTGCTTATTCATAGAGCATACAGTGGTGCTTGAACGTCTGTGAACCCTTTAGAATTTTCTATATTTCTGCATAAATATGACCGAAAACATCATCAGATTTTCACACAAGTCCTAAAAGTAGATAAAGAGAACCCAGTTAAACAAATGAGACAAAAATATTATACTTGGTCATTTATTTATTGAGGAAAATGATCCAATATTACATATCTGTGAGTGGCAAAAGTATGTGAACCTCTAGGATTAGCAGTTAATTTGAAGGTGAAATTATAGTCAAGTGTTTTCAATCAAAGTCTGACCAAAGTCACGAAATACATCGCAGATCTGAGTGACATACAGTGCCTTGAAAAAGTATTCATACCCCTTGAACTTTTCACATTTTTCCACCTTACAACCACGAACTTAAAAGTTTTTTATTGAGATTTTATGTGATAGACCAACACAGAGTAGCACATAATTGTGAAGTGAAACGAAAATGATAAAATTGGGTCTTCAAAATTTGAAACAAATAAAAATCTGAAAAATGTGGTGTGCATTAGTATTCAGCCCCCCTGCACTCTGATACCTCTAAATACAATCCAGTGTAATCAATTGCCTTCAGAAGTCATCTAATTAGTTAATAGAGTCCTACTGTGTGTAATTTACTCTCAGCATAAATATACTTGTTCTGTGAAGGCCTCAGTGGTTTGTTAGAGAACACTGAAGAACAAACAGCATCATGAAGACCAAAGAACTCACCAGACAGGTCAGGGATAAAGTTCTGGAGAAGTTTAAAGCAGGGTTAGGTTATAAAAAAATATCCCAAGCTCTGAACATCTCAAGAAGCACTGTTCAATCGATCATTCAAATGGAAAAAGTATGGCACAACTGCAAACCTACCAAGACATGGCCGTCCACCTAAATTGACAGAGCGAGCAAGGAGAGCACTGGTCAGAGAAGCAGCCAAGAGGCCCATGATCACTCTGGAGGAGCTGCAGAAATCCACAGCTCAGGTGGGAGAATCTGTGCACAAGGCAACTATAAGTCGTACACTCCACAAATCTGGCCTTTTTGGAAGAGTGGCAAGAAGAAAGACATTGTTGAAAGACAGGCATAAGAAGCCATGTAGGGGACACAGCAAACATGTGGAAGAAGGTGCTTTGGTCAGATGAGACCAAAGTTGAACTTTTTGGCCTAAATGCAAAGCGCTATGTGTGGCGGAAAACTAACACTGCTCATCACCCTGCACACACCATCCCCACTGTGAAACATGGTGGTGGCAGCATCATGCTATGGGGATGCTTTTCTTTAGCAGGGACAGGGAAGCAGGTCAGAGTTGATGGGAAGATGGATGGAGCTAAATACAGGGCGATCCTGGAAGAAAACCTGTTGGAGGCTGCAAAAGACTTGAGACTGGGAAGGAGATTCACCTTCCAGCAAGACAATGACCCTAAACATACAGCCAGAGCTACAATGGAATGGTTTAGATCAAAGAATATTCATGTGTTAGAATGGCCCAGTCAAAGTCCAGACCTAAATCCCACTGAGCATCTGTGGCAAGACTTGAAAATTGCTGTTCACAGACGCTCTCCATCCAATCTGGCTGAGCTTGAGCTATTTTGTAAAGAAGAATGGGCAAAAATTTCAGTGTCTAGATGTGCAAAGCTGGTAGAGACATACCACTAAAGACTTGCAGCTGTAATTGCAGCAAAAGGTGGCTCTACAAAGTATTGACGCAGGGGGGCTGAATACTAATGCACACCACATTTTTCAGATTTTTATTTGTTTAAAATTTTGAAGACCATTTTCGTTTCACTTCACAATTATGTGCTACTCTGTGTTGGTCTATCTATCTGGTTGCATAAGTCTATCACATAAAATCTCAATAAAGTTTGTGGTTGTAAGGTGGAAAAATGTGAAAAAGTTCAAGGGGTATGAATACTTTTGCAAGGCACTGTATTTAAATAATATTGGCTGGTGTTGAGTCGTATATCAGATATATTCCATTCAGCTAGCATGAGACTGAACGACTCGAAGACGAGTTGCGTATTATTTTAACTTGCGTATTATTTTGCGTCTGTGTCCATATAATATAAAGAACATTACACAGTGGCACAAAGATATTAACTTTATCTTTTAGTGTTGAAAAATATTTTCACTCCTTCATTTCACTCAGTTATATAATATGTATGTGCGTGTGTGAGAGAGAGAGAGAGAGAGAGAGTTGGGCTCTGCTCCAGCTGCACCTATGTTCGATCCACCACTGGTTGAGTGGATTTTCAGCATGAGAGCATCATAGTCTTTATGATTATAGCAGCAGTTCTTCAGTACAAATATCCAGTGCCAGGAGATTATCCACTGAAGAGCAGGTGAGACCTGGGCATCAGCAATACTGTACATGCGGGACTATCGAAAGCAGCAGAGAGTGGGAAAAAATATGTGTATGAAATGGCGACAACTCCAAAATCATTGCCTCCCTTTATGAAAATGAGCAAAATATTTAACATACTGGAATTAAAATGAAGTGGAACTAAATATACAGTGGATATAAAAATTGTCCACACCCCGTTAAAATGATAGGTTTTTCTGATGTAAAAAAAATGAGACCACGATAAATAATTTCAATCCTTTTTCCACCTTTAATGTGACCAATAACCTGTACAATTCAATTAAAAAACAAACAAATCTGTTCAGGGGAAAAACATAAAAAATAAAAAAATGTACAATAAGCTGGTTGCATAAGTCAAGTCAAGTCAAGTTTATTTGTATCGCGCTTTTAACAATAACCATTGTCGCAAAGCAGCTTTACAGAATTTGAACGACTTAAAACATGAGCTAATTTTGTCCCTAATCAATCCCCAATGAGCAAGCCTGTGGCGACGGTGGCAAGGAAAAACTCCCTCAGACGACATGAGGAAGAAACCTCGAGAGGAACCAGACTCAAAAGGGAACCCATCCTCATTTGGGCAACAACAGACAGCATGACTATAACATTAACAGTTTTAACATGAAGACAGTTTCGTTGATGTTATAAACTCTTCATTGATGGAAACTTGAGTGCAAAACTGTTCATGACAACTGCAGTCCTAAAGTTAGCAAGTCAACTGTAGTCCTCAGCCATAAAAGCATTACTGTAAGAGTCCAGAGCATCCTCCAGGTGTAACCCTCAACTGTCCTCATGGGGCCGTCCTCCACAGGAGCGATGCGATAAAACTCCGACCAGACACAGGGCACCAGGATGGATCAAGCAAGTCCGAGGGGCAGAAGAGGCCAGCATCTCAATCCCAGGATCAACATGTAACTCAGAGGGACAGATGGGGGGGGGAGAAAGAAAACAGTAGGTATGCCCTAAAAATGACACAAGTATTAAATCTGTGTGGTAGGCTCGCAGAGACGAGTCTCTTGACATCAGGCATAACACACAACAATGGCATGTTAATATGGTTAAAAAAATATCATGACCTGCTCTGGCTGGATGCTTGACTGGGTGATGGGAGCACACTCCTCAGCAATGATGAGATGCAGATGGGACCCTTAGGGCGACAGAATGTCTGACGGCCAATTCCCTGCAGGCTACGAGAGCCAGTCGAGGTCTCCACCCTCTCCACCAAAAGATTTTCTGTTGACTCCATGTAACTCAGAGGGACAGCTTTTCTTTTTTTTGGGGGGGGGGGAGGAAAGAAAAAGCAGGCGGTTAGGTATGCCCAATGTCACCTGAATAAGTAGGAACAGCATACATATTGCACTGAGTACAAGCAGGGACTCCGGCAACTAACTATGACAGCATAACTAAAAGGGGAGAGCCAGAAGGTAACACAGGCATGAGGGAGCCCCGGGACATAAAGCAGCCAGCCACTACACCGTCAACAAACTCGAGTGAGCAAGCGAGTGGGGACTGACAGCATCCATACATCCCAGTTTACCACAACACTATGTCTGAGGACCCTCCAGATCTACACCTTTACCTCATAAACACCATTAACAAAAGGCTTGACTAAACAGATATGTTTTCAGCCTAGACTTAAACGCTGAGACTGTGTCTGATTCCCGAACATTACTTGGAAGGCTGTTCCATAACTGTGGGGCTTTGTAAGAAAAGTGTGCACACCCTTAAACTAATACTTTGTTGAAGCACCTTTTGATTTAATTACAGCATTCAGTCTTTTTGGGTTCACACCTACCATCAATTAAAACGACTCTGATTAACCCCAAATAAAGTTCAGACATTTACTCAGTTGCATCCTCCAGCAAAAGCCAGGGTTCACAGAGAGCTTACAAAGCATCAAAGGGATCTCACTGTTGAAAGGTATCAGTCAGGAGAAGTGTACAAAAACATTTCCACGGCATTAGATATACCATGGAGCACAGTGAAGACAGTCATCAAGAAGTGGAGAAAATATGGGACAACAGTGACATTACCGAGAACTGGACGTCCCTCCAAAATTGATGAAAAGACAAGACGAAAACTGGTCAGGGAGGCTGCTGAGAGGCCGACAGCAACACTGAAGGAGCTGCAGGAATTTCTGGCAAGTCCTGGTTGTGTACTACATGTGCAAACAATCTCCCGTATTCTCCATATGCCTGGACTATGAGGTAGGGCCAAAGAAAAACATCCAGGCCTGGCTAAATTTTGCAAAAAAAATACATCAACTCTCCCAAAAGCCTGTGGGAAAATGTGTTATGGTCTGATGAAACCAAGGTTGAACTTTTTGGCCACAATTCCAAAAGGTATGTTTGGTGCAAGAACAACACTGCGCATCACCAAAAGAACACCACACCCACGGTGAAGCATGGTGGTGGCAGCATCATATTTTGTCGTTGTTTTTCTTCAGCTGGAACAGAGGCTTTAGTCAAGGTGGAGGGAATTATGAACAGTTCTAAATACCAGTCAATTTTGGCCCCAAACCTTCAGGTGTCTGCTAGAAAGCTGAAGATGAAGAGGAATTTCATCTTTCAGCATGACAATGACCCCAAAAAAGTTTTGGAACGGCCCAGCCAGAGCCCAGACCTAAATCCAATTGAAAATCTGTGGGGTGACCTGAAGAGGGCTGTGCACAAGAGACGCCCTCGCAACCTGACAGATTTGGAGCGCTTTTACAAGGAAGAGATGTGGCAGGCTGATAGACTCCGACCCAAAAAGACTGAATGCTGTAATTAAATCAAAAGGTGCTTCAACAAAGTATTAGTTTAAGGGTGTGCACACTTATTTAACCAGCTTATTGTACATTTTTTTTTTATTTTTTATGTTTTCCCCCTAACAGATAGTTTTTCAATTGAATTGTACAGATTATAGGTCACATTAAAGGTGGGGAAAGTTTTGAAATTATTTATCGTGGTCTCATTTTTTTACATCAGAAAAACCTGTCATTTTAATGGGGTGTGTACACTTTTTATACCCACTGTATCAGTGATATTCGGATATTTTTAAACGTACAGGGATGTTGTATAGTTGTTATTTATTTTAACACCGGTGTTCACGTTGACATGAAATGTGTTATGCAGAGCAGTGGTTCAAAATGATCTGAATCTCTTTTAAACACATGGACACAGACACTTCTGTCTTTACAACAGGGCTTATGTTGGATTTGTTGTTGTTGTTACTGTTTTAATATCCAGATTGTCAAGATTTGTCATTTTGCTCGGATTAAACCTGCAGCTGTCAGCCCTGTGATGACCTGGCGACTTGTCCAGGGTGTACCCCGCCTTTCGCCCGTAGTCAGCTGGGATAGGCTCCAGCTTGCCTGCGACCCTGTAGAGCAGGATAAAGCGGCTAGAGATGATGAGATGAGATGAGATGAGATGAGATGAGATGAGATGAGATGAGATGAGAAACCTGCAGCTTCGTAGCTTTCTCTTATAGCCAAATCATTCTGTTAATTATGGGATACATAACAGCCTCACGATACAGGAGACAGTTACAGAGCAGACACATATAGAGCACATACTGAATCTTTCTCCACCATCCTTCAAGGTCAGTGGGCATCTGTCCCTTCGAAAGAGGTTTTATACATAATAAACCTCACATTTATACCTCAGGGAAACCCGGCCAAAGGCAACAGTAGATACTGAATGCTGTTTGAAAAAAAATTACTTTCATCATTTTGTCCATTCTCTTGAAGGGCACCAGTCAGTCAGGGGTAGACTGTATGTTTCACTCTTAGGCCCACTTTACACGGGGACGGTCTGAAACAAAAACGCAAAAGTCCGTTTTCGTTCTCACTTTTTTCCGCGTCTACACGACCGTTTTCAAGGAGGAAATCTGCGTCTATACGCTGACGCATAATTTATGAATTCCAATGAATTTATGCGGCATAAATGTGTGGAATTCAATTGGCTGTGCATGCCAGGCGGCTAGGTGGTGCTGTGAAAGACCTCCGCTATGTCTGCACGCATGCGCAACGTCTTCCGTCTTGTCTGATCTGCACATCTGCGCCGCGAAAACTTTGACTACTCTGGCTATGGTAAGTAAGAAAGTAAGTAAAAAAGTAAGAGCATACTATACCCGCCTCTGTTCATTAACGGTATATGTGCAGATTCGGTATAGATGTTCGAAGGACTCCTGGACGTTTATTAAAGCTGCCAGAGCAGCTTGAAGGTCCGTTGGATCGATGCAATCAGACATGCTCTTACTTTTTTACTTACTTTCTTACTTCCCGGGCTGGCATGTACAGTATATGACATATGTATGACGTAACTGCGTACTCGACGTGAGCAGATCCGAGCAGAGTTTTGCGTATTGGGTAGTTTAGACGGATATGCAGCGGGGGCTGTTTTTAACTTATCCACTCTGGAAGGCGTTTTCAATTTTTTCCGTTTTTCAGCCTCGGAAACGGCGTCCCCGTGTAGACGAAAGGCACTTCCGATAAAATCTCATCTCATCTCATTATCTCTAGCCGCTTTATCCTTCTACAGGGTCGCAGGCAAGCTGGAGCCTATCCCAGCTGACTACGGGCGAAAGGCGGGGTACACCCTGGACAAGTCGCCAGGTCATCACAGGGCTGACACATAGACACAGACAACCATTCACACTCACATTCACACCTACGGTCAATTTAGAGTCACCAGTTAACCTAACCTGCATGTCTTTGGACTTTGGGGGAAACCGGAGCACCCGGAGGAAACCCACGCGGACACGGGGAGAACATGCAAACTCCACACAGAAAGGCCCTCGCCGGCCCCGGGGCTCGAACCCAGACCTTCTTGCTGTGAGGCGACAGCGCTAACCACTACACCACCGTGCTGCCCCACTTCCGATAAAATATTTAGTCGTTTTTACCCGACAGTGTCCTCGTGTAAACGGGCCCTTATTCACTGAAAGGAGTAGCGTGGTTACATATCAGACACACATTAATTAAAGTCAGTATAAGTTGAGTATGTCCCGCTATTAGTCATTAAACCATGTACAGTCTATATGAACAGGATATACTGCAACCTGGAAGCATGATACACAACGAGGTTGCACTGAGGTGCTTTTTTTTCCTGTTACATCTAATCAAGGACCTCATCGTGATGTGTTTTTAAATTTTTCCGGTTGTCAACAAAGGCACAAATATGAAAAATGACAAGCAATTTAATGGAATTGTTTTCGCTCATACGTGTAAAAATAGCTTTGAGTAAAGAAAAATCACCTCGGGCGTTAATTTACCCACAACACCAACATCATGTGATGGAATCATCACCCACATCCCATGAGATATTTTCTCTCTCTCTCTCTCTCTCTCTCTCTCTCTCTCTCTCTCCTTTTTTTTTTTTTTTGTCTAGTCCATTGAGCAGCAGTAAATAAAACATGCCCTCTGATTGTTCTCAGGCTCAGGAGTGTGATGCCTATCAGGAGTGTGAGAAAGAAAAGTGAGGAAAAGAGCAAAGGTAGAGGGAGAAAAAGAGTGAGACAGGAGATAGGCCTGGTCGCATGTGAAATGAGTACACACATGCAGTACGCACGCATGCGCGGACACACACACACACACACACACACACACACACACACACAGACACACACACTAATATGACAACAACTGCTATTTGTTTGTTATTACAAATATATAATATCAGTGCAAATGAAAATTACAGTCAGAGATAGAAAAGGAAAAAATATGGAAAGGGGAGAGAAAGGAGGAGGAAAATAAGCCTGGAGATTGGTAGACTGTAGGAAATACACAGAGAGGGGGAGAGGAGAGAGAGAGAGAGAGAGAGAGAGAGAGGAGGACTTTAATCCCTTTGGGAAAGCTGTCTCAGCTCTGCTGTTAGTTGTGCTCTCTATTTCTGACACACGCTCAAGCCTTTTTCTCCCCAGTGAATAAGAGCAGTGCATTTAACCCCTCTTTTCACAATGCATTTAATTCAGTATATATATATATATATATATATATATATATATATATATATATATATATATATACACACTAGTGCATCTCAAAAAATTAGAATATTGTGAAAAAGTTCAATATTTTCCATCAGTTATTTAAGAAAGTGAAAATGTTATATATTATAGACTCATTACACATAAACTAAAATGTTTCAAGCATTTTTCTATTTTAATTTTAATCAGTATGGCATACAGTACAAAAACATCTCAAAATATTAGAATATTTCATTTCGAGTTTGAGTAAAACAGTATGAACACAGTGTATCTCTCGGTCTAGTTCAGTACACACAACCACAATCATGGGGAAGACGGCTGACTTGACTGTTGTCCAGAAGATGATCACTGATGCCCTCCACAAGGAGGGTAAGCCGCAAAAGGTCATTGCTGAAAAGGGTGGCTGGAAAAGGTGCACAAGCAACAGGGATGGCCGCAGTCTTGAGAGGATTGTCAAGAAAAGTTGATTCAAGAACTTGGGAGAGCTTCACAAGGAGTGGACTGAGGCTGGTGTCAGTGTATCAAGACCCATCACGAACAGACATCTTCAAGAAAGGGGATACAACTTTCGCATTCCTAATATCAAGCTACTCCTGAGCCAGAGACGATGTCAGAAGTGTCTTATCTGGGCTAAGGAGAGAAAGAAATGGACTGCTGCTCAGTGGTCCAAAGTCCTCTTTTCAGATGAAAGTACATTTTGCATTTAATTTGGAAATCACGGTTCTAGAGTCTGGAGGAAGAGTGGAGAGGCACAGAATCCAAGGTGTTTGAAGCCCAGTGTGAAGTTTCCACAGTCTGTGATGATTTGGGGTGCCATGTCATCTGCTGGTGTTGGTCCACTGTATTTTATCAAGTCCAAAGTCAACACAGCCATCTACCAGGAGATTTTAGAGCACTTCATGCTTCCATCTGCTGACGAGATTTTTGGAGATGCTGATTTCCTTTTCCAGCAGGACTTAGCACCTACCCACAGTGACAAAACTACGACCAAATGGTTTGCTGACCATGATATTACTGTGTTTGATTGGCCAGCCAACTTGCCTGACCTGAACCCCGTAGAGAATCTACAGTATGGGGTATTGTCAAGAGGAAGATGAGAAACACCCGACCCAAAAATACAGATATGCTGAAGGCCACTATCAAAGCAACCTGGGCTTCAATAACACCTCAGCAGTGCCACAGACTGATCACCTCCATGCCACACCGCATTGATACAGTAATTCATGGTAAAGGAGCCCCAACCAAGTATTGAGTGTATAAATGAATATACTTTTCAGAAGTTGGACATTTCTGTATTGTAAATCCTTTTTTTGATTGATCTTAGGGAATATTCTAATAATTTGAGATACTGGATTTCTGATTTTCATGAGCTATAAGCCATAATCATCAAAATTAAAACAAAAAAGGCTTTAAATATTTCACTTTACATGTAATGAATATAGAATATATGAAAGTTTACCTTTTTGAATTAATAATGAAAAAAAGGAACTTTTTCATGGTATTCAAATTTTTTGAGATGCACTAGTATAATATATATATATATATATATATATATATATATATACACACACACACACACACACACACACTCACTCACTCACCGGCCGCTGTAATAAGAACTTGTTCTTGATTCTAAGATTCCTGTTCTTGGCTGCAGGACTGGAACCCAGTGTGCTCTTCTGCTGTTGCGTGCTGAGATGCTTTTCTGATCACCATGGTTGTAAAGAGTGATTATATGAGTTACTATATCCTTCCTGGCAGCTCAAACCAATTTGGGGTGGGTTTCCCAAAAGCCTCTTTACGCTAAGAGTGTCTTAACTAGAAGAGAGAGAGACTTCATTGTGATGCTCGCACTACCATTTAACAATGATCTTTGTGCTACGATGCTTTTGGGAGGCCATTTTCCTCTGACCTCTCTTATCAACAAGCCATTTGTTTCCACCCACAGAACTGTCACTCACTCAGTCGGTGTTTTTTTGTTTTTCGCACCATTCTGTGTAAACTCTAGAGACTGTTGTGTGTGAAAACCCCAGGAGATCAGCAGTTTCTGAAATACTCAACCCAGTCCATCTGGATCAAACCAACACCCACGCCACAGTGAAAGGAAGTCACACTTTGAGATCACAATTTTTCCCATTCTGATGTTTGAAGTGAACATTAACTGATACTCTTGATTTTTATCTGGATGATTTGATGCACTGAGCTGCTGTCAAGGGATCGGCTGATATCAGACAGCAGGTGGATGTATGGGTGTTCCTAATAAAGTGGCCAGTGTGTGTGTGTGTGTATATATATATATATATATATATATATATATATATATATATATATATGGAGAGCACTAGACCAACTCAGATTGCAGGGATGAAGGATTTCTCAATGCTTTGTATGAATGTTGCACCAATTTCAAGCTATATTAGTTGCATTTGTTGTTTTGAGAATGCTATTATCTGGTTGAACTCGCAGCTTTTGCTTAAAAACAGTGAGGTAGTAAAGGAAACTATTAGCAAGCCCACAGGACCATATTAAAAAGTGCAGCTCTCCATAAAATCATTTGCATTTTGTTGACTCACCGGCGTCTGGGTTATGAGCACGTCTGTGTATCTTTCTCCCCAAAAATGATTATTAGTGGACTAATATAGAAAGGTCAATAATTTTACCATTTACATTTGCCAGTGAAGTCAAATACAATCGATGAGCTGTTAGAGCTGTAACACGAGTCACGTTCAAGTAAAAAAAAAAAATACAATACGATTGGTTATTTTGAGTTGAGGCTGTTTTTCCACTGTACTCTTCCTAGATTACACTTCCTGATCCTTGACGCAAACATCTTCCATCCCATCGCCCTCCTTCCCAATTACACCAAATTACCTTCATTTATCTTCCTTCTGCCCTCGTGGGGCACATTCACCTCATTCAGGGCTTTCGCAGCACAAGTAGGTTTAACAGTGGCGGCAAAATGACGCATGACCCAGAGGATCAGACGTAAACAGCTGATGAAACCTGTCTAGATGGAAAAGACAGGAAGGAAGATAATGAAGCGTTTAGGGGAAGCTGTTTACATGGGTATAGCATCTGAGCCTGGTCGTCGTCAGCCATTCTCAGGGGGCAAAGGTAAGTGGGAGGATGTATTGTTATGGTTTTATTCCCAGAGGTGGAAGAAGACAGGTAATTCTGGAAAAGGAACATGTTTCATCATACATGGGCATATCACAAAGGAGAGGATCGGAGTACGTGATGGAAGGAGTGACACAAACCGTGTCTCTTAGCAGTTCCCCAGTGTTTAGGAAGAAATATCAACAACATATGTGTGGCTGGTGGCCTGGGAAAGGTCAGATTTGAACATTTTCTACTAGTATAAACATTAAATACAGTGGTGCTTGAAAGTTTGTGAACCCTTTAGAATTTTCTATATTTATGCATAAATATGACCGAAAACATCATCAGATTTTCACACAAGTCCTAAAAGTAGATAAAGAGAACCCAGTTAAACAAATGAGACAAAAATATTATACTTGGTCATTTATTTATTGAGGAAAATGATCCAATATTACATATCTGTGAGTGGCAAAAGTATGTGAACCTCTAGGATTAGCAGTTAATTTGAAGGTGAAATTAGAGTCAGGTGTTTTCAATCAATGGGATGACAATCAGGTGTGACTGGGGACCCTATTTATTTAAAGAACAAGGATCTATCAACGTCTGATCTTCACAACACATGTTTGTGGAAGTGTATCACGGCACGAACAAAGGAGATTTCTCAGGACCTCAGAAAAAGCGTTGTTGATGCTCATCAGGCTGGAAAAGGTTACAAAACCATCTCTAAAGAGTTTGGACTCCACTAATCCACAGTCAGACAGATTGTGTACAAATGGAGGAAATTCAAGACCATTGTTACCCTCCTCAGGAGTGGTCAACAAACAAAGATCACTCCAAGAGCAAGGTGCATAATAGTCGGCGAGGTCACAAAGGACCCCAGGGTAATGTCTAAGCAACTGAAGGCCTCTCTCACATTGGCTAATGTTAATGTTCATGAGTCCACCATCAGGAGAACACTGAACAACAATGGTGTGCATGGCAGGGTTGCAAGGAGAAAGCCACTGCTCTCCAAAAAGAACATTGCTGCTCGTCTGCAGTTTGCTAAAGATCACGTGGACAAGCCAGAAGGCTATTGGAAAAATGTTTTGTAGACGGATGAGACCAAAATAGAACTTTTTGGTTTAAATGAGAAGCGTTATGTTTGGAGAAAGGAAAACACTGCATTCCAGCATAAGAACCTTATCCCGTCTGTGAAACATGGTGGTGGTAGTATCATGGTTTTGGCCTGTTTTGCTGCATCTGGGCCAGGATGGCTTGCCATCATTGATGGAACAATGAATTCTGAATTATACCAGTGAATTCTAAAGGAAAATTTCAGGACATCTGTCCATGAACTGAATCTCAAGAGAAGGTGGGTCATGCAGCAAGACAACGACCCTAAGCACACAAGTCGTTCTCCCAAAGAATGGTTAAAGAAGAATAAAGTTAATGTTTTGGAATGGCCAAGTCACCTTAATCCAATCGAAATGTTGCGGAAGCACCTGAAGTGAGCAGTTCATGTGAGGAAACCCACCAACATCCCAGAGTTGAAGCTGTTCTGTACGGAGGAACGGGCTAAAATTCCTCCAAGCCGGTGTGCAGGACTGATCAACAGTTACCGGAAACGTTTAGTTGCAGTTATTGCTGCACAAGGGGGTTACACCAGATACTGAAAGCAAATGTTCACATACTTTTGCCACTCACAGATATGTAATATTGGATCATTTTCCTCAATAAATAAATGACCAAGTATAATATTTTGTCTCATTTGTTTAACTGGGTTCTCTTTATCTACTTTTAGGACTTGTGTGAAAATCTGATGATGTTTTAGGTCATATTTATACAGAAATCTAGAAAATTCGAAAGGGTTCACAAACTTTCAAGCACCACTGTTTACATTATGAACTGAAAAGTGTTCCTGTTATGCATGTATGTATGTTAACAAGCATAAGTTCAGCATAAAGTCTGTTTAGTCCCAAAAGTATTAATGAGAAAATTGTATCCAATGATTATTTTCCAGTTTTGCTGAAGCTGGGGTGGGTTTCCCAAAAGCCTCTTAATGCTAAGAACATCTTAACTAGGAGAGAGAGTATTCATTATGCTGCTCGCTCTAGCATTTAGTGATCTTTGTACTACGATGCTTTTGGGAAACTCGGCACTGTACTTTTATAACCCCATCATTGAATGGAAAATTCAAAACGTTTCAGTTTTTCAAAATATTGCCAAATTTTTACTCAAGTTTACAACAGGAAATGAGTTCTCATGTTAATGATCAGCATGAGCCACATTAGAACAGCTACTTGCAGCATTTAAACCACCAGCAGACAAACACTTAAAAAATCCTGAGTAGAAATCTATGAGAAAAGTCCATAATGTTAAAGATGGTGGTTGTATGCACATATCCAGCTGCCTACAAAAATAAATAAGTAAATAAATATTTAAAAAAAGCGCCAAACTTAGATAGAACTTTATTGTCGTTGTTTTAGAAACAACGAAACAGTTTAGCAGCTCTCGGTACTTGCAGTGCAAAATGCAGGAAACGGAATAAAATAGACGCATAAGAACAAAATAACACAAAAAGAAACACAATAAATAGACATAAAAGCAATAAATAAGCATTCTCCTTGGGGGAGGGTGTTTGTTGCCCCTCACTGGTGAAGTTGGGGCAGTGGAAGTGGGGTTGCACATCTGATAGCTTGAGGGTAGAAGCTGTTTTTTACACTGCAAAAAATTGAAAACTGAATTTGAGGAGAAAATTACTTAATCCTCGTGAAATTATCTTGCTGCATGGACAGATATTTTTACTTGATAAGACATCTTAGGGGGCAGCACGGTGGTGTAGTGGTTAGCGCTGTCGCCTCACAGCAAGAAGGTCCAAGTTTGAGCCCCGTGGCCGGCGAGGGCCTTTCTGTGCGGAGTTTGCATGTTCTCCCCGTGTCCGCGTGGGTTTCCTCTGGGTGCTCCGGTTTCCCCCACAGTCCAAAGACATGCAGGTTAGGTTAACTGGTGACTCTAAATTGACCGTAGGTGTGAATGTGAGTGTGAATGGTTGTCTATGTCTATGTGTCAGCCCTGTGATGACCTGGCGACTTGTCCAGGGTGTACCCCGCCTCTCGCCCGTAGTCAGCTGGGATAGGCTCCAGCTTGCCTGCGACCCTGTAGAACAGGATAAAGCGGCTAGAGATAATGAGATGAGATGAGACATCATAGAATAAGTTGGTTGCAGTCTAGAACTCGGTTTAATAATCTCAGAATTGGTGTCTTGTATTCTTCTAATAGGAAATGCTAGATCGTTTCAACTATTTTCAAGATATTTTCACTTGCTAAGATAGCATTTTTTTGCAGTGTAGTCTGTTTGATGCAGCTCTGATGAGTCTGTATCTCCTTCCAGAGGGCAGTAGGAAGAACAGATGATGTCCAGGGTGGGTATGGTCCTTTAAAATGCAGCTGGCCTTCTTTTGTAGTTAGTCAGTGTAAATATCTTTGACGGGAGGTCGTGATGTATCAATTATGCGCTCTGCTACCCTCACCACTTGCTGCAGGTCCTTCCTGTCCTCTGTGGTGCAACTGGAAAATCACACCATACAGCAGTAGGTCAGGAGACTCTCTATTGCAGATCGATTAAAGTTGATCAGCAGGTGGCGAGGGAGCCAAGCAAACAGTTGCACCAGGCAAACAGTTGTGCATACGTCATCATCATCATCCTCATTTCTTCCCATGTGGCACGTCATTAGCCTTGGGGCGTGCCACTGGAAAGCAATGTTCTAATAGACACTCAAGGTTCTTGTTGTCCATCATTGTCTTCCACACAGGCGGCACGGTGGTGTAGTGGTTAGCACTGTCACCTCACAGCAAGAAGGTTCTGGGTTCAAGCCCAGTGGCCGATGGGGGCCTTTCTGTGTGGAGTTTGCATGTTCTCCACGTGTCTGTGTGGGTTTCCTCTGGTTTCCCCCACAGTCCAAAGGCATGTAGGTTAGGCTACTTGGTGACTCTAAATTGACCGTAGGTGTGAATGTGAGTGTGAATGGTTGTCTGTGTCTATGTGTCAGCCCTGCGATGATCTGGCGACTTGTCCAGGGTGTACCCCGCCTTTCACCCATAGTCAGCTGGGATAGGCACCAGCTTGCCTGTGACCCTGCACAGGATAAGTGGTTATGGATGATGGATGGATGGATGGATGGATGTCTTACACACCTGCTGCTGATCTACTCCCAATAGGTCTTCCACTTTTCTCTCTGTCTTGTTTGACATGTGTTTATCAAACAATGCTTGTTTCTGTCATGTGTCATTTTCCATTCAGTAAATGTGAGCCAAGTATTTCAGGAAATATAAAGAAATCTTGAATGTGCTGTGAGTTATTGATTTTATACAACTGTTGGTTTAATATCTTAAAAGCCCAGTTTAGCTGGCCTTTGACTTGAATTGCTGGGTTTATTCCTTTCTTCCTATCATTGCTTGGGGGGACATTTTTGCAAGCATAACCTCCAGACGCCATTTTCCTCAGGAAACTGTTGCATACTGTTTCTAATTTTTGCACTTCTTTTGTGGAAAGATCCCATGCCTGGGTACTATAGAGCAACCGAGAGTGGACACATGCATTTAAAATCTTCGTGCATGTGCACAGATGAATCTCACAATCAGTCAGAACTCATTTCAGCTCATTCCATTTCTGGAAGGCAGAAGACACTTGAAGGTGTAAGAATGCAGATGTGTTTTCAGTATTGGTAATTTCATATCCAAGGTATCCAAAGCCCTTGACGTTCTTGATAACATAGTTCTTCACAATTATTAACCCTTTGGTGCTGGACCCTTTAAATATCATTGCTCCAGGAGCGATGGTGTAATGGTTGCTATGACAAAATTAAAATATCTTGAAAACAACAAAAAAAAGATGTCTTACAATACTTATTGTATCATAGCCAATTATATTCTGGTAAGAATGAATCCTTTCTTTTGATTGGTTGCCTTTTACTGTCTTGTAATGCAATGACCTCAGTCAGATTCAAAATGGCATCTTGACCGCATCCATGATTTACAGTGGAACAAGTGGAGGAAATTCTTATGAATGATGGTATTGGTGACGAAAGTAGCATAGATAGTGAAACTGGCAATCTTTCAAGCGGAGAAGAGTTCAATGTGGACCAAGAATTACAAGGAGAAAGTGATGGAGAGTCAGAAGCATAGTGCAGTTGTTTAGCTTATTTATTAAGCTTTAAAAGGGTATACAGCATGATGGGTATCCTGAAGTCCAACCTCAAGCTATTTTTGTTTGAATAGGTATTGGTGAAAATCAGGGAATTTTAGGCCAGCACCAAAGGGTTAAGGACTTCTTGTCCTTAATGGATTTCTTCACAATGAGTGCCATAGTCTCAGTCTTGTAGACCAAATCTTCTGAAAGTATTGTCATATATCTCCAAGATCTGTTTAAGCTCTGTAATACTTTTTGAGAATATTGCCACATCATCAGCGTAGAGAAGCTCATTTACATGAGTTTTGCCATTTCCAGGGGCTCTACTGTAAAGCTCATGTGGTGGTGTAGTGGTCAGCACTGTCGCCTCATAGCAAGAAGGTTCTGGGTTCGAGCCCAGTGGCCGAAGGGGGCCTTTCTGTGTGGAGTTTGCATGTTCTCCCTGTGTCTGTGTGAGTTTCCTCTGGATTCCCCCACAGTCCAGAGATATTCAGTTAGGTTAACATGGGGCAGCCATGGCCTGAAGTGCCCTTGAGCAAGGGCACCTAACCCACAACTGCTCCCTGGGCACCGTAGTATAGCTGCCCACTGCTCTCGGTATGTGTGTGTTCTCATTGCTCACTTGTGTGTGTTCACTGCTTCAGATGGGTTAAATTTCACTTGCACCCTTTATATAAGAGAGTTTTAACTTCCCCACTCGATCTGTATTGCAGCATGCCTTGCCAGATGGTAGTAGGTACCATTTTTATGATGGTCTTTGGTATGAACCAACCGCAAGTGGAACTCGTGATCTCCCCATCAAGAGGCGTACACACTAACCACTAGGCCAACTCGCAGTTAAAAAACTCATGTGGTTACCAGAGGACTAGCCCCCCACTGTAACCCTAGCTGTATAGGCGAGAGGCTGAGGGCTATTAAAATGGAGATTGGCACTGCACCCATACACCTTAAAGAATTGGTTAGTACTGGGACAGGAGACTGCCTGGGAAGACCAGATTTTGGCGTGAGAGGGACTTTTTTTTTTTACCCTTGATATAAGTTTTCATCCCAGTGTAGAGGGCTCTGATGATTGAGATGAGCCTGGGGCAGAATTTCTAGAACACCAAACAACACTTCTTGAGGGATCCAATCATAGGCTGCTTTAAGATCGATGAAGGAGATAAAGAGTGGTTCTTGTTCTTTTTTATTATATGTCTAGTAACAAAGATGGCATCACATGTTGATCTATTGCCTCTAAATCCAAACTGTGTTGACTGCAGGATCTTCTCATATACTGGTCAAACCCTCTCCACTATAGTCATTGATGCAACTTTTGATAATGTTGAAATGATTGAGATACCCCGGTAGTAGAAGTATAGCGACCTTTTAGCAACCCTGTGCATGTGTAGTAGAAATATTACCTGTGGGAAAGCTGTGTAAATCTTATTTTGGGAAAAGTAACCAAATTTTTAAGTGTTTGTATTTTTTTAATCAGATTTGATGAGTGGGTGGCACAGTGGTGTAGTGGTTAGCACTGTTGCCTCACAGCAAGAAGGTTCTGGGTTCAAGCCCAGTGGCTGATGGGGGCCTTTCTATGTAGAGTTTGCATGTTCTCCCTGTGTACGTGTGGGTTTCCTCCGGGTGCTCCGGCTAATTGGTTGCTCTAAATTGACTGTAGGTGTGAGTGGTTGCCTCTCTGTGTTAGCCCTGTGATGATCTGGTGACTTGTCCAGGGTGTACCACCCTGCCTCTCGCCCATAGTCAGCTGGGAAAGGCTTCAGTTTGCCTGTGACCCTGCACAGGATAAGCAGTTATGGATGGATGGATGGATGGATGGATGGATGGATGGATGGATGTAGATTTGACTGGTGATTCTATACATGTAATTTTTATGTATTGAAAGTGCAGTTATGGCTCTCTCCACATTCATTTGCTGTGCAATAACTATGCAGGCACGTGACCAAGATGGCTGCCAAGTGGCAAGACTTGCCTGTAAGGCCTTTGACTTGAGCCTCAATGTCATTTCTTCACATGATAACAATATGTAGGTGCTGAAATACAAACATGTTACTGTATTTGGATTTAACAGATATGTTCTAAACAGATACAATTAGGAGGCACATTGTTAATTAAAAAAGACTGTGCAGGAAGGTTCAAAGGGCTAGAGGCATACACAAAAGGATTAGGGGCACACACACACACAAAACAAAAAGTTATGTAAGGGGGAAGTTTGTACTTTCATGTGGGTCATCATCGTTGGCAGCAGTAGTGCATGTCGGCACATCCAAATCCTCCTTAATTGGGCAATGCGCCTGGAGTGGTAGACAGTAAGTGGCACTTAAGATGACTGTTCTTGTTGTCCCAGATGAGATCAGAAGAGTCGAGTTCAACGTGGGCAAGGAATCCACGCAGGCTGCGGATTCTAAAGGTGCTCCTTCCTTCGTCGCCTCTCTCTTCATTGTTCCATCTTCGGTCTTCCTCCAGCTTATCAACTCTATTAATGATGAGGTCGGGTGGTATGAAACTGAATGTTCCCAGATCTTGTGGTTGATGCCGCAGACAGCCATGGTCTTTTTCAGTTGGTCATGGTAGCGACGTTTTGTTGCTCCTCTAGGCCTTGTTCCATGTTCCAATTCGCTAAGAAGAATGATCCTGGGGAGTTGGGTGTCCTCCATGCAACAGACATGTCCCGCCCATCGCAGTTGATGCTTGGTGACGGTTGCTTCGATGCTGGCGAATCCACTTCTTTGTAACACCTCATCACTGGCAACCCAATCCTCCCACTTGACTTTCAGGATGGTTTGCAGCATTCTTAATTTTTCATGTGGGTGAGCAGGCAGATATGAAGCTCATAGTTCAAAGAAGTCAAAGAAATTATCCTTCGGAAATGCCTGGTCAAGGTTGTGGTGGACTAAGCTAGGATACTAGTTTGTTGATATTTTTTGGAATTGGAACCAACTAAATTTGTTAGAAAATATTGCAGGCATGGCAATTAACAAATAACAAACATTAATAATTGCACAAACAGGCCCACTAGATCTTATTATAAACTTGAATGATGTAGCTGAGGTTGAGGAACTGTCAGAGCCAGAATTTACACACCAGTGTTGTCATTTCTGGCATTTTGGATTTAAGTTCAAATATAGAAGCAAATATGAATACTTGGAGCACTAAACAGATAATGATGGTGTCAGTGCATTGCACCCCAACTGTGCAGAGTGTGTAAGGGCATTACAGACATTTGCAGTGATATCTGATTGCAAACTGAACTGATTAGGATTATGTCCATTGTGCTACTGCAGTTTAATCAAGTGGCATTTATTACTTGAGAAAATTCCACTTTGCTAGAAACGTTTTAGACGTCATTAGGCAGACTGGCTGCATTTACTGTTGTTTGTTAAACTGGCTTTATGCCTTGGTCTCACATAGCCAGAATCACTTCACGGTAGATGCCGGGAGATGATTTTGGGGCTTCCAGGGTCAACCGGTGCACATTCTGGGCCCTTCCATTGGAATACATGAAAGCCAGGGAGCTACCTTGTCAACCACGAGGGTGTGGCTTCCATTCCTGGAAAGTTCCATCATGTTGAAAATTCCTATGGGTCAAGCCCTGGATAAATCCATCCATCACAACCATGAAGGCATCCATGACCATCCTTATGGCATACGTGAGGCTTCCATGGGCTACCGGGGGTTACTGTAGCATTCCTTCACAACCATTGAGGTCAAAATATTCACGAAACAACATTCTGCAGAGAGGGCAACATTCTAGGAGGTGTGGCTTATTTCGTCTTGCCTTGGCGATGCCGTACTGCACTCATGAAAACTGTACACACTGCCGTCATTGCCGTAAGACCATACGTCGCTATATGTCACTGCCGCCATTGGTTTTACCGGCATCTTCCATTGCTACTATCACAGCTACCATGGTTTCATTTGCATACTTACAACCCCGATTCCAAAAAAGTTGGGACAAAGTACAAATTGTAAATAAAAATGGAATGCAATAATTTACAAATCTCAAAAACTGATATTGTATTCACAATAGAACATATACAACATATCGAATGTCGAAAGTGAGACATTTTGAAATGTCATGTCAAATATTGGCTCATTTGAAATTTCATGACAGCAACACATCTCAAAAAAGTTGGGACAGGGGCAATAAGAGGCTGGAAAAGTTAAAGGTACAAAAAAGGAACAGCTGGAGGACCAAATTGCAACTCATTAGGTCAATTGGCAATAGGTCATTAACATGACTGGGTATAAAAAGAGCATCTTGGAGTGGCAGTGGCTCTCAGAAGTAAAGATGGGAAGAGGATCACCAATCCCCCTAATTCTGCGCCGACAAATAGTGGAGCAATATCAGAAAGGAGTTCGACAGTGTAAAATTGCAAAGAGTTTGAACATATCATCATCTACAGTGCATAATATCATCAAAAGATTCAGAGAATCTGGAAGAATCTCTGTGCGTAACGGTCAAGGCCGGAAAACCATACTGGGTGCCTGTGATCTTCGGGCCCTTAGACGGCACTGCATCACATACAGGCATGCTTCTGTATTGGAAATCACAAAATGGGCTCAGGAATATTTCCAGAGAACATTATCTGTGAACACAATTCACCGTGCCATCTGCCGTTGCCAGCTAAAACTCTATAGTTCAAAGAAGAAGCCGTATCTAAACACGATCCAGAAGCGCAGATGTCTTCTCTGGGCCAAGGCTCATTTAAAATGGACTGTGGCAAAGTGGAAAACTGTTCTGTGGTCAGACGAATCAAAATTTGAAGTTCTTTATGGAAGTCAGGGACGCCGTGTCATTCGGACTAAAGAGGAGAAGGACGACCCAAGTTGTTATCAGTGCTCAGTTCAGAAGCCTGCATCTCTGATGGTATGGGGTTGCATTAGTGCGTGTGGCATGGGCAGCTTACACATCTGGAAAGACACCATCAATGCTGAAAGGTATATCCAGGTTCTAGAGCAACATATGCTCCCATCCAGACGACGTCTCTTTCAGGGAAGACCTGGCATTTTCCACCATGACAATGCCAAACCACATACTGCATCAATTACAGCATCATGGCTGCGTAGAAGAACGGTCCGGGTACTGAACTGGCCAGCCTGCAGTCCAGATCTTTCAGCCACAAAATTGGCGCATCACAAAACGGAAGTGTGGCAGCGGGGGCGTGGCCAAGCACCGGTCTGTGACAGGAGGGCAGAGTCAGGGAAGGTAAGTGGCAGAATCACTACACCTGTTGTCAATTAACCTGTGTTTGTGTGTGTCTTCCCAGTGACCCCGCCCTATTTAAAGAGGGAGAGCAGAGAGCAGAGAGCTCATCCTGGAACCAGACGCTGGTTGTGTGTTGGTGTGTGTCTGGGTTCTAATTTGTTCACTGAAAAGTGTGGCAATAAAAATCGTAGTTTCAGACCTGATCTCTGTCCTGCCGTCCTCTGTGCTCCACCCCTTCGTGAGAACTGTTACAGGAAGATATGACAAAAAAGACCTAAGACAGCTGAGCAACTAGAAACCTATATTAGACAAGAATGGGTTAACATTCCTATCCCTAAACTTGAGCAACTTGTCTCCTCAGTCCCCAGACGTTTACAGACTGTTGTAAAGAGAAAAGGGGATGTCTCACAGTGGTAAACATGGCCTTGTCCCAACTTTTTTGAGATGTGTTGTTGTCATGAAATTTAAAATCACCTAATCTTTCTCTTTAAATGATACATTTTCTCAGTTTAAACATTTGATATGTCATCTATGTTCTATTCTGAATAAAATATGGAATTTTGAAACTTCCACATCATTGCATTCCGTTTTTATTTACAATTTGTACTTTGTCCCAACTTTTTTGGAATCGGGGTCGTATTCCACCCAAATTTATGTGACGGATCACCTCCAAAATCTGGCAGAATGGCCAAGGTAGCCCCAGCCATGGTTCTCACATCAGCCGGCTATGGGTCACATTAGCGTTACAGACACATACCAAGGCAGGGTTAGAAAGCAAATAACATCCTTTCCATGAAGTTTTAATGATATATACAGGGTGTCTTAAAAAATTTGATGAGCAAAAGCTAAAAAAACACCAAAAACAAACAAACAAACAAAAAAAAACATGATACATCGACTGAAAAGAAATCGAGTAGCGTGTAAGGGCAAACATGTAGCGTGTATCCGCCTGATGTATTCATGCTTTTTTTTTAAGTTGATGTATTCAATATATAAGTATGTTATTTTTATTTTTTCTTCTGTAATGCAACTTCACCAACATCCATCAGGTTGTCCCATATAGCTTAGAAACTGTCGCTGAAGGCACTTTTCTTAACAAGCTTTGAGTACACATTGTTCATAAAGCATAATGAACATACTGCTATACGGATATAGTAATGATGTAATAATGATAATGAGCTGGGCTATTTTCAATCTCAGAGGAGCAGTAGTCCTTCCTGGACATACACAAATCACATTTTGAATGATTTCTATAGGCGGGTGGACAATTATTACAGAAGAGGCGGTGACCTCAGACAATGAGGGTGGAAGGATTATGTCAGCTTGATTAAAATAATAATAAGTTGTAGAAATTGGAGAGTAAGGTTCTTGTTTTTGGTCTCTAGTGTCTCTGTGGGTTTTTTCTTCCTGTTGTACCATCCATAACCATTTATCCTGTGCAGGGTCACGGGCAAGCTGGAGCCTATCCCAGCTGACTACTGTATGGGTGAGAGGCAGGGTACACTCTGGACAAGTCACTAGGCTGATGCATTGAGACAAACAACCATTAATGGTCAATTTATGGCCCTTTTCCACTACCCTTTTTCAGCTCACTTCAGCTCGCTTCAGCTCACTTCAGCCCGACACGGCTCGCGTTTCGACTACCTCAGAGCAGCACGACTCAGCTCGCTTCAGCCCTGCTTAGCACCCAAAACTCGCACGGTTTTGGAGTGGGGCTGAAGCGAGCCAAACCGAGCCGAGTGGGGCTAGGGGCGTGAGGAGACACTCCCCTGTGCACTGATTGGTGAGGAGGAGTGTCCTAAAACACACCCACACACGCCCCGCGAGCACGCTGGGATCTGTAAACACCGTAAACCCGGAAGAAGAATAATGACGAGAATTTCTGAAGCCTTATGCGCCTCGCCTCATCTATACGCTCTTGCCAGTATCTGTTGGCGTTGTCGGTGACAACAAGCCACAGCAACAAGACCAGCAACACTAACGACTCCATGTCCTCCATGTTTATTGTTTACTATCCGGGTCGTGAGACTACCGCTTAAAAGATCACTGATGTCACTGTTTGTGCCACCTAACGACATCACGTGACGTCCACCCACTTTCGCTAACTCCACCCAATGTGTCCACCCACTTCCAGCCAGCACGGTTCAGCGCGGTTGTAGTCGAAATGCAACCCCAACAGCCCCACTCAGCTCGACTCAGCCCAACTCAGCACGGCACGGCTCAGCCCAACTCAGCCGCGTTGGTAGTGGAAAAGCGACATTAGAGTCACCAGTTAACCTAACCTGCATGTCTTTGAACTGTGGGAGAACCCAGAGGAAACCCACGTAGACTCCACACAGAAAAGCCCCTGTCAGTCACTGGGCTCGAACCCAGAACCTTCTTGCTGTGAGGCAACAGTGCTAACCACAACACCACCGTGCCACTCTTCCCGTTATACAAGAGAATGTTTATTCATTTATTCATTTGAAATACTGGCCTCGGTTAAATTGGCCTTTCTGTCGGAAAAGATCAAAGCCACATTTCACAAACAGAGCACATTTTAGCCTTTGACTGACTACATTAGATTTAAAAATTGTACCTTTTTCATGTCATTTTTTGCTGCTTTCCTTCTCTACCTGTTATCCTTCATTTAAAATGAATGTAAATCGGATATTATGGCATTTCTATTGATAAAACCTGTAAACCTGCGACGCAAATGTAACTGTTAATTTCAAAGCATTATAATTGTTTCCTTTTGTTGTGTTCAGTCTGGTGTCTGCGGCTCATCAGTACCGCTCACTAACGAACCCATTAAATCTTCCTTTATTCTTTGCATATGGTTGCGCAGTGACAAACTCCACAGCTTTTCTCCGACACTCTCTGTCTGACAGTCGCAGACAGGATTATTGTGTGAAAATCTGGCAACTGACAGCGTTAGATATGTATTGTGTGCATGCTCAGCCCACTCCAATATGGCGAGTTTGGCTCTGTGCTCAGTTTCTTCGCGAAATAAAGTGGTCTTCTGTCAACACAAAAAACATGATGTCAGTTATAGTGAACATAAAGCATAATATGCAGCATATACTGTACATAGAATATGTCGAAAGCAGATAAAATTTCATACACCTACAAGTAAACTCATTCAGTCACTAAGGGATGGATTTAGGTCCTTAATTTCTGCAGATTATTTCACCTTTATGTAGTTCATGCTTCATCCTAAGTGTCCTGGTTTATATATTAATTAATAGTGTCAGAGTTACACTCACCGGCCACTTTATTAGGAACACCCCTACGTACATCCACCTGCCGTTTGATGCAGTTCTTTAATCAGTCGATCCCTTGAGAGCAGCACGATGCATCAACTCATGCAGATACAAATCAAGAGCTTCAGTGAATGTTCACACATCAGAATGGGAAAAATTGTGATCTCAAAGTGTGACTTGCTTTCACTGTGGCATGGGTGTTGGTTTGAGCCAGATGGACTGGTTTGAGTGTTTCAGAAACCGCTGATCTCCTGGGGTTTTCACACACAACAGTATCTAGAGTTTACATAGAATGGTGCGAAAAAAAAATTTAGTCGAGGGAGCGACAGTTCTGTTGGTAAGAGAGGTCAGAGGAAATGCACAGATTGAGCAGTTTGATCTGCCAGGAAGGATATAGTAACTCATATAATCACTCTTTACAACCGTGGTGAGCAGAAAAGCATCTCAGCATGCAGCAGCAGAAGAACACATTGGATTCCAGTCCTGCAGCCAAGAACAGGAATCTTAGAGTCAAGAACAAGTTCCTATTAAAGTGTCCGGGAGTGTATGTATTTAATATCGAACTTTAATGGCAGTTTAAATATTTAGCTCTGTAACTACAGCCCAAAACATACATTTCAGTATGACATATTAACTGTCAGACAGTTGGACCACTGGACTTAAAGGGCAGCACTGGTATTTTTTAACCTGGGCCTTATTTTCCCATCTTTTTAGGTCCAGGTTTTTACTAATGGCAAAAACGATCAAAATCAGTCCAGTATAATCCTATGGGGCAATCATCTGCATCAAAGTAAACCACTTACACTACCGTTCAAAAGTTTGGGGTCACCCAGACAATTTTGTGTTTTCCATGAAAAGTCACACTTTTATTTCCCACCATAAGTTGTAGAATGAATAGAAAATATAGTCAAGACATTTTTCTGGCCATTTTGAGCATTTAATCGACCCCACAAATGTGATGCTCCAGAAACTCAATCTGCTCAAAGGAAGGTCAGTTTTATAGCTTCTCTAAAGAGCTCAACTGTTTTCAGCTGTGCTAACATGATTGTACAAGGGTTTTCTAATCATCCACTAGCCTTCTGAGGCAATGAGCAAACACATTGTACCATTAGAACACTGGAGTGATAGTTGCTGGAAATGGGCCTCTATACACCTATGGAGATATTGCACCAAAAACCAGACATTTGCAGCTAGAATAGTCATTTACCACATTAGCAATGTATAGAGTGGATTTCTGATTAGTTTAAAGTGATCTTCATTGAAAAGAACAGTGCTTTTCTTTCAAAAATAAGGACATTTCAAAGTGACCCCAAACTTTTGAACGGTAGTGTATTTTGGCCACTGACAAACTCATAATGTTATTATGAGGGTCTGACAAAGGGAAAAGGATCCCTACAGAGATGCATATGTGTCTTTTTACCTCAATAACTTTAAAGAAACTGTAGAAAACGATTGTTCCTACACTCATCGCTTTACCATTCAGTTCCTGTAGTCGATTATTACACAGGGGCTGTTTTCTGATATTTACAAAATGATAAGACAGGAAGAATTTGTGAAGAAGTCGATTTCCAAAGTAACATGAACATTTAGCTGATTACAGCGATATGGACGAGGCATTTGAATTTGATGGCCGTCAATATTTATTTGAGCCAGATTATACAGACCCTGTGCAATAATCGACTACAGTCATTTTTTACAGTTATTGAGTTAAACAGACACAGGTGTATCTCTGTAGGGATCCTTTCCGTGTTGTTAGACACTTATAATAGCCTTATGAGCCTGTCAGTGGTAGAAGCAAGTAGTTTACATCAGTGTTGTAGTCGAGTCACTAAACCTCAAGTCCAGTCTCAAGTCCCCAGTGTTCAAGTCCAAGACATTAAATAAAATTTCGAGTCGAGTCTGAGTCGAGTCCGAGAATAAGACTCCAACTGCGCCATTTGACGGTGGCTGTTTTAGCGCTTTTAACATTAACATTAGTTTGTTCCTGAACATGACATATGAACAGGTGAATGTGCATTCTCTTTGTCAGGGAGAGCAAAGTATTCTGTCAGAGATGGTTGGGAGATGGATGTAAGTGCAAAAGGTGTGTTTTCAATACAAGTGAAGACAGATAAACGATCCAGAACGACAGGCGAAATCATAAAACGTTGAAACAGGCAATGGGTCAAGCAAGGCACAAACAGGCTGTCGTAGACTCAGCAGGATCAAAGACAAGAAACAGGAAATCAGGGATCAGGAAACCAAACAAGGAAATAAGGCTCGGTAATGTGTCAGCAACACAATTCAATACTTCGCAAAGTAAGTGTGTTTTCACAGTTTTTATATAGGCGCGCTGATTGTGCCTTAATCCTGTGCAGGTGCGAGTCATTTACAGCACGCATGTGAGAATCTGCTTGATGTGCGCACTGTCCAGAGCGCGCCCGAGAGTCTATCTGATGCACGCGCCAAGGCATGCAGGTGTGACACTTTGACATGAGTACAAAAATTAATGTAGCTATAAATATCTTATAGCAATTTATTAAGGCATGTTACAAAAAATAAAGAGAAAAATCTGAGTCCGAGTCTCCATTTTACGAGTCTGAATGCAATTAATGCACAAGTCTGAGTCCAAGTCCGAGTCATCAGTGCTCAAGTCCAAGTCGAGTCACGAGTCCTTAAAATTAGGGCACGAGTCGGACTCGAGCACTACAAGCCTGGTTTACACTGACACAGATGATTGCCCCATAGGATTACATCGTATAGCCATTTTACAGTTGCCAGTTATAGCGTTTTAACTCAATACTGGACCAATTTCAATTTCAATTGTCCTGAGTAAATATTTGGATCCAAAGAGATGGAAAAATAGAGCCCAGGTTAAAACATCCCAGAGTTTCCCTTTAATGCTTATCCTCACATGAGCTGATCTCATCTCATTATCTCTAGACGCTTTATCCTGTTCTACAGGGTCGCACGCAAGCTGGAGCCTATCCCAGCTGACTACGGGTGAAAGGCGGGGTACACCCTGGACAAGTCACCAGGTCATCACAGGGCTGACACATAGACACAGACAACCATTCACACTCACATTCACACCTACGGTCAATTTAGAGCCACCAGTCAACCTAACCTGCATGTCTTTGGACTGTGGGGGAAACCGGAGCACCCGGAGGAAACCCACGCGGACACGGGGAGAACATGCAAACTCCACACAGAAAGGCCCTCGCCGGCCACGGGGCTCGAACCCGGACCTTCTTGCTGTGAGGCGACAGCGCTAACCACTACACCACCGTGCCGCCACATGAGCTGATATAAAGTTAAAAATTAGTGCTTAAATCCATGGTGAGGGTGGCGGATAAGTGAGACACGCCTCTGTTTTAAGCAAACTCGGCCCCTCATACGCACATCCCTGTCCGAGTACCACTTAAGTCTGCATCTAAGGTCTGAATACTGATTTGTGCCATTTCTTTAGTAGCTCCTCTCACTCTATAGCCCTTAGGATTGAGCTTAATTGTAGTTACAGCTTGTTGTAAAACTGACTTCAGCATTCAGAGTACAGCGTACTCGGTTTATAGTTGCTTCCGTATTTAAAACTAATACTGTGTCTGAGTGGGCGGCACGGTGGTGTAGTGGTTAGCGCTGTCGCCTCACAGCAAGAAGGTCCTGGGTTCGAGCCCCGTGGCCGGCGAGGGCCTTTCTGTGCGGAGTTTGCATGTTCTCCCCGTGTCCGCGTGGGTTTCCTCCGGGTGCTCCAGTTTCCCCCACAGTCCAAAGACATGCAGGTTAGGTTAACTGGTGACTCTAAATTGAGCGTAGGTGTGAATGTGAGTGTGAATGGTTGTCTGTGTCTATGTGTCAGCCCTGTGATGACCTGGCGACTTGTCCAGGGTGTACCCCGCCTTTCGCCCGTAGTCAGCTGGGATAGGCTCCAGCTTGCCTGCGACCCTGTAGAAGGATAAAGCGGCTAGAGATAATGAGATGAGATGAGATGAGACTGTGTCTGAGTTTCACTTTGTTTTGTGATCCTGTGTATTTAGTTCGAACACGAACACAAGCAGCTCCTAAAACACAGTGTTCATCGTCCAATATTGACTTGATTAATGTTCTTCACAAAATCTGACTTTTTTTTTTCTTTCATCAGTAGAAAAAAGGAATCTTGAGGAATCTTATCTGAATTAATTGGGAGTCTTCTGAAATGATAAATGTTTTGTCTGTGGAGTGCATACTTCACACTAACGCACAAGAAAAACTGGCTGGTACCAGAACAATGTAGGCGGCACAACAGATTTCTGAGGGAGTGTGCTTCACGATATTGTTCTCCTGTGTTATTACGCATGATTTATTTGTCACACTTTCTCATCGGGATGCATGTGGCATGCTCAGGGGGAAAAAAAAGTTGATATTTTCACAAGTTTTTCACAACACTCATGTGGGTTTCGCTTAATCTGTTCTCGCATTCCTGTAGAGTGAGTCAAGCACGAATCACTGGGCTTTAGAGGGATTAACAGATGAAATTATGTTGATATTTAAATAAACTCTTGAGGCATTTATTTTTAAAATATCTTCATTAAAGCTCATTTCTTTACACAAAGCCCAGTAGTGTTTGTGGCATGTGTTTTACTGTCATTGCATCTTCGGTACCTTTAGATTTCATTTGGTCAATGGTTTTATCCAAAGGCTACAGGTCGCAGTTGAGGGCATTGCTAAAGAAACCAACAGTGGCAGCTTTACACTTTTTGGGTTTGAACTCATAACCTTCTGATCAATCGCTCAGAGCCTTAATCTCTGAGCCGTCATTGCTCATTACCTTTAGTATGTATAAATAAATGAGCCGAGAGGAACACTGGAAAGGTACAAACACCATTCAAAGGTGCCAACCCACTGACACACACTGGTAAATTTAGTAATTTTTTTTGAGTGTATAAATATAACAAATACACCGATCAGCTATAAGATTATGACCACTGACGGGTGAAGAAGTGAATAACGTTGATTATCTCATTACAGTGGCACCTGTCAAGGGGTGGGATATATTAGGCAGCAAGAGAACAGTCAGTTCTTGAAGTTGATGTGTTGGAAGCAGGAAAAATGGGCAAGCGTGTAAGGATCTGAGCAACTTTGACAAGGGCCTAATTGTGATGGCTAGATGACTGGGTCTGAGCATCTCCAAAATGGTACATCTTGTGGGGTGTTCCTAGTATGCAGTGGTTAGTACCTACCAAAAGTGGTCCAAGGAAGGACAACCAGTGAACCGGCAACAGGGTCATGGGTGTCAAAGGCTCATTGTTTTGCATGGGGCACGAAGGTTAGCCCATATGGTCCAATCCCACAGAAGAGCACAAACTGCTGGAAAAGTTAATGCTGACACCTTTCTGTTTTAGCCAACATTAACCTTTTCAGCAGTTTGTGTTACAGTAGCTCTTCTGTGGGATTGGACCATATGGGCTAGCCTTCATGCTCCATGGGAAATCAATGAGCCTTCGACACCCATGACCCTGTCGCCGGTTCACTGGTTGCCCTTCCTTGGTTCTGTTTTCTATTGTCCTTCCAAGAAGTTGTGTTTTCAGTGCGGTTTGTTTGTCTGTAATCATGATTGTGTAAAACGTACCAACCGACCAACCATGAAACTTGGTGGAAGGGTGTAGCATGGTCCAAGAAAGAACCCGTTCCATTTTGGAGTGGATCCGAGTCACCAGGCAGATCCATGAATATAGTGTCACTTTTGCTAACGTTGCACAATACAGTATCTGCACTCAACAATGCCGTCCATCTTAAAATTGACTGGATGGCAGCAAAGTTCAATCATGACAAAACATAGCCAATGTAGAAATATGATGACTCCATATCACAATCCACATTTATGGGTACCAGTAATCCTCTGGGATACACATGTACATACATAATTGTAATAGGTTTGGAAATATATCCAGGCATATATCCACAAGTGCTGGTTGCAGATTGGCCTATCATTGAAGACTATTGTCCTTGATGGGGGTCTGTACTCTCTGAGTGCCCTTCTGGTTTTATATTGGATTTTCTTGGTTCTGTTTCTGAAAATTGAAAGAATGAGTAATTCAAACAAGAGCACAATACAAAAGCACAGTAAATAATGTGGCTTGTACAACCAAACCATATATAATCTGCTTATTTTTCCTTATTCTTTTCTCATTTTTCTTCCCAGAGATTGGTGGGGAACATGAATTCCGACAGTGCAGTCTATCACAAACTCAGTCAACCCATTCGAACCCGATTTCTGAAATTTATTCCTCTTGAATGGAACCCCAGTGGCAGAATTGGGCTCAGGATCGACATCTACGGCTGCGCATACAGTGAGTAACTGATGCAAGATTGCAAGACAGATAAGATTTTGTGCTATATACACCAACAGCACTTGGACTCATACACTTCACATTGGAATAGCTTTCATTTTAATCTGATTAGAGACTTGCCATCCTATCAGGCTTAGAGCAGCCTTGTTATTTAATTTGCAGTGTTTCTCTGTGAGAATGAGGAAGGTTTTGTCTGATGTACAAAGTTATTTGTTGTGAGTTGAATGGTAGTGTAAGAATAGTGGTAGCTCGCACTGCACCTTAAAATGTTATTGGCTGTACACCTACATGTATTATTTCCGCACGGTCACATTAGGAAGTCTGGACTCTAAAGTATTTTTGTATTTGCATGACAAAATGAAGAAGTGAACCAACAAATAAATAAATAAAAATCCACACATGCAAACTCCTCACCTTTCGGCGAAATTTGCCGTTTTGGTCCCAAAATAGGTCACTTGTGTGAATCATGTAGATCCGAAGAGTTTTTTTTTTTTTGGGGGGGGTAGGCAGGCTACAACGCTATTGTTGCCAAACATTTCACTTACAAGGTTACAGCCAATCAAGATAAACAGTTACTAACACGCTTCTTTTCCATTGGAGTTAAAAGAAAGCCTTGCCACCCCTGCTGCTACCCCAGTTGGCAGCGACGAATTCAAAGAAAAATTACGGCCAATTTGACATTTACGTGCGCGAATTTCCAATGTCCAACTGCGGCGAATGCAGCACGAGATAACGCCAGAGATTGGTTGTTTTGGAAAATTGAGAGGCGCGAAGCGAGGGAGCCAGGAGTCGCGAGGAAAGGAGACACGGGAGGAAAGGGGTAAAAGCTGATTAACTATCTATCAAAAAATGAAATTATAATTAATGAACAGTGCTAGTATAGTTGCGATGCTGATTTTGAGAGGATAAAAATCAGGTTGGAGAAGGTTATTTAGCTAACTATACATGTAAGGCAAAAAAAAAAAGTATGTTTCCGGTAACCCGACCGATCGAGAATTTCCGCGTGGAAATTGCCGACCGTAAAGTTTTTATTACAAATTTCCCTCGATATTTTAGTGTAAGCGACGTTAGTTTGTCATAATTTTTTGTTTCAATGCATTCAAGTTGTGAAAGAAACAATAAAAAGTAAAATGTTTTGCCACTTCTATCAGCCCTCCTGGCTGTAATGCAAATGGCTTCCTCTTCAGTATACAAGTGCACTTCCATGGCAGGGAAAAACACTACATTTTGCCGCCTATGTAGTCCCCTATTTATACAAATAGGAGTCATTCAGGATTCAGCCATGTTTTTGCTCCGTGTTTTTGCTCGACCCAAGTTCTACAGTAGGCTAGGCGAGGCCGTCTGCTTTTAATGGAAGTAGCCTAGCCTAGGACGTTAAACCATATTTTCACGTTATTTCTTGATAAGGTGTTTTCACATTATCACATGAAAATATCATGAAATAACGTGATAATTTCGTATCATGAAATTACGTGATATGTTATTACATGATAAATATATTGTAAAAACGTGATAACTTTAACAATATCTTTTCACGTAATTACTTGAGTCTAAGCCATTTTTTTTTTTGAGTGTGGCAGCAATACGCTTCCGTAGATCATAACTCGAACTCTTGCGATATTTTTTTTATTCGTTTAAAGATTTAAAACACTTATTTTATTATGATGTGTGGTATAAAGGATTCTGTGCCAAAATACTATTTTGTAAGATGTTTACTTGTGTTAATTTTTTCGAACAAAATAAAACAAATTAAGAAAAAAAATTTCCTACCTGCCGACCTTATTTTAGTATTTCATGTTACCTGAAACACTTTTTTTTTTTTTTTGGCCTAATGTTAGCTAGGTCTGACATTAGTTTTGTGTAAAGTCGGCCACAAAAGTTAATATTGATTCACCGTCTGTCAAGGAAAACATTGCTATTGGCTGAAGCTTATGATTCAAATATTGAGGATCTTAAACATGAGTTACATCAGACGAGGAGAGTACTAGACAGAAAAAAGGGGGAACAGGAGAGTCCTACCACTCTCATGGAGTTCACTGTTTTTGGACCCATACCAAGATGATGATGTTGTTTTTTTTTTAGTTGTTCAGGTTGTGTAAAATAGCGGTTGTCTTGCCTGTGAGCAGTGCATCCTGTGAACGAAGTTTTTCATCTCTCAGGCTCATAAAGACTTATTTGCGGTTGACTATGACAGAAAAGAGACTATCAAGTTTGGCTGTACTCAGCATTGAATCAAAGCGCACAAAAGCATTAGATCTTGATAAATTTGTGAAGCGTTTTGCTGAGCAACATGGAAATCGCCGCATTCAGCTGTTGTAGGCATGACAAGTTCATGTTATGCTCACTGGTGAGCCTTTACAAAGCATGAGGAAAAAAAACTATAAAATGTGGCACTGGTGTAAATGGTTTAAATCATGCTGAACTTGAAGCAGTGTTGTTATTGTTGTTTTTTAGTGTCTGTTCTTTTGCATATACAGTATAAAACTGTCCAGAAACGGTATAGACCTCATCTGAGAATGTGTGTTCTTCGTGAACAATAAAGGCATGAGATTAAGTTTATCTGTATGAGTTTGTAAATGGCAGCCCGTGCCCTTTTGTAGTGTGTACATACTATTTGTCGTCAAACTGTGACTAAATTCAGTATATATACATGTCTGTAATACGTTGCCACCCCTCAAAAATTCCTGCCCCCCTCTTGCCACCCCATAAATATTTTTCTAGATCCGCCCCTGATTTCACATAGGTGATGTCTTTAAGAAAATTGACAGACAGGGATTGGCCAGGTGTGTCCTCTGGGGTAGGTCTGTTAGATAGCACAGGCAGTAATATATACCTTTTTGTAAATAGCCCACTGTGTTGTACACAGGGGTGAAAATTAACTTCACAAAATATCAAACTTTACCGGCCACTGACAAATAAATGGTACAATTTACCGGCCACTCAACAGTAACTTATTAAGACATGTTTATGGAAAGTTATTTTGTACTGTATTAAATTCAAGATGTCACTGGTTGCAATTTTTTTTGTAACGTAGACTACGAAATGTACTTTTGCGCGCGTGCCCTGTCCCCGTGCATCCTTCTCACCTTTTTCACCCCTGACCAGTTTGCATGCCTGAAAATCCCACAGACTGATCTTCGCATCTCATCTCATTATCTCTAGCCGCTTTATCCTGTTCTACAGGGTTGCAGGCAAGCTGGAGCCTATCCCAGCTGACTACGGGCGAAAGGCGGGGTACACCCTGGACAAGTCGCCAGGTCATCACAAGGCTGACACATAGACACAGACAACCATTCACACCTACGGTCAATTTAGAGTCACCAGTTAACCTAACCTGCATGTCTTTGGACTGTGGGGGAAACCGGAGCACCCGGAGGAAACCCACGCGGACACGGAGAGAACATGCAAACTCCGCACAGAAAGGCCCTCGCCGGCCTCGGGGCTCGAACCCAGGACCTTCTTGCTGTGAGGCGACAGCGCTAACCACTACACCACCGTGCCGCCCCAGACTGATCTTGCCAAGCTTAAATAAATAAATAAACCACAAAAGGAAGTAAAAAAAATTAATTCAAGGGAAAGTAGGATCAGAACTAACATATTAAGTGACTCAGAAGAAAGGAGGTGTTGGCCATCCAGGCTGATGACACATCCAACATAAGCAGGCTCTAAGAAAACGGCATAAAATTCAGATGATAAATAAACGCAAAAGCTAATTAGTTTTCAAAACAGTGCTGATATCTGAAGAAATACACTCACCGGCCACTTTAATAGGAACTTGTTCTTGATTCTAAGATCCCTGTTCTTGGCTGCGGGACTGGAACTCAATGTGTTCTTCTGCTGTTGCATGCTGAGATGCTTTTCTGCTCACCACGGTTGTAAAGAGTGATTATATGAGTTAATATATCTTTCCTGGCAAAAAAAAAAACTTGAACCAGTTTCTCCATTTTCCTCTGACCTCTCTTCTCAACAAGGCATTTGTTTCTACCCACAGAACTGTCGCTCCCTCAACTCAATGTTTTTTTTTTTTTGCACCATTCTCTGTAAACTCTATAGACTGTCGTGTGTAAGAACCCCAGGAGATCAGGAGTTTCTGAAACACTCACACCAGTCCATCTGGCTCAAACCAATACCCACAGTGCCACAGTGAAAGAAAGTCACACTTTGAGATCACAATTTTTCCCATTCTGATGTGTGAACATTAACTCAAGCTCTTGATTTGTATCTGGATGATTTGATGCATCGTGCTGCTCTCAAGGGATCAGCTGATTAGAGAACGGCATCAAACAGACAGCAGGTGGATGTATGGGTGTTCCTAATAAAGTGGCCTGTGAGTGTATATCTATTTACATTTCAGCACACATTAATCCGTTTGAAACATAGATCATACCAGTTTTATGCTTTAATGTATACAGCACCGTTTGTACATTTTATGTTTGTAATAATCATAAACTTTATTTTGCAGCTGAATTACGTTTAAAGTATTGGGTCTGGTTTAATGATGAGCGTTTAAGCGAAGGATTAAAAGACAGAACTGACAGCAAATGTAATATTTAGTATTTATTAGCCTACTTACTAACTCCCTGCTGCCAAGAAAAACATCATAGAACTGCTTTATCATAAGAAGAAGAATAAAATCAGTTCTGTGCCCACACGCCTTTAAAATGAATGTCCATATTGAAGGCTGCAGAAAACAGCTGAAGGTCTGCACTGCTGAAAACAGGCCAAGTTTCAGAAGCACCAGTTCATTCCTATTATTCTGTTCTGTTATCTATGTCGTAAGCTGAATCGATGAAGGACGTACTGTATGGCTTTTTGGTTCGAGAACCATATTTCTCTGGTTTAGTAAATAAAATCCTACTCTATGAATTGAGATTACTGGAGTTTTTAACTTTACAAGTACTTAACGTGGGCGGCACGGTGGTGTAGTGGTTAGCGCTGTCGCCTCACAGCAAGAAGGTCCGGGTTCGAGCCCCGTGGCCGGCGAGGACCTTTCTGTGCGGAGTTTGCATATTCTCCCCGTGTCCGCGTGGGTTTCCTCCGGGTGCTCCGGTTTCCCCCACAGTCCAAAGACATGCAGGTTAGGTTAACTGGTGACTCTAAATTGACCGTAGGTGTGAATGTGAGTGTGAATGGTTGTCTGTGTCTATGTGTCAGCCCTGTGATGACCTGGCGACTTGTCCAGGGTGTACCCCGCCTCTCGCCCGTAGTCAGCTGGGATAGGCTCCAGCTTGCCTGCGACCCTGTAGAACAGGATAAAGCGGCTAGAGATAATGAGATGAGATGGGGAAGTACTTAACGTAAAGTATACAATATCAGTGACTTACTGTACTAATTGCAAAGTTATAGCAGTCAAAAATTACAAATGCGAAATAATAACACTGTAAATGCAACAAGAGGAAGTAAATGCAATAAATTAAGGTATGATGTAGCAAGCAAAGATATCTTCGCTCAATGGTCATAATAGCAATGCTGGCAATAGTGCACAGTTTCTAAAAACACCATATGTACTTCACTGATCCAACTCATTTCGGATGCATTACCACAACCATCTGTTCCACATGAGTCACAAACGAAATGCTAGTTATGCAAGTAGGCGTAGTTCTACAAACCCAGGGATGGCGAGAACCACTCCGAGACAGTACTTCCTTGCGCACGGCCACACAAATGCCGAGATCTTCCAACAGCGTCAGACAGTGATGTATGATGCAGGATTTGTAATAAACACCTCTCCATCCACCCCAAGCCACCAGGGACAGTGAAAATTACCTGGATAATATATATGCCAGCCCTGTAATGAGGAACAGGAAAGGAATCGCCACAGGACTACTCTGAAAGGTGCTCAGAGATGTCACGCTCAACACCCGGAGATGCTCTTTGGTGACAACAAAGTAGAAGCAGCACACCTGTAAATAAGACCCTTAAGGATGAGACAGTCCTTGTAGATTGGAATGACACAGTAGCAAAACTATATCCCATGGTGAAGATGGCCATTACCTAGTGCTCAAGGATGTGCTTAGAGGTTTTCTTCCATGGCACATGAACTAAGGATCAAATGGTCTGGTCTAAATACTACTTTTGAGTAAGGAAGGCTCTGCAGTCTCACCTTCATTGAGAACAGCATGGTCAATTCTCTGATTCACAAAGTTTGATTATATGACCTTGGGTAAGGTGTCACATTGGAGGTATCTGGCCACCAAAGCATGCAAGGCAAGCTTATTGCCAGAGTGTGCAAACTTTTTTTTTTTTTGCTATTAAAAAGGCAGTTTTCAGAGCTACACTATATAGCCAAAAGTATGTGAACACCTGACCATCACACTCGTATATCTTCTTTCCTTGTTGCAACAAAGGTGGAAGCATACAATCATCTCACATGTCTTTGTATACTATAGCTTGACATTTTCCCTTCAATGAACCTGTTCCAACATGACAATGCAGTTGCGCACAAAGCAAGCACCATCAAGACATGGTTTGCCAAGGTTGGACTGGAAGAACTCGAGTGTCCTGACCTGCACAGAGCCCTGACCTCAACCCCACTGAACACCTTTGGGATGAACTGGAACATCAACTGCACCCCAGAAATCCTCACCCAGCATCAGTACCTGATCTCATGAATGCTCTTGTGGCTGAATGAGCACAAATCCCAACAGACACACTCCAAAATCTAGTGGAAAGCCTTCCTGGAAGAGTGGAGGATATTATAACATTAAACAGATACTAAATCTGGAATTGGATGTTCAACACGTATGTATACTGTATATGTCGTTGTCGGCTGTCCATCTCTAGCGATGATGACTGCTTCATTAGGATGCGCAGAAACACAGATGGGCCGCAAGGCACGCGCCAGAGCGCACCAAACTTGTTCTCCTCTCCTAGCAAAGCACCTTGCACAGTAAGCTAAGACAAATGATGTTGTGCCCCCATCGTGTTGTTTCTCTGGACCTCCAGACCAAGTGGTGCACAAAAGTGCCACAGACCTGACGGGTATGGAAGTTGCCCTGCAGTGACAACTGACTTGCCGAGTGATGCCATCCATTGGCCATTTGAGTGGTGCGCCACTGACCCTGTTGGATTCATCTGCCACATTGTACCAAAAAGCACCCTACTGCCAGCACCTTATTGGTGATGTCCTATTTAACCCATAGCTGGAACCCAGGCAGGTGCTACCACTCCGGGTCTGAGCAGACCTGGGAGCAATGGTGATCAAGGGGTAACTCCACTTTCCCCAATATTCAAGTCCTCCTGGACCTGAGACTCACCACCGGTTGCAGTTTAAAGTCATACCCAGGACTATATTTTGCTTATGAGTGTGATGGTCAAGTGACCATAGTCATGTGGTCATATAGTGTAGAGAGGCAAGGCTCCTATGCCCCCTATGCCAGGCCCCTAAAAAAGTATGGTGGATGATGATGCATTGTCCCTTTCAGAAATAAGCTTATGAAATTTTAGAGAGATGTGATGTGATGGTGATGAGATGTGCTGTTATGTCTAATGTAGATCACATCACTGTCTAGCAGTCGCTGATGAAAGGCCATCCAGTTTTAACAATGTTCTGGTTTTAGCAACTGCACTGAATGCCATTCCCACAACAGCTCTCCCATAAGGGCTTGCAATGTGTGTCTTAGGGATTCTTGCCTATTTCAGGAACACTGGTTGTGAGGTTGATATGCACATTGGATAGAACACTGGTAAGAAAACCCACATAGACATGTGAGCAACATGTGTTAAGGCAATACTTTGTGCGATTCTTATTCACTTGCAGCTTTGTTTTGTTGTCAGAATCTGGATGATGTAATGGGTCATATTTAAGAAAATAAATTCTCATCATTACTGTTGTTTAAGTGACCATTTATGCTGGTAGGTGTGACCAGTTTTGCAAGTGATCTACTACTACAGATAAACAAACACGCTTGCTGAATGAACATATGGACAGCGCAGTATAAATCTGTAAGTGTCTTCCTGTCAGTGAAAATGAGACCCTTGGGTATTTTGCCACAGCTTCTGTTGTTATGGATTTTAACTGTGCCCATATTAAGCATACTTTTGGAAACTTTAGAATGCTAAACTCATATTGTGTTTTATTTCTTTCAATAAATTTTTAAAAATGGATGCTTGCAAAATTGTTTCATTGACCATCAGAAGCCTGGTAAAATAAAACATCGACCAAAAAGGTTGGTGCTCAATATTTTTCTTAGCATGTACGACACAGTTCGAACATCCATTCCATCCATCCATTATCCATAGCTGCTTATCCTGTGCATGGTCATGGGCAAGCTGGAGCCTATCCCAGCTGGCTATGGGCGAGAGGCGGGGTACACCCTGCACAAGTCGCCAGATCATCGCAGGGCTGACACATAGAGACAAACAACCATTCACACTCACATTCACACCTACGGTCAATTTAGAGCCACCAGTTAACCTAACCTGCATGTCTTTGGACTGTGGGAGAAACCGGAGCTCTCGGAGGAAACCCACGCAGACATGGGGAGAACATGCAAACTCCACACAGAAAGGCCCCCGTCAGCCACTCGGCTCAAACCCAGGACCTTCTCACTGTGAGGTGACAATGCTAACCACTACACCACTGTGCTGCCTTACAGTTCGAACAGTATTTTTATCCTGAAAATAAAATAAGTGATGTGTCGTGGAAGGTGGAAAGTGATGGTGTGATTGAACGCACAGCCACAGGATCAGTTTGGAAAATAATATGCTGCATATGAGGTTTAGGATTATCTCTTGGTAGGGTTTTCCATAATAAACTTGGATGAGAATTGATCCTGCTGAGTTCAGCTTAAAGGGAAACTTCAGGATTTTTTAACCTCATCTCATCTCATTATCTCTAGCCGCTTTATCCTGTTCTACAGGGTCGCAGGCAAGCTGGAGCCTATCCCAGCTGACTACGGGCAAAAGGCGGGGTACACCCTGGACAAGTCGCCAGGTCATCACAGGGCTGACACATAGACACAGACAACCATTCACACTCACATTCACACCTACGGTCAATTTAGAGTCACCAGTTAACCTAACCTGCATGTCTTTGGACTGTGGGGGAAACCGGAGCACCCGGAGGAAACCCACGCGGACATGGGGAGAACATGCAAACTCCGCACAGAAAGGCCCTCGCCGACCACGGGGCTCGAACCCGGACCTTCTTGCTGTGAGGCGACAGCGCTAACCACTACACCACCGTGCTGCCCGATTTTTTAACCTGTGCCATGTTTTCTTGTGTGAATGGTTGTCTGTGTCTATGTGTCAGCCCTGTGATGACCTGGCGACTTGTCCAGGGTGTACCCCGCCTTTCGCCCGTAGTCAGCTGGGATAGGCTCCAGCTTGCCTGCGACCCTGTAGAACAGAATAAAGTGGCTAGAGATAATGAGATGAGATGTTTTCCTGTCTTTGTGGGTCGAAATATTTACTATGGATGCTATATATACTAAGTAACTTTAAAAACGCACAATGGAATTCAACACGATATCACTTTAGATCCATGCATATATTTGAAATTTATGATATTGTATGTAATGCACACACATCTTGAAACATCGATAAAGGACATTTATTGTCAAACTCAAGAATTAATTCACAATAAATAAATTCAAAGTGACAGTTGGTCCATGTTCGGACCGTCATGCTGGAGATTCTGGGTCTGTGTCGTCCAGGGGTCTCAGCAGCAGTGACTGAGGGTGTCAGGAATCTGTCACGGAGGTGAGCTAGCCTGATGTGATGTGCTGATCCTGAACTGGCGTCGTGACTCGAGGCTGACCAGGGCGTGGACGGTCCCTGGTGCTCCCTGTCTGTCTGTAACGCTGACTCAAACGGGAAATGGTCGAATGATGAACACCGAAGTGCCGGGCGACCTCTGTCTGTGTACTTCCGGCACGCAACATCCCGATGGCCTGTTCACGTTGATTTTGGCTTAGGCGTGGCATCTTCAATAATGACAATTTTCCCATCATTTCCCCCGGGTATTTATAGGCAAGATTGTGTGTGTACAGTGTATGCAAAATTTGTTTGAAAATTAAAGTCTGTCCATGTCATTGACTACCCGAGTCATATTGTACGTTATTGAGTACAACTCCCTTAAATTCTGATTTGAGCACAGATTTGGAACTTATTCGGGCGGAACGAAGTTATTTTTCCATTGTGATATATTTCTTTTCTTCTTGAGATAAACTCAGCACGAATTCAGCAAGTTTTATCAATGTGTGTTTTTAAAGTTACTTAGTGTAGAATGCTATAACCAGCAACCACAAAAGGGCTGTGCAGTGTAAGCCAGTCAGGAAATCATCCACACCAAAGTAAAGTGCTTGTTTTCACCACCGACAGGCTCATAATGTTATTATAAGTGTCTGTTTACCTCAATAACTGTACAGAAACTGTAGAAAATAACTAGTTATTGTATTACCTTTGTCTTCTCATGGTCTCTGATGCAGCGCCCCATTCAGTGGTCTATTAGCATAGTCGATATTCAGGCATGACTTTGGAAATTGACTTCTTCACAAATTCTGCATAGCTTATCCTTTTATAAACATCAGAAAACAGCCCCTGTGTGATAATCAACTACAGGCACTGAATAGGGCACTGAGTCAGATATCAGAAGACGAGAAAAAGTAAAACATTACAGGCATTTAGCAGATGCTCTTATCCAGAGTGATGTACAACATACTGTATCCAGAGCAGCCTTGGGAGCAGTTGGGGGTTAGGTGCCTTGCTCAAGGTTACTTCAGCCAGGGACTCAAACCATCAACCTTTTGGCCCCAGAGCTGCTTCTCTAACCTTTAGGCCATAGCTTTCCCCACTACAGTCATTTTTTACAGTTTCTTTACAGTTATTGTGGTAAACAGACACAAGTGTGTCTCTGTAGGGATCCTTTCCACATTGTCAGACACATAATAATATCACGAGCCTGTCAGTAACCAGTACAAGCGGTTTATTCTGACGCGGATGAGTGCCCCATAGGGTTCCAGTGTATAGTCATTTTGCAGTTGTTGGTTATGGTGTTCTAATTTAAGCCTGAATTGATTTTGATTCTTTTTGTCCTTAGTAAAAATCTGGATCCCGAAAGATGAGAGAATAGGGCCCTGAGTTAAAATATCCAGAAGTTTCCCTTTAACATTAAAACATCAGTGTATGGGGCATTAAACAGAACATTGATAATAAGGTGTGGCATTAACCCTCAAGCGACCGAGTGGGGTCATTTATGACCCCGGGCATATAATTTTGTGTGCAGTTTTTATACATTTGATCCGAAAAATATTTCCTACCATGAATTTGTCAGTTAACTTGTCTTACAACTGTTCGTAGGTTTTTTCAGGGATCAGCCGAACGGTGTGGCAAGAGTAATGAAAAATTGTGCGGGGTCATTATGACCCCAGAAAGAAGCATAAGATTTCTTGCAGTAATTCCTTATCAAATTTTGCTTTTACCAACTACTTATCTGTATGTTGTAGTTTTGTTGTAGTGAGCCATGGCAAGTAGATCAAGAATAGCTAGATTTACAGCTGCAGAAGCATTGAGACAGATACTCGAGGCCCACAGTGATGATGAAAATAGCTCAGCTGATGGAGATGATTAATTTTAGTGTTAGCATATCCGCTAGAAATAGCATGTTAGCTAGTATTAACATATTAGTTAGTCACTAGTTTTGATGTTATAAAGATCCCATCAACACTGCAATGGATGCTTTTGCTCATACTTTTCTTTTCATGATACATTTTTAGTCATTGTTGCTGAATTAAGTACAGTGGTGCTTGAAAGTTTGTGAACCCTTTAGAATTTTCTATATTTCTGCATAAATATGACCGAAAACATCATCAGATTTTCACACAAGTCCTAAAAGTAGATAAAGAGAACCCAGTTAAACAAATGAGACAAAAATATTAGACTTGGTCATTTATTTATTGAGGAAAATGATCCAATATTACATATCTGTGCGTGGCAAAAGTATGTGAACCTTTGCTTTCAGTATCTGGTTTGACCCCCTTGTGCAGCAATAACTGCAACTAAACATTTCCGGTAACTGTTGATCAGTCCTGCACAGCGGCTTGGAGGAATTTTAGCCCATTCCTCCGTACAGAACAGCTTCAACTCTGGGATGTTGGTGGGTTTTCTCACATGAACTGCTCGCTTTAGGTTCTTCCACAGCATTTCGATTGGATTAAGGTCAGGACTTTGACTTGGCCATTCCAAAACATTAACTTTATTCTTCTTTAGCCATTTTTTGGGAGAACAACTTGTGTGCTTAGGGTCGTTGTCTTGCTGCATGACCCACCTTCTCTTGAGATTCAGTTCATGGACAGATGTCCTGACATTTTCCTTTAGAGTTCGCTGGTATAATTCAGAATTCATTGTTCCACTGATGATGGCAAGCTGTCCTGGCCCAGATGCAGCAAAACAGGCCCAAACCATGATACTACCACCACCATGTTTCACAGATGGGATAAGGTTCTTATGCTGGAATGCAGTGTTTTCCTTTCTCCAAACATAATGCTTCTCATTTAAACCAAAAAGTTCTATTTTGGTCTCATCCGTCCACAAAACATTTTTCCAATAGCCTTCTGGCTTGTCCACATGATCTTTAGCAAACTGCAGACGAGCAGCAATGTTCTTTTTGGAGAGCAGTGGCTTTCTCCTTGCAACCCTGCCATGCATACCATTGTTGTTCAATGTTCTCCTAATGGTGGACTCATGAACATTAACATTAGTCAATGTGAGAGAGGCCTTCAGTTGCTTAGATGTTACCCTGGGGTCCTTTGTGACCTTGCCGTGTATTACACGCCTTGTTCTTGGAGTTATATTTGTTGGTCAACCACTCCTGGGGAGGGTAACAATAGTCTTGAATTTCCTCCATTTGTACACAATCTGTCTGACTGTGGATTAGTGGAGTCCAAACTCTTTAGAGATGGTTTTGTAACCTTTTCCAGCCTGATGAGCATCAACAACGCTTTTTCTGAGGTCCTCAGAAATCTCGTTTGTTCGTGCCATGATACACTTCCACAAACATGTGTTGTGAAGATCAGACTTTGATAGATCCCTGTTCTTTAAAGAAAACAGGGTGCCCACTCACACCTGATTGTCATCCCATTGATTGAAAACACCTGACTCTAATTTCACCTTTAAATTAACTGTTAATCCTAAAGGTTCACATACTTTTGCCACTCACAGATATGTAATATTGGATCATTTTCCTCAATAAATAAATGACCAAGTATAATATTTTTGTCTCATTTGTTTAACTGGGTTCTCTTTATCTACTTTTAGGACTTGTGTGAAAATCTGATGACGTTTTAGCTCATCTTTATGCAGAAATATAGAAAATTCTAAAGGATTCACAAACTTTCAAGCACCACTGTAAATGTTCCAGTAAGACATAAAAACTGTCTAGATTACGTTATGGGTTGTTTTACAATCAGGGTACAAAGTTTGTGTCACAGGGGTCCAAAATTCAAATTGATTCAAACTGGTTCTTGTACCAGTTTTTAAGTGAAGGACAAGTTAAAGAACAGATTTCAGGTAATTTTTTGACATGTGTATGGTAGTTTTGTGTAATCTGCTATAAGATAAAGAAGATTAAGTGTAGCTTTAAGCAGGGCTGGGAGAAACAAATGAAGTGATTCCCGGAGAGGACATTTTTTTTGACAATTCAGAATCCACTACTTCCATAGTGCTTTTAAATATAAGGCTGTAAGCTTTGTGTTAGTTGTCTCTAATATTTATGTCCCAATATCTTGACCGCATTTTAGGATGAAAATAATCATTTTAGATATGTTATTTTATATTGAAAAGTTAGCTGTATCGGAGAGGACATTTTTTTGACACAATTACATACTAATTTGATCAAAATAGTCTGAAAACTTACTGGCATTCAACATTAAAACTTAACTATGTTTCCAATGATATGGAACCAAATATTTGTTTTATGGTATAAAGAATGATTTAAGTGCATCCCTTTTGGAGCTACCTGTGGTCAAAAAAGCACTTTTTCTAAATGACACAAGTAATTTTGCTAAATATGACATATATCGCCATACATTCACCAAAAATAACGTTATCACCAAATTTTTTTTTTTTTTGCACGGTAAATAGAGCTATCACAGGGCTACAATAAACAACCAAGTTTATTTAGTCAAGCCTTTTGATATTGAAGAAAATAAGTGTTAAATGTGATTTTTAGCTTGCGTACCCTGATTGTAAAACAACCCTTATATTCTTCTTATGCCGTGCCTCTTTACCTTCTTTCTGCATTAAAATTTGTTGTAAACCATACCTATCTACATTTAGATATATTTTATGGTATCTGTCTTGAACACGGGAAGTGGTATATGTACTTTTATAGTCAGAAGTTTACATACAGTGACATGAATGTCATCTTGGATATGAATGTCATGGCAATATTTGGGCTTTCAGTCATTTCTTTGAACTGTTCTTTTTCTGTGGCAGAATGTACAGCATACATCTTTAATAATAATAATAATAATAATAATAATAATAATAATAATAAACACTAGAATTTGCTGCACAAGTTTTAATTTTCTTTGGGTTTTCTGAAATCAAGACAGGGTCAAAATTAAACATACATTGTTAAAAATGTACATACAGCACACCTAATATTTGGGTAAAATGTCTCTTCGCAAGATTCACCTTGACCAAACATTTTTTGTTTACCATGAACAAGCTTCTGGCAGAATTCTGGTTGGATATTCCACGACTCTTCATGGTAGAATTGGTAGCGTTCAAATAAATTTGTTTTTTTTTTTCTTGGCATGGACTCGACTTATAAGCACGGTCCATATATTTTCAATAGGGTTGAAGTCAGGACTTGTTTTAAGCTTAATGTTAGCCTGCTTTATCCTCCACAACCAGCTCTGATGCGTGTTTGGGTTCATTGTCCTGTTGTAACTCCCAAGTTGTGTTCAAGTTTCTGATGGTTTATGCTGAAGAATTCTGAGGTAGTCCTCCTTCTTCATTATTCCATCCACTTTGTGCAATGAACCAGTTCCACTGGCAGCAAAACAGCCCCAGGGCATGATGACCCTATCACCACCACCAGCTGGTACAGTGTCCCTCTGTGCATGGTGGTCATTTTGGTCAAATAACTCAATCTTTGTCTCATCTGACCATACAGCTTTCCTCCAGAAGGCTTTTTTCTTTGCCCGTGTGGTCAGCTTCAAACTTTAGTTAAGCTTGAAGGTGTCAATTTTGGAGCAGAGGGTTATTTCTTGGATAGCAGCCTCTTAGTCCATGGTGAGCTGAACTGTAGACAGTGATCCATCAGCTTCCAGTTCATGGCAGGGCTGTGCCATGGTGGTTCCCAGGTTGTTCCTGACCATCCAAACCAATTTCCTTTCAGCTGAGGGTGACAGTTTGGGTTTTCTTGAAGCAAAGTGGCTTAGCAAAGTGATTACACCTCACAATAACTTGGATACAATTGTTTGAACTGATCTTGGAATTTGCAGTTGTTTAGAAATGGCTCCAAGAGACATTCAGGAGTTGTGTATATCTGCGATACTCTTTCTCAGATCTGCACTGAGCTCCTTGGACTTTCCCATTTTACTGTGTGTTGGTCAATCCAATGAATGCTGTAAACAAACCTTTTTTATGAAGGCACAGAGAAGCTACCAGCTGTAGTCAGTCATGATCATTAACAGGAAGTTAAGAGACCTCGGCCTTGGCAAGATGAGATGTTTTGGAAGTTTCAGCACCTCTGAATGAATAATCTAAGTGAGCGTATGTAAATTTTTGACCATGTATGTATAATGTTGACCCTGTGTTGATTTCAGAAAACCCAAAGAAAATTAAAACTTGTGCACCAAATTCTAGTGGTTTTTTTTCAATAAAGATGTATGCTGTACAATCATTCTGCCACAGAAAAAGAACAGTTCAAAGAAATGACTGAAAGCCCAAATATTGCCATTACATTCATATCCAAGATGACATTCATGTCACTGTATGTAAACTTCTGACCACAACTGTATGTAAAACCAAGAGAAAATAACTAGGTATACAGATTCATGTACTGAATATAGTGGGATCATAAATGACGCCACCCGGTCATATTAGTTGCTAAAATAGCTTGGTCGCTTGAAGGTTAAAATGAACATAATATCCAGGAACGATGAATATTAACATTATAACAACAGCGATATTAACTTGAAGTCATGATTTTATTTATTTGTTTGTTTGTTTGGCTTTTATTTAGCGCGAACTGAAAATGGTGGCTGAATGCTGGGAGTTGTGTAATCCTGACATCTCACATGGCAAAAACAGCCTGAAATCAGTGTGACTGGTGTCCCCTTAAGTTGCTCCCAAGAACTAGAAGAATGTCACTTCCTATCCCAGTGGTCTAAAATGCTTTGTTCACTTCTTTCTTTTGACAGCAACTTCCTCATTTGACTTAACTGGGGCTGTAGCTTGTTTGCAAAAATGCACATCTAATTTTTTCCCCTTTATTCCATGTGAGTATCCCATAGTCTTCTTTCTTTGTGTCCTTTTATTGAGTGTTACTCAGCAAAACAAGTGTCCTAGAATCAAGAAATAAGGTGCATGTATAATAATGATTAGGCCTTTTCCTCCTTCAGCTTTCTCCTCGCCGTAACCAAGCACTAAAAGTCCGCAAAAAGTCTCTGTGCACTTTCCACACTCCACCAGGGTCTTTGACAGGCCATGATGTTCACTAGGTTTGAACTTCAACATGTTCAAAGTTAGGACTTATGCTTCTTTTCAAAGTCTTTTTGTTTGGTTTGTTTTCCCGTCTGCCATTCAGGATGAAGGCGGGTACATGTCATAGTTTGCATTATTGATTCTAAAAGCATTTTCTTCCACATAAAATTGTAAAGCTAGGCTACATTATATACACTATAAGATCTGTTTTCGGTTCATACCGATGTGGGAAAATACAATGCTCATAGCAAAATAAGTGTTTTAGTATTGTTAGCAAGATTAGTCCCGCCTCTCACCCGTAGCAAACTGGGATTGGCCCTAGCTTCCCCTGCAACCCTGCCGGATAAGCGATAGATACAGATAATGGATGGAGGGATGGATGGATGGATGGATAGTAAAATTAGTATCTTCTTAAATCTGAGTTGGTGCAACCATGTGATAGTCATGAACTTGGACACTTAGAGCAATTAGCTAAACTTGAACTATAGGAACCTAAATGAACCCTGTCTAATAAAAAACAGATATTGATTGAATCCAGTCCAAAATTAACGCTTACTGTAAGTCTGAATTGAAATATTGTCTTACATACTGCTGAATAATGGCAAGTGGAGACTTGAAGATCCACAGCTTAGCAGGAAGTAATATAGAATATAAATGTTATTGTTTGGATTTGTTTACCTTATAAATCAGCAATCCGCCAAGGTGTTGTATATTTATATATTATATAGAAACAAGTGTTTTACTGGGAAATACAACACTCGTATTTTTCATACGAGCTCCATCTGGGACATGGAGAACCAAAACCGTGCACTGTAAAACCCGATAAGGTCACTGAGCTCAAAATTTTTATTGAAACCGGTTACGTAAAAATTTTTGCGGTAAGTAACTTAAATTTTTTAAGGTAAGATTTCTTAAAAATTACACTATAGTTACACTTAATTGTAATTTTTAAGAAATCTTACCTTAAAAAATGTAAGTTACTTACCTCAAAAATTTTTACGTAATCGGTTTCAATAAAATTTTTGAGCTCAGTGACCTTATCGGGTTTTGCAGTGTGGCATAAATCTCTATGTGTCACTCGTGAGGAACTTGATGAAATGTTTTGATAAATTTGGGTACTTTTTGTTTGTGAATGTGTCGATACAATAAAATGAAAATCACACATTGGCTTGAAGATATGAAGTTTATATTCTTGTGTTGAAAAACTTGTATTTTTCATTTGAAATGCATCACAGATCTGAGTGACATTTAAATAATATTGGCTGGTGTTGAGTGGTCTATCAGATATATTACATTCAATTAGCATGATACTGAACGAGTCGAAGACGAGTAGCTGAATGGAATATATCTGATAGACCACGAAAAAAAGCCAGCCAACATTATTATTATACATACGCACTCTTCATATCAGCATTCATGAAGGCCAACGCTAGCTTACCCGCGATTTGGTGTTGTCAGCGTGGCAGTGCAGTCACCTTCCAGCCAGTGTAGCATTCATCAGTAGTGTTAGCAAATGCTAATTCACGTGGTCAAGCCAGTGCTATCGAGGGCAAGTAGCACAGGCTAACGGCTGAAAAATTAAGATTTCTGTCTCCAGACTCTTCTTCCACGCATGCTTGCCACAGTATTTTTCACTCATATTTAAGTATTCATTTCCCTGTGTAATTTACTGAGTTACTTTTAAAATCTACATCGACAGTTACATACAACGGAGCGAACTGGCAGCCAAAATTCTCTCAAAATATTCTGTATTTAAAGAAGCAAGCCTGGCAGCCATGTTTGTTTACAAATTGTCACAGTCACTTGCTAGCACGGAAGTTTTACATCACCAACGTGTCTCTTTTCCAGTTTTTCAATGTCCGTTGGTATGTTTTTCTCTTGTAAATTGTTTTGGTAGCTTTTCAGGTGTTCAGTGCGTCTTTCTCTTTCCTGGCGAACAAAGAAATGCTACTTACGCGCATACGCATACGCAGTAGAAAGCTCTCATTGATTATTCATGTCAGCTCCGACATGTGATCTCATGTTGTCTTGAAAACAATACAATATCGTATGCCATATTCAATGCTTATTCTCCATTGGGTAGAGTGACGTAATACACGTAGGATAAGTGATATGATAACAATATTGCATGCTGTCAAAGCAAATAAATGAAGCCCGCTATAAGGGAATAGAATACATGTTTTTATTCCATCGAAAAAGTACCCTGTATGTATAATAATTCCCGATATTTCATTCTGATGACGTCACTCCCAGTGTTTTTCTGCTGACTAGGTGCACGTTGTCAAAATGGCAAACTGGTTCAAAATTAAAATTCTTTTGATTAACTTGTGTATTTATTTATTTTTTTTGGTGTGGGCGGCACGGTGGTGTAGTGGTTAGCGCTGTCGCCTCACAGCAAGAAGGTCCGGGTTCGAGCCCCGTGGCCGGCGAGGGCCTTTCTGTGCGGAGTTTGCATGTTCTCCCCGTGTCCGCGTGGGTTTCCTCCGGGTGCTCCGGTTTCCCCCACAGTCCAAAGACATGCAGGTTAGGTTAACTGGTGACTCTAAATTGACCGTAGGTGTGAATGTGAGTGTGAATGGTTGTCTATGTCTATGTGTCAGCCCTGTGATGACCTGGCGACTTGTCCAGGGTGTACCCCGCCTTTCGCCCGTAGTCAGCTGGGATAGGCTCCAGCTTGCCTGCGACCCTGTAGAAGAGGATAAAGCGGCTACAGATAATGAGATGAGAGATGAGATGAGATTTTTTTGTGTGATGTGTCAGTATAATATAAAGAACATTGCACGGTGGCACAAAGATATGAAGTTTACCTTCTCGTGTTGAAAATATATGCATTCGTCACTCGAAGATAAACTTCATATCTTTGTGCAATCATGTGATATTCCATATGTATTTGTTGTTTGATGAGAGGTGGAAGTGGATGGGAAGAACTACAAACAGCAGGCTTGTAGCTTACAAGCAAGACCTTTTGACCAATCGTACATTTTGTTACTCCGTCACTACACCAATCTAAATTCTGGCAGTTTGTGTACAATGGGGAAAAGTAAACCTAGGTATCAAAAATGAAACAAACCTTGCAAAGGTTTGCAAGGTTTCCGGATCAAAAAGCTAGTTTACATAATCAATGAAAGAAAGATTTACATACATTGTTTAAAAACACATCGCCTTTGACTGCAAACTTTAATTTTCCCTTTGTACTTTTCCTCTCTGCTAAGAATCGTATGTGGCAGATTTTGACGGCAGAAGCTCTCTGCTCTACCGGTTTAACCAGAAGTCCATGAGCACAGTGAAGGATGTGATCTCGCTGCGCTTTAAGAGCCGACAAACGGAGGGCGTTTTGCTGCATGGGGAGGGCCAGAGAGGAGATTACATCACACTGGAGCTACACCGAGGGAGACTAGCGTTACACCTCAACCTCGGTAAGGAGCAGCTCATCAACAACTACAGAAACCCAAAGAAATGATAATCATCACACAGCACACATCATCACCCTACAACAGGGTGCCAAACTATTTTGTCTGTTAACAACTTGCTATTATTTCATTAACATTACCAATTCATGATTCATCATGATTTTTTTTTTCTTTTTGTAAGATGGTAATCATTAAGAAATTAAGTTTTAGGAGTATATGTACATTCCTTACTGGTTGATCACAATCTGACAACCCATGAGCAAATCATGTACAAGCAGGACCTTCATATATATGTCTGTGAAGGCTCTCGGTCATCCAGGTCATCGTAACCCATAGGTGCTAAAGCAGGCAACTGGACTTGCTTGAAATTCTTGAAGACATTTCACCTCTCATCCGAAAGGCTTCTTCAGTTCTGTCTGACTAGTGGGGAGTTCCAGGTATTTATCCTCTAGTGGACCAAAAGCAACCCTAAGGAGAGTCGTTGTGAACAGTGTTAGCAGCCTAGAGGGTCATTAGGGTGATCTGTGGGTCGTTGGCACACTTCCCAGAAAACTGAATACACATCCACACCAAGATTCAGCTGACTTCAATCAGTGCGTTTACATGCACATCCAAATCGAGCTACTGTCGGTAATCGAGCTAAGGGTCCCAGCAGGGGTGACAGAGAAATCCAATCCTACATGCACACAAGGAAATCGAGCTATTGTGTGAGGTACATTACTGTGCACCCGAGCCACAGGTGGCGCTACACGCCCCATCGTGTTGGTACACTTCCGGTTGTCGTCATGAAGAAGAGCTATTCAAGAGTATAAGCAAAGTTATCAGTTCCGTGTTCACAAGAAGAACGACGACGTTCGTTCTCCTTGTTCCTCCTGACCTCTTCTGCTGCTCGCTACTACTACTGTTGTCATGCCGACCGAGGCTGTTGTGTTTCCCGCTTGTGGTCTCGTCACTCGTCACTTCCGGAAGGGGCAGTGCTGAAGTAAGTAGCTCGACTACGTAGCTCGATAGGGTTTACATGCACTACGGTAAGTAGCTCGGCTACTATCGCATAATCTAGGTCGCGTAGCTCGATTACGAGAAATCCAGTTCGGTTCGATTTCAGCCGAGCTAAGGTGTTTCCATGGCATTTAGAACTTCGATTTCAGTCGAGCTACGGCAGAAATTCAATTTTCTCTATGTGCATGTAAACGCACTGAATGACTCACATGATGCAAGAGAGAGCCAACGACCCACAGATCACCCTAATGACCCTGTAGGCTGCTAACACCATTCACAACGGCTCTCCTTTGGGTTGCTTTTGGTCCACTAGAGGATAAATACCTGGAACTCCCCACTAGTCAGACAGAACTGAAGAAGCCTTTCGGATGAGAGGTGAAACGTCTTCAAGGATTTCAAGTAAGTCCTGTTGCCTTATTTAGCACCTATGACTTTCCTATAGATTCCAGATTTCTGAAGGGAAATCTGATTGTTATAAAAAACATATTTTAGGTCAAAAACTCAATTTCTGGGCTGTTTTTGGTGTTTTCACAGTTTTCTTTTCTTTTTTTCTTTTTTCAATCCAATCAAGTCTCAGCTTTCACACTGTGTCAATATTGTTGTGAAATTTAGACAGCAAATATAGATTTACAGCTCTCGAACGAGATAATACATCTGCTATTTTTGAGGAAAAGCCGCAATTAGCCGTGGATTGACGGAAATGTGTGTCTCATTACTCTTGGCGGGGGAAATGTGTTAAAGTTACCTTATGTCTGAATAAATATTCTCATTTATTTAAATATTGTTGAAAGTGTTGCCTTTTAGGATGTATTTTTCTCTCCCCTTCTCAAAAACAAGGTTTGATGAAGTTCAATGAGCATCTTGTGTAATATTTGGGGAACAAGAATTATATTGGTCACAATGGAAATCTGAGACTTTCATCGATACAGCATTGTTAAAAGTCACATATACATTGGTCTTGTTTATTATTATTATTATTATTATTATTATTATTATTACCTCTGCCATCTTTGTTGGAGGAGGTTGTTTTCGCCTCTGCTTGTTTGACTTTTCCCAACATAACTCAAAAAGTGGTAAATAAATTTTGATGAAATTTGGTGGAAATTTGGGCCATGGGCCAAAGAACAATTATTTAGATTTTGATGCAAATCTGGATATGTATGTGGATTCAGGATCTGGATATATATATATATATATATATATATATATATATATATATATATATATATATATATGCGGATTCAGGACTTTTTTGTCTGTTCCCAATGTAACTCAAAAAGTAGTGAATGGATTTGGATGAAATTTGGTGGAAAGGTGGACCATGGGCCAAAGAACAATTATTAAGATTTTGATGCAAATCCGGGTATGAATATGGATTCAGGATCCAGATATATATGCAGATTCAGGACTTTTTTGTCTTTTCCCAATGTAACTCAAAAAGTAGTGAATGGATTTCGATGAAATTTGGAGGAAAGATGGGCCATGGGCCAAAGAACAATTGACTAGATTTTGATTCAAATCTGAATATGTGGCTTGTCATAGGTATGCACCCTACTGAGCGCCCTTCTAATTATTATTATTATTATTATTATTATTAGTAGTAGTAGTAGGAATAGTAGTTGCTGTTGTAGTCATAGTATTCCTTCCTGAATACTAAGTATTAACTGAGTATAATTTTCTATTTGCTTTTGATACAGTGGTGCTTGAAAGTTTGTGAACCCTTTAGAATTTTCTATATTTCTGCATAAATATGACCTAAAACATCATCAGATTTTCACACAAGTCCTAAAAGTAGATAACGAGAACCCAGTTAAACAAATGAGACAAAAATATTATACTTGGTCATTTATTTATTGAGGAAAATGATCCAATATTACATACCTGTCAGTGGAGGAGGAATTTTAGCCCATTCCTCCATACAGAACAGCTTCAACTCTGGGATGCTGGTGGGTTTCCTCACATGAACTGCTCGCTTCAGGTCCTTCCACAGCATTTCGATTGAATTAAGGTCAGGACTTTGACTTGACTTTGACTTACTACATGATCCACCTTCTCTTGAGATTCAGTTTATGGACAGATGTCCTGACATTTTCCTTTAGAATTTGCTGGTATAATTCAGAATTCATTGTTCCATCAATGATGGCAATGATCTCATTTAAACCAAAAAGTTCTATTTTGGTCTCATCCGTCCACAAAACATTTTTCCAATAGCCTTCTGGCTTGTCCGCATGATCTTTAGCAAACTGCAGACAAGCAGCAATGTTCTTTTTGGAGAGCAGTGGCTTTCTGCTTGCAACCTTGCCATGCACACCATTGTTGTTCAGTGTTCTCCTGATGGTAGACTCATGAACATTAACATTAGCCAATGTGAGAGAGGCCTTCAGTTGCTTAGAAGTTACCCTGGGGTCCTTTGTGACCTTGCCGACTATTACACACCTTGCTCTTGGAGTGATCTTTGTTGGTTGACCACTCCTGGGGAGGCTAACAATGGTCTGGAATTTCCTCCATTTGTACACAATCTGTCTGACTGTGGATTGGTGGAGTCCAAACTCTTTAGAGATGGTTTTGTAACCTTTTCCAGCCTGATGAGCATCAACAGCGCTTTTTCTGAGGTCCTCAGAAATCTCCTTTGTTCGTGCCATGATACACTTCCACAAACATGTGTTGTGAAGATCAGACTTTGATAGATCCCTGTTCTTTAAATAATACAGGGTGCCCACTCACACCTGATTGCCATCCCACTGATTGAAAACACCTGACTCTAATTTCACCTTCAAATTAACTGCTAATCCTAGAGGTTCACATACTTTTGCCACTCACAGATATGTAATATTGGATCATTTTCCTCAATAAATAAATGACCAAGTATAATATTTTTGTCTCATTTGTTTAACTGGGTTCTCTTTATCTACTTTTAGGACTTGTGTGAAAATCTGATGATTTAGGTCATATTTATGCAGAAATATAGAAAATTCTAAAGGGTTCACAAACTTTCAAGCACCACTGTAAATTATAAAAGTCATAGCAAAAGGAATGATTTGTTCAGTGACTTATTTGCTTTGTTTGTATTAGTATCTTCTACTCTTCATGTCCTGTGTGTCTAAATTCGACCGAATGCTAACTCGAGCTTGTTGACATTTATCCTCTCACTGTACCATCCACATATTTATTAACCCTGTTTGGGTAGATTTCTGACCCCATGGTGCCCTGTTTCTTATGCCATCTCTCTTTGCCAGATGATACCCGGGTCAGGTCAAGCAGCGGCCGTATGTTGGTCACACTGGGCAGTCTGCTCGATGACCAGCACTGGCACTCAGTGCTCATCGAGCGCTTTAACAAGCAGGTCAACTTCACCTTGGACCGACACACGCAGCACTTCAGGACCAAAGGGGACGGAGACTCTCTGGAGGTTGACTATGAGGTAGATTTCCTTGACCTTTTCCTTCTTTTCACTGCAGAGGTGAAGCCACTATTGATACCAAAATAGTGCAAATTGCTCTCTTGTTATTACAGCACTGTGTACTATCTAGAAGAGCTGAATACATATAGTTAAGTGCAAAAGTATGGCTATCCTTGTCAAAAGAAAGTCATGTCAACCAACGAACTATTTAGTGCTTCAGGTTTGAGAAATGCATTATCACAAGTAATAAAAATTATCAGACAATGTGTGTCGAGAGATTAAGAGCAAAAAATAATATAAAATTGTGCTATAAACTGTAATTGGGGTGGGGGATATGACAAAAATATCATATCACAATTCTCAAAGGCAATTTTATGATATATGAGTTGTATCATGATACATATAGCAGTATAGTGGTGTTGCATAAAAGAACTGCTCAATGATGTTGTATGTAATGTCTACAAAATTATATATATACATATATATACACATACACACACACACTAGTTCATCTCAAACAATTAGGATATCGTGAAAATGTTCATTTTTTCATAATTTAATTCAAAAAGGTAAACGTTCATATATAATATATTCATTACACAGCATATTTCAAGCCTTTTTGTTTTAATTTTGATGATTATGGCTTATAGCTAATGAAAATCAGAAATCCAGTATCTCAAATTATTAGAATATTTCATTTTGAGTTTGAGTAAAACAGTATAAATACCATGTATCTCTTGCTCTAGTTTAGTACACGCAACCACAATCATGGGGAAGACTGCTGACTTGACAGTCCAGAAGATAATCATTGACATCCTCCACAAGGAGGGTAAAGCCAGTATCTCACTGAGCTGCGACAGCTTGCGACAAATTGCGAACGTCATTCGCGAGAGAGTTTCAAAAGTGTCTTTAAACATTCACGGGGCTTCTCAATTTCCTCGCATGAGTCGCAGTGTCGTTCCTTCATCGCTGAAATTTTGAACATGTTCAGAAAATTTGTGCGACAAAATTTCTCTCAAAATAGCCACAAATGCATCGCTGGTGTCACAAAGCCGTCGCGAACCCTTCTCAAGTCAGTTTCCGTGAGGCTTCTCTACTTCCCTGCCTGCCAAGGGAAAGCCGGGCTGCGACAGCCTGCGACTAGTTGGAGACACAACAATTGCGGTAAAATATGGGAATATCAATTCAGTGTGATTCCAAGTGAAAATTGTCACTAATTCGCATATTTTATCGCAATTGTTGTGTCTCCAACTAGTCGCGGGCTGTCGCAGCCCAGTGAGATACTACCCTAAGCCACAGAAAGTCATTGTTGAAAAGGCTGGCTGGAAAAGGTGCACAAGCAACAGAGATTACTGCAGCCTTGAGAGGATTATCAAGAAAATTCGATTCAAGAACTTGAGATAGCTTCACAAGGAGTGGACTGAAGCTGGTGTCAGTGCATCAAGAGCCACCTCGCACAAACATCTTCAGGAAAGGGGCTACAACTGTCGTATTCGTAAAGCCACTCCTGAACCAGAGACAATGTCAGAAGCATCTTACTGGGGCTAAGGAGAGAAAGAACTGGAATGTTGCTCAGTGGTCCAAAGTCCTCTTTTCAGATGAAAGTAAATTTTGCATTTCATTTGGAAATCAAGATCCTTGAGTCTGGAAGAAGAGTGGAGAGGCACAGAATCCAAGGTGTTTGAAGTCCAGTGTGAAGTTTCTGCAGTTTGCGATGATTTGGGGTGCCAGGTCATCTGCTGGTGTTGGTCCACTGTATTTTATCAAGTCCAAAGTCAAGGCAGCTGTCTACCAGGAGATTTTAGAGCACTTCATGCTTCCATCTGCTAACAAGCATTATGGAGATGCTGATTTCCTTTTCCAGCAGGATTTAGCACCTGCTCACAGTGCCAAAACTACGACCAAATGGTTTGCTGATAATGATATTACTGTGCTTGATTGGCTAGCCAATTCGCCTGACCGGAACCCCAGAGAGAATCTATGGGCTACTGGCAGGAGGAAGATGAGAAACACCCGACCCAAAAATACAGATGAGCTGAAGGTCGCTATCAAAGCAACCCAGGCTTCAATAACACCACAGCAGTGCCACACCTCCACGCCACACCACATTGATGCAGTAATTCATGGTAAAGGAGCCCCAACCAAGTACTGACTGTATAAATGATCATACTTTTCAAAAGTCAGATATTTCTGTATTGTGAATCCTTTTTTGATTCATCTGAGGAAATATTCTAATAACTTGAGATACTGGATTTCTGATTTTCATAAGCCATAATCATCAAAAACAAAAAAAAGGCTTAAAATGCTTCACTTTATGTGTAATGAATATAGAATATATGAAAGTTTACATTTTTAAATTAAAATACAAAAAAATTAACTTTTTCATGATATTATAATTTTTTCAGATGCACTAGTGGGTGTTTATATCCTTCCATTATCTGTAGCCGCTTATCCTGTACAGGGTTGGAGGCATGCTGGAGCCTATCCCAGCTGACTATGGGCGAGAGGCGGGGTACACCCTGGACAAGTCGCCAGGTCATCGCAGGGCATGTACAGTGGTGCTTGAAAGTTTGTGAACCCTTCAGAATTTCCTATATTTCTGCATAAATATAACCTAAAACATCATCATATTTTCACACAAGTCCTAAAAGTAGATAAAGAGAACCCAGTTAAACAAATGAGACAAAAATATTATACTTGGTCATTTATTTATTGAGGAAAATGATCCAATATTACATATCTGTGAGTGGCAAAAGTATGTGAACCTCTAGGATTAGCAGTTAATTTGAAGGTAAAATTAGAGTCAGGTGTTTTCATTCAATGGGATGACAATCAGGTGTGAGTGGGCACCCTGTTTTATTTAAAGAACAGGGATCTATCAAAGTCTGATCTTCACAACACGTTTGTGGAAGTGTATCATGGCACGAACAAAGGAGATTTCTGAGGACCTCAGAAAAAGCGTTGTTGATGCTCATCAGGCTGGAAAAGATTACAAAACCATCTCTAAAGAGTTTGGACTCCACCAATCCACAGTCAGACAGACTGTGTACAAATGGAGGAAATTCAAGACCATTGTTACCCTCCCCAGGAGTGGTCAACCAACAAAGATCACTCCAAGAGCAAAGTGTGTAATAGTCGGCGAGGTCACAAAGGACCCCAGGGTAACTTCTAAGCAACTGAAGGCCTCTCTCACATTAACATTAGCCAATGTTCATGAGTCCACCATCAGGAGAACACTGAACAGCAATGGTGTGCATTGCAGGGTTGCAAGGAGAAAGCCACTGCTCTCCAAAAAGAACATTGCTGCTCATTTGCAGTTTGCTAAAGATCATGTGGACAAGCCAGAAGGCTATTGGAAAATGTTTTGTGGACAAGATGAGACCAAAATAGAACTTTTTGGTTTAAATGAGAAGCATTATGTTTGGAGAAAGGAAAGCACTGCATTCCAACATAAGAACCTTATCCCTTCTGTGAAACATGGTGGTGGTAGTATCATGGTTTGGGCCTGTTTTGCTGCATCTGGGCCAGGATGGTTTGCCATCATTGTTGGAACAAGGAATTCTGAATTATACCAGCAAATTCTAAAGGAAAACATCAGGATATCTGTCCATGAACTGAATCTTAAGAGAAGGTGAGTCATGCAGCAAGACAGCAACCCTAAGCATACAAGTCGTTCTACCAAAGAATGGTTAAAGAAGAATAAAGTTAATGTTTTGGAATGGCCAAGTCAAAGTCCTGACCTTAATCCAATCGAAATGTTGTGGAAGGACCTGAAGCGAGCAGTTCATGTGAGGAAACCCACCAACATCCCAGAGTTGAAGCTGTTCTGTACGGAGGAACGGGCTAAAATTCCTCCAAGCCGGTGTGCAGGACTGATCAACAGTTACCACAAATGTTTAGTTGTAGTTATTGCTGCACAAGGGGGTCACACCAGATACTGAAAGCAAAGGTTCACATACTTTTGCCACTCACAGATATGTAATATTGGATCATTTTCCTCAATAAATAAATGACCGAGTATAATATTTTTGTTTCATTTGTTTAACTGGGTTCTCTTTATCTACTTTTAGGACTTGTGTGAAAATCTGATGATGTTTTCGGTCATATTTATGCAGAAATATAGAAAATTCTAAAGGGTTCACAAACTTTCAAGCACCACTGTGTGTGTGTGTATATATATATATATATATATATATAAACTACTTTCGAAAACATTCAGCACCATTAACACTGAAAAAAGATTCGGATCTGTCATGATTTAATATGACAATCGATAACAATAGATATCAGAATTTCCACAATATCTGAGAGTGTAGTATGACAATTTATTGCGATATCATCATGATCATTTTATTGCCTAGAATTCAGTGAGAAACAAAACCTGTCAACGTGGAAAACTAAGGTGCAGACGTACCATACATTTATCCGTGATTAGATGACCATAAATAAATAAATAGGGATGGAGACAGGGCCAAAACAGAAAAAAAATACTCTTACCACCATGGGAACCACAGCCACAGTGCAAAGGGGGTATGTGTGAAATAAAATCTTTGTACGGTATCATAATTTGTTTCTGACTTCTTTTGCTTTAGTTGTAATACTCAGACTCCTGTAGCAAAACACACAGACGTTCTTGGCCTATCTATTTTAGCTGTGCTAAGGTTGTTTGGCAATTTGTCGTCTATTCTTCTCGATTATCTTTTGTAAACTCTATCAGATATCATACTTCAAATCTTTCTTCAAATCATATCAGGAGATTGAGAGAGTGAGTCACAGTATAACTTCTCCAAAAGGATTTTGTTTCATTTCAAGATCCCTTTATTTGTTTTCATTCTCTTTCTTTTTCCAATGCCACATGCAAGATTTTGCCCTTAGCTTTCAGTAAAGAGAAAAACATATTTTGTAATTGTGTTTATTTGCTGAATTGAGAACACACTGTTGTGAATATACAGTGAAACACAGAGAACTTCAAATAAAAATTGGGCTAATTTTAAATTGTTTTTGAACTGTCCTCAAAGCTCAGCTTTGGTGGGATCCCACTCCCGGGGAAGCCTGGAACGTTCCTCAGACGGAACTTTCACGGTTGCGTGGAGAATCTCTACTATAACGGAGTGAACATCATCGATCTGGCCAAGCGACGCAAGCCTCAGATATACACTGTGGTAAGGCTGCTTGTGATTATGATTATTATGATGTTGTAGGTGGGTCAAAGCAAAGAGCCGTGTTTAAGGACAGGGGGGATTTGAATATATGAATATGATGTGAACGAGTCCTTGTAGCTGAAGGTGGAAAACTATAAACAGCAGTATAATTATCTCCATGAAATGTCATTTTCACCATGGCAACTAACAGTTATGCAATTAGATTTGGTGCGAGTGCAAAGAGAGTGCAAAGGATTCTTCTTTTTACGTAAATCGTTCTCGTTTTCTGAGAAATTTCGGACATGTCTGAAACGGCTGCTTTTATATCGGTCGATCTTCCAGTTACGTCCCTTGGTGTAAATTTAACACTGACTATCACAATAACTTGTTCACCAGACAGTCGTATTCATACAGTAATTATATCCTGTCAATCAAGAAAACATGCCCCTAAACTGTCCTTCTAGTGTTAACAAGCGAGTTAAGTCATTTTCAAACAGAGAGAGAGAGAGAGAGTATAAAGGTGGCCCAATTGGCAGATCTTGTGAGCAAGCGGGTCCTTCGAGGTTGTAGTTCAATGATCTGGGATCAATGAGGTACGGGTAACCTTTTCACGCTTACGTGAGCATGTGTCTTGCAGATGTGCTCTCAGCAGAGCAGTGCCGCTGACATTTATCCAGACCACCTGCTCTCCTCTGTGGTTCCATTCTTCTTCTGACTCAACCCTTTCCTCTTGGCCCACCGTGGCTTTATTGTAGTAGCTTCATTCGCCGTACCAAATGGTTTCGATGTTTTAATTAGTACATTTGTGCCAAAGTCAGAAGTCATGAAATAATTTTCGACATGGAAAATATAAACAGTTTGCAAGAAAAAAGTAGACGTATCAAAAACCTGAGCACAGCAGTTCTCATCACCATTCAGAATGAAAAATGATATAAAATTACACATATTAAGAATTTTTTTTGAAAACTATTTTAATATTTTGTTTTTATAAGAAGCTGCTATTTTTTTTTTCAACAAGAGCATTTTCTGTCAAAAGCATAACATTGTTGACATCCATGAGGAATGTTTAAAACAGACACAAATTAGCTTCTTGGTAAGAAACTGTCATTGCTCACTTCACTTTGTCATCCATAACCATGACTGAAGAGCTTAAAGGAACAGTCCACCGTATTTCCATAATGAAATATGCTCTTATCTGAATTGAGACGAGCTGCTCCGTACCTATCCGAGCTTTGCGCGACCTCCCAGTCAGTCAGACGCAGTCCGACGTGCTGTCACTCCTGTTAGCAATGTAGCTAGGCTCAGTATGGTCAACGGTATTTTTTGGGGCTGTAGTTAGATGCGACCAAACTCTTCCACGTTTTTCCTGTTTACATAGGTTTATATGACCAGTGATATGAAACAAGTTCAGTTACACAAATTGAAACGTAGCGATTTTCTATGCTATGGAAAGTCCGCACTATAATGACAGGCGTACTAACAGCTTCTGCGTGCTTCGACAGCGCATTGATATCTGAGCTCCGTATCAACACGCTGCCGAAGCGCGCAGAAGGTGTTAGTACGCCTGTCATTATAGTGCGGACTTTCCATAGCATAGAAAATCGCTACGTTTCAATTTGTGTAACTGAACTTGTTTCATATCACTGGTCATATAAACCTATGTAAACAGGAAAAACGTGGAAGAGTTTGGTCACATCTAACTACAGCCCCAAAAAATACCATTGGCCATGCTGAGCCTAGCTACATTGCTAACAGGAGTGACAGCGCGTCGGACTGCGTCTGACTAACTGGGAGGTCGCGCAAAGCTCGGATAGGTACGGAGCAGCTCGTCTCAATTCAGGTAAGGGCATATTTCATTATGGAAATACGGTGGACTGTTCCTTTAAAACAAAATGAGGCACTTTCAAACCAAAGAGTACAAGGGACCCCCTGTGGAGATCCACCCAAGAACTACATACCTTCAAGGGTTTTTTTTCTGTTTGCGTTTATATCACCAGTAGGATACGAAGATTTTGCTAGTGAAGATTTTTATATTTTGCTCAGATGTGTCAAAATCGCGTTGTAGTTCCTTTGCCGCAAATACACTCAATAAAGCCTGGACTTCACTGTTGGTCCATTTGTCCATGATTTTTTCCCCATTTTTAGCTCATCTAGCCATAAGCCAGGCCGGATGAGCTTATGCGATCATGCGTTGTCCGTCCGTCGTCGTCAGTCGTCGTTGTCCGTCCACAATTTACAAGAAGCACTACTCCTCCTACAGGATCGATCATATTTCGATCAAACTCACATGCAATGTTCCGCAGGTGGCTGTGCATAAAAGTTGTCAAGATGGTGGCACTACCTGTCATATCTTTAATCTTATGGTCGTCTGAAATTTTTGGGTGGCTCGTCACATTAAACGCTACTCTTCGTAAACTGCTGGGACATTTTCACTGAAACTCACCTAGAAGACTCTAAAGACATAGTCTGGCTAACGCGACTTCAAAGCTCTGCGAGCATTTGGTCTGGCAAAGATATTAAGCCCAACTGTTTCCCAAAGGCGTGGTTGACCCGCCTCCCTGAAATGCCTCAGTTTGCTACTGGTCGAAGCCAGAAAAGGCTGTGACGAAGCTTAAACCAATCACATCACTCTTTCCTCTGACGTATGTGATGCGACGGAAACTGCTTGAGTAACAGGAAGAAGATAAATACCTCCAGGGCTGCTCTTTGCTCCGTTTTCAATGAGAACTTCCCGTTGAATGCTTTCAATACAGCATCTACTGCTGTGTCAAAGGCTTGCCGCTGCTCCATGTTCGTAATGTTTCTAGTGAATGAAGCGCTTCCGGCATAGATTCTGTAAACAATCTATGGCTTCCGGTCGCAGTTCTACTACATCACTGCCTTGAACACGCCTCTACCCAGGGCCGTTGGAGATGCTCAAAGTTGATTGGCTCCCGATTTTTCGGGAGCTTGGAAGAGCTGAAGATAGCTTGCCTTGCCAGACTAAGCTCGCAACAGGCCCTCGTGTTGCGTCACACTTAGGATGGGCGGGCCCAGGCTACTAAAGACATACCAACAAGAATTATTCACCAGGTGGCGCCACCTGCCATGGATGCGGCCACACAGGGGTCATATGCAATTTCACGTAAATCGCTACTCCTCCTACAGGATGGATCACATTTTGATCAAACTCGTATGGAATATTCCCCAGGTTGTTGTGTATAAAAGTTGTCAAGACAGTGGCGCCACCTGTCATATTTCACATTTTATGTCCATTTGAAAATTTTGCGTGACTCATCACACCAAACATTGACTGTTCGTAAACTGCTAGGATGTTTTCACTGAAACTCACCCAGAAGACTCTAAAGACATATTCCAACAAGAATTGTTAACCAAGTGGTGCCACCTGCCATGGATGCGGCCACTCAGGGATCATATGCAATTTCACAAAAATCACTACTCTTCCCACAGGATTGATGGGATTTCAAACTCACACACAACAACAGTGGCCGGTATGAGCTACAGCTTCATTGAGGCTATTTGTTTTTAATGCGAACATCAACAAATTTTATACAGTTTTTTTTTTTAAATGGCGGTTGTCAGTGCTGCATTGGCTCATGTTCAACTAATCAATGTACACTTACATCATTCATGGACACTCATGGATCCTGTTGTGCAGGGAGAATACCTACCCTGAAGTCAGAGCTAGGGGAACTTCCTCCAACAGTTTTAAGAAGTATGAAAACGTGTCTCTGGTATGAAAGTCTGAAAGTACCTCTAGTGATTTGGCTCCTGTCCTGCACAGTTAGAAATGCAAATACAGTTTCTAACTAGAAGGGAACTAGGTAGAGTGCATATTTCCGCCAAGCCACATGTTATCAACATCAGAATGAAATCATGTGAACCAAGGATAATACTAAAGCTGTACACCAAATTTCATCCAAATCCGTTCACTACTTTTTATCCCCTGCTGGCCGAAAGGCCCGAAGGGGGATTATGTCGTGGCGATGTCCGTCTGTCCATCCTGGGAAGGGTGCTCATCTTCTGAAATCAACTCCTTTCACAATTTTTGGAGGAATTTCACAAAACTTGGCAAGATTCTTTGTTATCTGTCGGTAATACGCATATTATAATTTCGTTAAATTGGGTCACATTTTACCAGAGTTGCAGCCCTTGATTAACAAAATTATACTTTGACAATTTCACGAGAGTGTTTTCCTTCTGAAATCAACTCCTCTCACAATTTTTGGACGAATTTCTCGAAGCTTGGCAAAAGGCCTTGTTATATGTCGGTAATACGCAGATTGTAATTTTGTTAAATTTGATTACATCTTACCAGAGTTGTGGCCCTTGATTAACAACCTTGTACTTTCACAATTCCATGAAGGTGTGCTTGCCTTCTGACATCAACTCCTCTCACAATTTTTGGACGAATTTCTCGAAGCTTGGCAAAAGGCCTTGTTATATGACGCTAATACGCATATTGCGATTTAATTTTGTTTGTGAAAATTTTACCAGAGTTTTGACCCTTGATTAAATAACTTGTACTTTGACAATTTCATGAGGGTATATGTTCTTATGAAATCAACTCCTCTCGCAACTTGTGGAGGAATTTCACCAAATTTGGCAAAAGGCTTTGTTATATGACACTTGTATGCATATTGAAGTTTTGTTCAATTTGGGCAAATTTTACCAGAGTTATGCCCTTGATTAGTAACAAACTTGTACTTTGGCAATTTAATCAAGGTGTGCTTGCTTTCTGAAATCAACTTACCTCAGAATTTTTATTATCCCCTGCTGACCGAAAGGCCTGAAGGGGGATTATGTCATGGCAATGTCCATCCGTCTGTCCATCCCGGGAAGGGTACTCACCTTCTGAAATCAACTCCTCTCACAATTTTTGGAGGAATTTCACAAAACTTGACAGGTTTCTTTGTCATATGTTGGTAATACGCATATTGCAATTTTGTTCAATTCGGTCATATTTTATCAGAGTTATGGCATAGTTGCCAGCAAGGGATATTGTGCTCTCAGAGCACTCTTGTTGAGTTACACTGGGGAAAAAAAAAACAAAGCAAAACAAACAAACCAAAAAAAAAACCACCCTGGATCCACATACTGTATATATCCGGATTTGCATCAAAATCAAGTCAGTCGTTCCTTGGTTCATGGCCCACCTTTCCACCAAATTCCATCCAAATCCATTCACTACTTTTTGGGAATAAACAAGCAAACAAATGGAGGTGAAAACAACGTTGGCGAAGGTAATTAATTGATTTAATTAATAACTTTTTATAAGGACCATTAAAAAAGTAACACTAGAAAAGTGCTTGTTGCTAGTTGTGAAGGGATTCCTGTGAATGTTTATACCGTAATTAATTCTGATAAGTACAAGGATATTTCATCACAAAGTCTGACTGCCTCTACAAGAAGACTTGGCCATAGATGGATGTTTTAAACAGTTAAACGCAATAAAATTTACAACAGTAAGAAATACAGTATTGTTCATTGTGCCATTCTGTTTGGAAAACTAATGTTTGGAAACTTAAAATGTTTTTTGTTCTGATGTGATAATGTAGAAGTCATAAAATTAAAAAAAAAATCTAAAACAAAGTTTGTACAAACTTAAAAAAAAAAAGTCTTAGACTTTTGCACACTATTGTACCTGAAAGCAGGTTTCAGTGAACCATTACTGAAATTATTTATGGACAAAAATATGGCTGCCTTTCGGCCCTGTGTCCTTTTGCATTCCCCGTTGGCGTGTAATCTGACATACGACTTGGCTCTCTTTGTGCTTCAGGGAAATGTGACCTTTTCATGCTCAGAGCCACAGCTGGTTGCTGTTACCTTCCTGAGCTCGAGCAGTAGCTTCCTGTCCTTTCCAGCTCCTGCTCCGTCTCCAGATGGGCTCTCGGTCCGCCTGCAGTTCCGAACCTGGAATCCCGACGGCCTGCTGCTGTCCAGTCGACTAGCATTGGACATGGAACAGCATTACCTGTTACTGCGCATCAGCAGCGGCCGTCTCCGCCTCACACACCACACCTCTGACCATAAAACACTGGAAGTGTCCATTGGTAAGCAGATCAGTTCATTGGTGTCACAGTGATTTAATTAATCTCTGACTTGTTTTTATTTTCAGATTTGGCTTGATGGGATTGGTTTGTGCAACGGCATTAAAAAATAAAAGCTGAGGGAAAGAGTAATATTCTGAGAAAAAACACTCTGAATTTTCTAGATCATTGTCAGATATTTACCAGAAAAAATTCAGATATTCTCTGAGATTATAAAGTCATAAATTTACGAGAAAAAAACTGAGGAAAATAACCGTAGAAATTATGAGATTAAAAAGTCGAAAGTTTATGAGATTTATGATAAATTTATGAGGAAAACAAACTGTTCTGCTTCCCCGCTTCCTGGCTGCAGTGCATTCTGGGAAATGTAGGAGAAGCTGTCTTAGCACTTTATACTTTTGTAATGACCAAGGAAAGATTACATTTGCTATAATGCTCTTTGCAAAGTGAAGTGATCTGGTTCCTTGACAAAAAAAAAAAACAACAACAACACTATTTTTCCAATTTATTTTTTCCTCAAAAATTTGAGACTTTTTAATCTCGGAATTTCTGATAGGGGCTTCTGTTTGTAAATTCATGAATTCTTAATCTTGGAATTTTTGACTTTTTAATCTGCGAAATTCAGAGTTTTCAGAATATTACCCCCTACCTCAGCACTTTTTTTCCTCTACAATGACCCAAATACATGACAGCATGGTGGTGTAGTGGTTAACACTGTCGCCTCACAGCAAGAAGGTCCGGGTTTGAGCCCAGCGGCCGACGGGGGCCTTTCTGTGTGGAGTTTGCATGTTCTCCCCGTGTCCGCGTGGGTTTCCTCCGGGTGCTCCGGTTTCCCCCACAGTCCAAAGACATGCAGGTTAGGTTAACTGGTGACTCTAAATTGACCGTAGGTGTGAATGTGAGTGTGAATGGTTGTCTGTGTGTCAGCCCTGTGATGACCTGGCGACTTGTCCAGGGTGTACCTCGCCTCTGGCCCATAGCCAGCTAGGATATGCTCCAGTTTACCCACAACCCTGCACAGTATAAGTGACTACGGATAATGGATGGATGGACTCTAATACACTCTCATAGTTTTCTATTGGGAATTAAAATGAGTGGATTTTATCTTAGCTCCTCTAGTATCCTCCATTAAAATTTATATTTCAGAGAATATTGGCCTGAAAGTGACAATATTAAAATATTGGTGTCAAAAATTACAAATCTATACATGAAAGAGAGAGAGAGAGAGGGGATATTACATGGTGACAGAATGAAGTTTATTTTTCGAATGGTGAACATGTTTCAAGAGTAAGCGAAGCGAACGTGACATCTACAAAAAAAAAATACAAGTTAATCAAAAGAATTTTAATTGTGAACCGGTTCACCATTTTGACAACGCACATCTAGTCAGTGGGAAAACACTGGGAGTGACATAATTGGAGTGAAATATTGTGGATTATTATACATACAGGACACTTTTTCCATGGAATAAAAACGTGTTCTATTCCCTTTGTAGCCGTTCGTAGGAGGGGGTGGAGCACAGAAAGACGGCAGGCCAGAATAAAGTTCCAAACTGTTTTATTTTGCTCTTTTCAGATGCAACAATCCACTCTCCCAGCCATGCACGCACACACACACACACACACACACACACACACACACACACACACACACACAAGTCGTCTGGTTGGGGAGAGAGCTCACTTCCTCTGCTCTCTCTCTCCTTATATAGGGTGTGGTCGCTGGGAAGACACACAAACAGGTTAATTGACATCAGGTGTAGTGATTCTGCCACTTACCTTCCCTGACTCTGCCCTCCGGTCACAGACCGACGCTTGACCACGCCCCCGCTGCCACATACCCCCACCACCCGACTCAGGCCAGGCAGCCGTCCGGCCTGCAGCCGACTCCCCCCCCCGACGGGAGAGGAAGTCTGCCACGACCATCTGCGCCCCCGGCCTGTGGACCACCTTGAAATTAAAGGGCTGGAATGCCAGATGTCAAAGGGTGATCCGCGCGTTGGCATCCTTCATGCGGTGGAGCCACTGGAGGGGCACGTGGTCGAGAACAGAGGGTGAACGAGCGCCCCAGGAGGGAGTAGCGGAGGGCAAGGACCGCCCACTTGATTGCCAGGCACTCCTTTTCAATGGTGCTGTAGCGCCCCTCACGCACCGACAGCTTCCTACTTATGTACAGCATGGGGCGGTCCTCCCCCTCCAGGGATAGAATGGCCCCCAGCCCTCTGTCTGACGCGTCCGTCTGCAACATAAAGGGGAGAGAAAAATCAGGGGAGTGTAACAGTGGCCCCCCTGCACAGTGCAGCCTTCACCCCAGAGAAAGCCCGCTGGCATTGCTCCGTCCACTTGCCCGGATCTGGTGCTCCCTTTTTAGTGAGATCAGTCAGCGGGCTGGTGACGTCTGAATAATTAGGTATAAACCTATGATAGTAGCCAACCAGCCCCAGGAACTGTCTCACCCCCTTTTTGGTCTTGGGCCTTGGGCAGGCCGCAATCGCTGCTGTCTTGTTAATTTGGGGACGCACCTGCCCATTGCCCAAGTGGAAGCCCAGATACCGTACTTCCACCCGCCCAATTACACACTTCTTCAGGTTGGCTGTGAGACCCGCCCGCCTCAGCGACCTAAGGACGGCCCTCAGGTGTTGTAGGTGCCACGGCCAGTCATTACTATAAATAACGATGTCGTTGAGGTACGTGGCTGCATAGGTGGCGTGGGGGCAGAGGACCCTATCCATCAGCCGCTGAAACATAGCGGGCGCCCCAAACAGCCCAAAAGGAAGTGTGACAAACTGGTGTACGCCGAACGGTGTGGAAAAGGCTGTTTTTTCTCAGGATAATGGAGTCAAGGGGATCTGCCAACAACCCTTTGTCAAATCCAGTGTCGAGTAAAAGCGAGCCGTGCCTAATCGATTGAGCAACTCATCAATACGAAGCATTGGGTATGCGTCGAATTTAGACACCGCGTTGACTTTTCTATAGTTTACACAGAACCGGACCGACCCATCGGCCTTTGGTACCAAGACCACCGGGCTGCTCCAGTCGCTGTGGGACTCCTCGACGATGCCCATTTCGAGCAGGGCCTTGAGTTCTTCCCGAACCACTTTTTTCTTGTGTTCGGGTAGCCTGTAAAGGCGGCTATGTACTACCACCCCCGGGGGCGTCTCAATGTGGTGCTCTGTGAGGTCGGTGCAGCCGGGCAGGGGCGAGAACACGTCCGAAAACTCGGTCTGCAACTGGGCAACCTCCGCGAGTTGGGTCGGGGAGAGGTGGTCTCCACAGGGGACCGGAGAGGTACGCGATGCCAATGCTCCCTTTTGAACCTCCGGCCCCAGCTCCGCCTTCTCTGGAACCACTGACACTAACGCCACGGGGACCTCCTCGTTCCAGAGTTTGAGCAGATTGAGGTGGTAAATCTGTAGTGCCCCACCCCTGTCCATTTGCCTCACCTCGTAGTCAACATCCCCGACTCGCTGTGTGACCTCAAAGGGTCCTTGCCACTTGGCGATCAATTTGGAGCTTGATGTGGGCAACAGTACAAGTACTTTATCTCCTGGTGCGAACTCCCTAAGGCACGTACCCCTGTCGTACAGGCGGGTTTGCCGTTCTTGGGCCTGCCACAAATTCTCCTGGGTTAGGTGTGTGAGTGTGTGGAGTTTTGCGCGCAGGTCAATAACGTATTGAATTTCATTTTTACTTGGTGAAGGTCCCTCCTCCCAATTTTCTCACAGCACATCTAGAATGCCGCGTGGCTTACGCCCATATAACAATTCAAATGGGGAGAACCCCGTGGAGGCTTGGGGGACCTCTTGCACTGCAAATAACAAGGGTTCAAGCCATTTATCCCAATTACATGCGTCCTCACTTACGAATTTTTTAATTATATTTTTGAGGGTGCGATTGAACCATTCAACTAAACCGTCCGTTTGTGGATGATAAACACTGGTGCGGATTGGCTTAATTCCTAATAACCCATACAGTTCGTTCTGTGTACGTGACATAAACGAGGTGCCTTGGTCAGTCAGAATCTCTTTCGGGATTCCAACTTGGGAGATGATGCGGAAGAGCGCTTCTGCAATACTGCGTGCTGAGATATTGCGAAGAGGCACTGCTTCCAGGTATTGCGTTGCATAGTCCACCAGAACTAAAATAAAGCAGTACCCTCGTGTTGACCGATCTAATGGCCCGACGAGATCCATCCCAATTCTTTCGAACAGGGTCTCGATTAATGGGAGAGGGCGCAAAGGCGCTTTTGGAATGGCCGCGGGATTTACTAACTGGCATTCGCGGCACGCCGTACACCACCTACGGACATCGCAGCGAATCCCTGGCCAATAGAACCGGGCCATTAGTCGGGCTAGTGTCTTATCCTGCCCTAAGTGTCCAGCCATGGGATTAAAGTGAGCCACCTGGAATAGCAATTCCCGGCGGTTCTTTGGAATCAAAAGCTGTGTGACTTGCTCTTTAGTCTGAGTGTCCTGCATCACTTGGTATAATCTATCCTTCATAATAGAAAAATAGGGGAAGGACGGGGTGGCGTTTGGCTGGAGCGTTTGACCAACGATTACTCTCACTTGGTCAAACGCATGTTGCAGAGTCTCGTCTCGCGATTGCTGTAACGGAAAATCTGCGAGGGATTCCCCGAGAGGGAGGAGGAGCCGGCGGCTCCTCACTCTGATGCGGAGATGACGTAGATGGCTCTGTGACAGCTGCTCCCGCCAATGCAACACCGGGACCTCCCCCTGCTGAACTACGGCAAGACCCACTCTTCACTAAATGGCTCATTAACTCCCCGAATCCCGGCCAGTCAGTCCCCAAAATAATCGAGTGGGTGAGGCGAGGATTAACCGCCGCCTTTACTCTAAATTTTTCCCCTTGGAAAAAAATGTGGACCGACACTAAAGGGTAGCTGTGAACATCCCCGTGCACACACAACACCTTCACCCCCTGTGCTTCCCCCAATGCCTCGTCTTGCACCAGGCTTTGGTGAATTGAGGTCTGATTACAGCCAGAGTCCACCAACGCCTGATATGTATCCTCTTGGATACTCACCGGTATGCGATACGCTCCGGCCCGATCGAGGGCGGCTACTGGCGCGTCGGGGATCCGAACTACCATGCCCACTTCCATTGCCGAGCACTGCTGTTGGAGGTGGCCCGGCTCCACGCAGCGCCAGCAGACCGGCCCGGGCTTACTCTCTGAACTGGTGCTCTGGGGCTCACTCACCTGGGAGGGGGAAGAGACAGACACAGAAGGGAGAAATGGGAGGGCACTGTGGGTGCGACGGGCCGGCTGGGGTGGGGCCGTCCCCCGCCTCCGTGGTGGGGGAACGGGGCGAGGACAAGACACAGGAGGGGAGAGAGAGAGAGAGGAGGGGAAGAAGAGGATGTCCGCTGTCCTGTAGTCGGAACAGCTGCCAAATGGTCCTCCGCCAACTCGATGGCCTGATCCAGCAACACCGGGCGGTGGTACTGGACCCACTCCGCGGTTCCCTTTGGTAGGCGGGCGATGAACTGCTCTAGTACCACCTGATCGATGATCCCCTCGACATCGCGGTTGTCGGCCCTCAACCACCGCCAGCAGGCATCCCGGAGCTGCTGACCAAACGCAAATGGCCGGCCGACTTCCTCCAGACGCAGAGCGCGGAAGCACTGTCGCTGTTGTTCAGGGGTGCACCCCACCCGCTGGAGGACGGCCCGGCGAAGGTCCGCGTAGACCAGCCGGCGATCGGCGGGGAGCTGTAGTGCGGCCAGCTGCGCCTCGCCCGTTAGCAGGGGGAGGAGGCGCGTCGCGCGCTGTTCCACCGGCCAGCCTGAGGCCTCTGCTGCCTGCTCGAAGAGCGTGAGGAAGGCCTCGGGGTCGTCATGCGGGCCCATCTTAGTGAGGGTGAGGGGAGAAGGGCCCGCGGCGGTGGAGGTGGTGGACCCCGCTGACGCGAGGAGGTGCCGGAACGCCTGTCGGTCTTCCTGCTGCGTCAGCACCAGGGCCTCGAACCGGTGCTCCTGCTCCTTTCGGAGGGTGACTAGCGCCTGGTGCTGGCTCTGCTGGGCCGTGGCGAGGGCGTGGACCAGGTCTGCAAAGGGGGAGGACTCCATTGGGGCTGTTCTTTTCGTGTGCTCGATCTCCCGGGTTTCAGCACCACTGTAGTCGTTCGTAGGAGGGGGTGGAGCACAGAAAGACGGCAGGCCAGAATAAAGTTCCAAACTGTTTTATTTTGCTCTTTTCAGATGCAACAATCCACTCTCCCAGCCATGCACGCACACACACACACACACACACACACACACACACACACACACACAAGTCGTCTGGTTGGGGAGAGAGCTCACTTCCTCTCCTCTCTCTCTCCTTATATAGGGCGTGGTCGCTGGGAAGACACACAAACACAGGTTAATTGACATCGGGTGTAGTGATTCTGCCACTTACCTTCCCTGACTCCGCCCTCCGGTCACAGACCGATGCTTGACCACGCCCCCGTTGCCACACCCTTCTTGTGGGTTTATTGATGGCATGCAATATTGTTATCATATCGCTTATCATCCACACCACTCTTCCCAATGGAGAATGCACATGCAATATTGTTATAATATTACACATTGTCAAGACAACACGACGTCACACATCAGAGCTCATGCGAAGATCCAATGACAAAACTTTTCTGCTGCGCATGCGCACAATCATTTCTTTGTCAGCCGGGAAAGAGAGAAGACGAGGCTAATCCAGTGCTAGTATTAAGCACTAAATAAATAAACTGAAAACTGAAATTAAAGATGCTCTGAGCACCTGAAAGGCTACCAAAACTTCATTATATATTCTCCACACATATTTACAAGAGAAAAACATACCAACGGACATCGAAAAACTGGAAAAGAGACACATCGGAGATGTAAAACTTCCGCATTATTGAGTGACTATGACAATTTGGAAACAAACATGGCTGCCAGGTTTGCTTCGTTAAAAGCGGAAGATTTTGAGATAATTTTGGCTGCCAGGTCGCTCCGTTGTGTGTAGCTGTCGATGTTGATTTTAAAAGTAACTCAGTAAATTACACAGGGAATTGAATACTTAAGTCTGACTGAAAAATCCTGTGGCGAGCGTGCAGCATGGAAGAAGAGTCTGGAGACAGAAATGTTAGTTTCTCAGTTGTTAGCCTGTGCTACTTGCTCTCAGTAGCACTGGCTTGACCACTTTAATTAGCATTCGCTAACACTACTGACGAACGCTACACCGGCTGGAAGGTGATTGCACTGCCACGCTGATGGCACTGAGTCGCGGGTAAGCTCATGTTGGCCTTCAAGAATGCTGATATGAAGTGCATGTATGTATAATAATAATACTATTGGCTGGCTCTTTTTTCATGGTATATCAGACATATTCGACTCGTTCAATATCATGCTAGCTGAATGGAATATATCTGATATATCACTCAAAGCCAGCCGATATTATTTAAACGTGTAACTTAGATCTGCGATGTATGGTCATGATTTTGGTTTTCCATGTCCCAGATGGAGCTTGTATGAAAAATACAAGTGGTGTATTTCCCAGTAAAACACTTGTGTCTACTGTATGTATATTATATAGACACAAGTGTTTTACTGGGAAATACACCACTTGTATTTTTCATATGTTCATCACTCAAAGATAAACTTCATATCTTCATGCAACCGTGTAATATTTAACAGTAATTCCACGAAATTGAGTTGTACATGAGCTGATAGCGGCTATAACCCATGTACGATGAGATTAAGTGGAATAACTGTTTTATTCTATCCACATTCACTAGATTTTGAGAAACAGAGCATTTTTATTTTTATTTTTTGCAAATTCAATAAATAAAAACTTGATACAAAATGTCCGACAAAATCATTTCAATGTAAACAAACCGGTGAAATGACAGTCGCAATTTGTGAAAAATGCGATAATAATAATTCTTGAAAAATAAAATAAAAATTACCATCAAATAATTTTATTCCATATTTTGTTGCTTTTTTGTGTATTTTTTGGGTTTTGTTTTCAAGTAGAATTTTTATGTTATCCTTGGTTGCTTCAGCAGCACATTCCGCAATTTTATTTTTCCTCTACTCACTGTATATGAGCTGATAGCCTAGTAGTAGAGGAGCCAATCAGAGCACATGATTGCTCATACCCAGTGAATGTGGATCAATACTGAAGGTCTTTTATTGATACTCTCATGTTTGCTCACACATCTTCCCCAAACAACATTCCTAAAAAACATGAGAAAAAGCATTTTCATTTCTATTTCCGTAAGCATGAATTATATTGTGAATAATTGATTGATGTGGATATAATGAGTAAATTTTAAACAGCTTATCATTAGTGTTACTGTGGAATTATATTCATTACTCAGCCCTAAACAAAACAGAAGAGTTAGGAAAATGCTTTCTGTTTGCGCAAAGGACGTTTTTCCCCTTTAAGGCAGAATAAAGAGCCTTAAATTACACGAAACAAGATCAAATTTAGTACTTGCTGCTCTGCTTATTAGAATAATGCAAATTGCTTATCACTTTGGTTGACATTGGCTTTGTGGAGGTTGAACACGTTCAAACATGGGGGGGATTTTAATATTCAACAATCTACAAACTGACATGGAAACCGTCACTGAGATTAAACAGAGCCGCTGCTCCTCTTAACCTCACATGTCCTAGCTCTGAGGCAGCCTAATTGAAAAAAAGCTCTCGGCCTTGCCAATCATACTTGCACAAGGATCAGGAGAATAAATAGCCTTTTTGAAATTCAGAACTTCTTCTCAAACAGTACTTAAATCTCTGAAAGTGCCATCTTGGCTGGACTTTATGACACGCAAAAAGAGCAAATCACGTGACTGACTTAAGGCTTATCGGTCAGTTCACAAAGCCAGGCAGCATCCCAGGTTTTTTTTATTTTATTTTATTTTTTATTTTTTTGCCACTTCCAAAAATTAATGTGCAAAATATGTGGTGGTCATGGCAGCCTAGCCAAACAGGATTATCCTGTCGCATGCACTCAGACAGACAGACAGCTGCATATTTCACCCTGCTGTGAAGCACAGAGCTTTCATTTTAAAAGAAAGAAAGAAAGAATAATAAAAAATCTCTCCATCTGTTGCCTTTTCCAGGGTCCATCAGATTTTCCAGTTATTTATTTATTTATTTATTTTTTTTTCCGTGTCATTCAAATTTTGACCAAAATGCAGAGCTCTGTAATTATGGTCAACAGGAAACTGTGTTTCGTTGAGCATGATCTTCGTAAAGGACCAAGCGAGTGATTAAATTTAAGCGCGAAGCAGATGGCTGGCACAGAGGGGATCATCGACACACAGAGGCCACACACAGCTTGTGCGCCCTTCATGTTTAATGGCTGGACTTAATTAAATCAAATTGCACATTTTTTTTTTCTTGTTAAAGGGGTTGGGATAGGTATGTTGTTGGCTTGTGGTGAGCTCTGCTTTGAAACCATTGTATAATTATTGAATTGTATTGTACACTTTATAATAATAATAATAAGTTCAATTTATATAGCGCCTTTCTCACACCCAGGGTCGCTTTACAATTGGGGGGGGGGGGGGGAGTCCACCAAAAGAGGGTCAAGATGTCGTTCCAGTGGCATAGCTACCCACAGTCCCACCAAAAGGTGCACGAAGATAAATCCCATACCGCCTGCATAGCTGCCACGATGCCGCCGGGCAACATCGCTCGGAACACCACGCCATGGATCCACAAAGCGAGCACATAAGCACCGTCTCACAGAGCGCTGGACAACCCTGATGTTAAAAGAGCAACAGGCTTACTGCTGTCCATAGCAAGGAGCACAGGTGTCATCCACGGCGAAGCAAGGCCTGAAGGAAACATGTCTATGAAGGTTCTCTAAGGCGACTGGACTTGGTTGAAATCCTTGAAGACATTTCACCTCTCATCTAAAAGACTTCTTCAGTTCTGTCTGACTAGTGCGAAGTTCCAGGTATTTATCCTCTAGTGGACCAAAAGCAACCCTAAGGAGAGTCATTGAGGTTACATGGGTCGTTGACCCTCTCAATCATCCTGTAGATGTTAGGGTCACTGAGGCCAGGTGTAAATGGTGTTGGAGGGTCGTTAGGGTAATCTGTGGGGCATTGGCTCTCTCTGCCATCATGTGAGTCAACAAAGGACACTCGTTTCAGGAGTAAAAGAAGCCATCTTCGGCTACATCCACATGACAACGGCAACGAGATGTTATTTAAAAATATATCACGTCCAAATGGGCAACGATCAGTAAAATATCAGGTCCATATGGCAACGCAACGCTTGCTGAAAACGATGCAATACACATGCCACACCTCTAGGGGCGCTGTAAGACGGTCCCTTCGGAGACACCAGAACAATAGAAGAAGTAAGGACGCATGCGCATAAACTATTATGGGCGAGACTTCATATTAGCCACAAAGTCAGAAAAATCTGTTCGTAAAATTACATTATAATGACCAAATACAATGAAAAGTATTTTTCCAGTCTCACCTGTGAAAGGTAATCCCATGTGATCTCGTTTGGACGGTAAACCTGTTGGTACAGTTAAACGCAGCTAATCTTTATTCTCCGCTTTGACCTATCCAATATGGCGGCGAGGATGACGTATGATTCTACGCGGAAGGCGGCGTCTTTAATGGTCCGGAATAAATTGAATGCTACACGTTGATGGATTAATTTGTTGTTTCTCACCTGTGAAAGGTAATCCCATGTGATCTCGTTTGGACGGTAAACCTGTTGGTACAGTTAAACACAGCACATGAATCTTTATTCTCCGCTTTGACCTATCCAATATGATGGCGAGGATGACGTATGATTCTACGTGGAAGGCGGCATCTTTAATGGTCCGGAATAAATTGAATGCTACACGTTGATGGATTAATTTGCTCTTCTACGCCCTTTTTGAGGAATGTATTGTAGGACTTAAACCAACATCTGAAGAGGTGAGATCGCTCCTTTTTTTCCCTATTTTTGCTGGCGGGATTGACTCTGCCCTAAGGGCAGAGTCTCTCTCTCTCTCTCTCTCTCTCTCTCTCTCTCTCTCTCTCACTTTGCACCATTACACAATAAATATTCACAGTGAAAATATTTTGTAAGCGCGTTTCATGAACCAAGTTATAGGATTTGTTGACAACTCGCATCAAGTTCGTTACACTTCTACCCGGCGTGAAGCACTCACAGTCATGTGGTTGTGACGTCATCGTAAACAAACCCGTTCTACTCATCCAGACGACTTTGCAACGGCAACGTTGCCAGATCTTTCCACTCTGGAACCCATTCTCAAAAGATTGCGTTTTGGGCACCCAAAACGCCGGTGCCGTGTGGACACCAGGCCTAAACGATAAGCAATTGTATCGGAGTCACCTGAATCCGTTGCCGTGTGGACAGGGCCTTCGTCAACCTGGAACAACCATCACTGAACAGAGGAGGTGGCCTGAAACACTACTTATCACCCACCTACAATACAGTCCTTGGCACACTTCCCAGAAAACTGAATACACATCCACACCAAGACTCAGCTGACTTCACATGATGGCAAAGAGAGCCAACCACCCACAGATCACCCTAACAACCCTGTAGGTTGCTAACATAATTCACACCCAGCCTCCAGTGACCCTAACACCTACAGGATGACTAAGATGACCCATGTGGCCTCAACAACTCTCCTTAGGGTTGCTTTTGGTCCACTAGAGGATAAATACTTGGAACTCCGCAGTAGTCAGACAGAACCGAAGAAACCTTTCAGATGAGAGGTGAAATGTCTTCAAGGATTTCAAGCAAGTCCAGTTGCCTTCTTTAGCACCTACGGCCTGAAAGAAACCAACGTCCAAAACTGGGAACTGGGATCACAAAAAAAGCAAACATCAAAAACAAAACAAAGGGAGAAAAAAAGAAAAGTCAAAAGCTCCAGTGAGAAGCGGAAGCCAAAATGTGCACAGTACTCTCAACTTTAGACTTGCAATGAAACAAAAAATCATCGGATTCCTCAATTTAGTTGCGTTCAGGATAAATGGACAAACGATGAATCACGAAGGCACTTAACAAGTACATATATTGTCTTTGCAGGGCAAAGGGTAAATGATGGTCTCTGGCACTCAGTGAGTCTCAGCACCAGGGGTCTGCAGATCATCATGACTCTGGATAACGAGCCAGCATCCACCATTCAGCTAGAGGACTACCTGGAACCAAAGGACAGCTACTACTTTGGGGGTAAGACAAAACACCTGACTCAGAAAGAAAAGAAATGGGTTGTTTTTTTTTGGATTGAGTTCCTAGAACTGATGAAAGCAGAAAAATGATCTGTGCCGAGTTTCCCAAAAACATCGTAGAACAAAGGTCATTGTTAAATAGTAGCGCGAGCAGCACAATGAACACTCTCTCTCCTAGTTAAGATGCTCTTAGCGTTAAGAGGCTTTTGGGAAACCCACCACTGCTTGTTAATGGACTCTGCAGTATCTAGTAGTCCTGACTATCTTTCATTTATTGATAGTGTTCCACATTTTAAATGCTCTTTTAAGGTCTATATAACGCATCATGAAAAAATTCTCAACTCGAAATAAAATATTTTCAATCGATACGTAAGAAATGCATGAGTTTATGATGAATGTTTGTGGTTGTGGGCTCTTTGCTTAGGCGATACGGTGCATTAATGTTTTGCACAATGATATTCAGGTGTTTATTTATTTATTTATTTATAATTGGGAAAAAAATATGACAATGCAGAAACCAAAGTAGGTGACACTTTACCATTAGGTCCACAATTAATATATAATTGAAGCTTTCGTGAGAATGAATTTTGATACATGTACATCAGGAAATAATAGTTAACGAACTATTAAGTTTTAACCTCATATTAACTCATTGTGTTAAATAAAATCATTTTACACACAGTATTAATGAACAATTATTCACCAAAGTCGAGGTTATTATTCACCGATATTCACTGAGCCTGAGGCGGATAATTGTTTTAGTATAAATACGCAGGTGATTATTTCAAAAAAAATTTTTTTAATTATTTCAAACTTCAAAAGCGCCATGCAAATGTAATAACGGTGCGGCACAGACTTATTTGGCTTATCTATGCCGACTCACATAAAATACTTTGTTTTGAAATCAGTAAAATAAATCCCAATCCCACCTTACCTTTGAATAGTTTTAGACCAAACTGCGTCGCATCTTTACTGCTTTTAGGAACAACGTTTTCTTCCTCGCTTACGGTGACAAAGCGATTGGCCGCCATTTTGCCGAGTCACTCGAGGTGATTATTGAGAAATAGTCCAAATTTCTCGACCAATCAGCATGCGCGATTTTCTATAATCACCTCCATATTTATACTAATGCAGATTAGTTACATTATGAATGATGTAGAACATAAACGATAGTTATGTAAATTTAGATACTTTTTTTACACCTCCAGTTATAAGCTAAACCCTAACACAGGATATGTTGTATTATTATTATTTGTATTTTTATTATTATTATAAGACATCATCACCAGTGATATGGAATATAAATTTGAAATTACTTTTGTTAGCTTAATGCTATAGCCTTTACTGTGTAAATGATCTTTATTAAAAAGGACGTATCATGAAAAACTCACTTGTTCAGTGCTTGTGCACATACATTTGGGTATCTCGAGTGTTAACCCTCTGGGATCTGAGGGCATTTTCTGGCACTCTAATGATTTTGGCATGTTCTGATTTTGTCGTCAGTTTCAACAAATCTAAGCAGTATTTCCAAAGTCATATGACTTTTTTGTATTCAGCACAAGTGACGCTGCTTTATCCAATAATATCTATGTAGTATGTATATCATTATTGTACAGTACTTAAAAAAAACAGATAAATGAAGATGCTGTAAAAAGCAGTTTTAGAACTGTGTTGGAATGTGTGAAAAAAACATGACACCCATTCTGATGAACCGTTTTGGTCACTTGAGGTGATTTTGTTCAGTCTTAAGGCCAATTTATGCTGACAACGCAGTCCTCTCAGATGGCGTCGCAGATGGCATCTGCGTAGCCCCCCCCCCCCCCCCCCCCCCTTCGCAGACGCTCTGCGCGCACCTCCCAAAAATTGTGACCACCGCAGAAGCCTCGCAGACAAGAGGGCTCTGATTGGTCCACTCTACATCCGCTGTACACGCACTTCCGCTTCCCTACTTTCCCGGTTTGGTTTGTTTTCACTACCGCCATTTTTAAAAACACGAGCGAAGATGGAGCAGCACGAAGAGCGGTTGATCGAGGAAGTGAGGAAGTACGTACATCTATACGACTCCAGTTCTAGTCATTATAAGTAACCGGAGGATAAACACTCCACTAACCACACCCACCAACTACTCCTAGCGATTTCGCGACTTCGCGTCCCCTTGCGTTGTGGCGGTGAATAACATCGCGCACCCCTATTACTCCCCGCTCAACAATAAATTACAACTGTCTGCGAAAAGCTATCTGCGAAAGCCTTGTCGCAAGAGCATGCAGAGGCCCTTAGGAATGGATCAAGCACAAAAACTTACATCTGCTCCATTGATTTGGACAATTAACTGGCCATCAAAAAAATTATGTCCTGTTGTTTTGGGATAAAGGTGGGAGGGGTATTCAATGAGAAGTGTAAAAAATGTCCATTCCATTCAATGAGAAGAGTGAAAACCCCTCCCACTGCCAACTCTTAATCCCATCAGGTCAAATCCCATGTTTTTTCACACATTCCAACACAGTTCTAAAACTGCTTTTTACATCTTCATTTATCTGGTATTTGACTTTATTTTGGTATTTGACTCTTTTCAGTGTGTCTTGAAATGAACTCTTGTACTGTTTTACTCAGTTCAGAGCCACAACCAACTCTGTTACACTCTTACACAATTACTGTCATTTTACTCCAACTCCAAATTTTACTCTCTAAACTCAAAATAGAGAAAATTTAACTATTTTTGAGGAAAATACTTTTAACTCTGGAAAACTTGCTCAGTCATTTTTTCCTGTGAATGAGCTACAGCGCACAAATATCAACTGATCTGCTCATAATAAATAGAAGAAATATTTACACTTACTCGAGTTGATCTTCAGCTGGATCGAGTCAAAGTAAAAAAAAAGAAAAAAGAAGCACCGCTCATCATCAGTGTGGCAATTCTCAAGATTGAATTGAATTGCTGTCTTGACGCATGAACTGAATCTTGAATTGAATCATGAATTGATTTGCTGTCCTGAAGTTATATCACTGTCCTGAATCATGAATTGATTTGCTGTCCTGAGATTGAATCTGTCATGAATCATGAACTGAATCGCTGTCCTGAATCATGAATCGATTTGCTGTCATGAAATTATATCACTGTCCTGAATCATGAATTGAATTGCTGTCCTGAGATTGAATCTCTGTCCTGAATCATGAACTGAATCGCTGTCCTGAATCATGAATTGATTTGCTGTCCTGAGATTGAATTGCTGTCCTGAATCATGAACTGAATCTTGAATTGAATCATGAATTGATTTGCTGTCCTGAAATTGAATCTCTGTCCTGAATCATGTACTGAATTGCTGTCCTGAATCATGAATTGATTTGCTGTCCTGAAATTAAATCACTGTCCTGAATCATGAATTGAATTGCTGTCCTGAGATTGAATCGCTGTCCTGAATCATGAATTGAATCTTGAATTGAATCAGGAATTGATTTGCTGTCCTGAAATTGAATCTCTGTCCTGAATCATGAATTGAATCGCTGTCCTGAATCAGGAATTGATTTGTGGTCCTGAAATTGAATCGCTGTCCTGAATCATGAACTGAATCTTGAATTGAATCATGAATTGATTTGCTGTCCTGAAATTGAATCTCTGTCCTGAATCAGGAATTGATGTGTGGTCCTTAAATTGAATCAGTCCTGAATCATGAATTGAATTGCTGTCCTGAATCATGAATTGAATCATGAATTGATTTGCTGTCCTGAAATTGAATCTCTGTCCTGAATTATGAATTGAATCACTGTCCTGAATCATGAATTGAATTGCTGTCCTGAAACTGAATCACTGTCCTGAATCATGAACTGAATCTTGAATTGATTCATGAATTGAATCGCTGTCCTGAAATTGAATCACTGTCCTGAATCATGATTTGAATCATGAATTGAATTGCTGTCCTGAAATTGAATCACTGTCCTGAATCATCTGAAGTGCATAAAATCCATGTGCCACCTCACAACAAGTTTTACCTCCAAATTGCCTTAACTATGACAGATTTTATCCTGTTTACGGTGGGTGTTCCCACCATGAAAGAGAAGCCAATCAAAACTGAAAGAGTGAAAGTGATTATCATGCCGTTACCATGTGAATAGTCTTTTATGCATGCATAAGTGTGCGTTCAGTGCTCTGACTCCAGTGTGACTGAGTAAGGGGACAAGTTTTATATTTCACCTAATTTAGGTAATTTTAAAACTATAACATTTGGCAGTAGGCACATAGGAAAGTGTAAAGTTTCTGTCAACATGTTTATCATGCTTGTGTAATAAAAACTTGAAGATATTTACAGTGGTGCTTGAAAGTTTGTGAACCCTTTAGAATTTTCTATATTTCTGCATAAATATGACCTAAAACATCATCAGATTTTCACACAAGTCCTAAAAGTAGATAAAGAGAACCCAGTTAAACAAATGAGACAAAAATATTATACTTGGTCATTTATTTATTGAGGAAAATGATCCAATATTACATATCTGTGAGTGGCAAAAGTATGTGGACCTCTAGGATTAGCAGTTAATTTGAAGGTGAAATTAGTGTCAGGTGTTTTCAATCAATGGGATGACAATCAGGTGTGAGTGGGCAACCTGTTTTATTTAAAGAACAGGGATCTATCAAAGTCTGATCTTCACAACACATGTTTGTGGAAGTGTATCATGGCACGAACAAAGGAGATTTCTGAGGACCTCAGAAAAAGCGTTGCTGATGCTCATCAGGCTGGAAAAGGTTATAAAACCATCTCTAAAGAGTTTGGACTCCACCAATCCACAGTCAGACGGATTGTGTACAAATGGAGGAAATTCAAGACCATTGTTACCCTCCCCAGGAGTGGTCAACCAACAAAGATCACTCCAAGAGCAAGGCGTGTAATAGTCGGTGAGGTCACAAAGGACCCCAGGGTAACTTCTAAGCAACTGAAGGCCTCTCTCACATTGGCTAATGTTAATGTTCATGAGTTCACCATCAGGAGAACACTGAACAACAATGGTGTGCATGGCAGGGTTGCAAGGAGAAAGCCACTGTTCTCCAAAAAGAACGTTGCTGCTTGTCTACAGTTTGCTAAAGATCATATGGACAAGCCAGAAGGCTATTGGAAAAATGTTTTGTGGACGGATGAGACCGAAATAGAACTTTTTGGTTTAAATGAGAAGCGTTATGTTTGGAGAAAGGAAAACACTGCATTCCAGCACAAGAACCTTATCCCATCTGTGAAACATGATGGTGGTAGTATGATGGTTTGGGCCTGTTTTGCTGCATCTGGGCCAGGACAGCTTGCCATCATTGATGGAACAATGAATTCTGAATTATACCAGCGAATTCTAAAGGAAAATGTCAGGACATCTGTCCATGAACTGAATCTCAAGAGAAGGTGGGTCATGCAGCAAGACAACGACCCTAAGCACACAAGTCGTTCTACCAAAGAATGGTTAAAGAAGAATAAAGTTAATGTTTTGGAATGGCCAAGTCAAACTCCTGACCTTAATCCAATCGAAATGTTGCGGAAGGACCTGAAGTGAGCAGTTCATGTGAGGAAACCCACCAACATCCCAGAGTTGAAGCTGTTCTGTATGGAGGAATGGGCTAAAATTCCTCCAAGCCAGCGTGCAGGACTGATCAACAGTTACCGGAAACGTTTAGTTGCAGTTATTGCTGCACAAGGGGGTCACACCAGATACTGAAAGCAAAGGTTCACATACTTTTGCCACTCACAGATATGTAATATTGGATCATTTCCCTCAATAAATAAATGACCAAGTATGATATTTTTGTCTCATTTGTTAAACTGGGTTCTCTTTATCTACTTTTAGGACTTGTGTGAAAATCTGATGATGTTTTAGGTCATATTTATGCAGAAATATAGAAAATTCTAAAGGGTTCACAAACTTTCAAGCACCACTGTATCTCAATACATGACCTCCTCATTCTAAACCTGCCGAGCCTCGCCGGCGAAGCTCTCAACCCCAGACGGTTAAACAATGCACAAACTCTGAAATAAGACACTCAGTCAGTTTCTTTTGTTCTGCCAATTTTATAAAACATGTGCTTCAACAAGCCGTTCAGATTCGGCGACACTTTCTATGTCACAAGAGGAACTCATTTGAATAGCCCTGCCCTTTCATCTGAATAGCTCCACCCATAGCCTGAGAACGGCTTTTTTGAATGAGTATTCATGAGAAACGTTCTACCTGATTGGCTTGCAGAAAAAAGGGGTGGGGTGAACAGTGTCTCATTATCATTTAAAGGAACAGGCATTCAAATGAGTCGTTTTGAACAGGGCTGTTTAGACGGGGTGAGAAGGGAGCTCTGATGTTTTCTCACATATGAAATGTCACAGACATTTCATTGAGACCTCAGGGAAGTGTGTCAACTTGTGTAAAAGGCGTATAATATGTCACCTTTAATACTTCATCATGATAATATTGAACAGAGTGAGTCAACAAGATGTGGATACTTTTATAATTGCTATTATTATATGACTCGGTTGTTAGTGAACAGATACAGGGACACAGAACAACCAGAATTCTGCAGTGCGTGATACTAAAGCTGCAGTACAGATACAGCACTAATGCGATAGTGGGGGCATTAAATATCACAGCTGCAGTGTTCTGTGAAAAACGACAGAAATCGAGGGAAAAATAGAGAGAAAGGTCAATGGAGCCATAAAGAATCTGAGAATAAGTGGCACAAGATATCATCATCTGGAACCCTTTTCAAGAAGTAGGGAATATTTTAGGTGTAAATGACATCAGTTAGTTCATTTTTTTCCCTTAGAAACATCATTCTTATCAAATATCAAATCTTGTCCCAAATGCTTTGCACTGAGTGGTGCTTTGCTCTGGGTGATAGAGCACAGGCACTTACGGATGCAATTGCAGGGGAGAGCGGGTGCGGCACAAACTCCAAGCAGAGCCAAATCATAGGGCAGGAATCGTAATCAGGAAACAGGCGGTGGTCGGTCGAATAGCAGGCAGAGTAGTACAGAGAAGACGTGAAGACGAGGTCGGGAATGAACGTAAACAGTGGTCTTAAACAGGAAGTCAGTCAGAAAACAAACGGCTTGGTAAAGTCAGCTACGGGACACAACAATACTTCACACTGAGTGAGTGTTTGAGCAGGGTTTAAGTAGACGGGGTAATCAGCAGGTGAACTGGTGGCAGGTGATGTAATGAGTATTCTGGTGACGAGGGGTGCTGTGGTTCTTGGGAAGTGTGCTGGGGTTTAGATTTTAAAAGGCACGTTTTGGAAATTAAAGATCAGACTCAGGGACAGAATATATAATTATGTAGCTGGAAAAAAAAACACATCTAAATGCCTGTTTTTGCACTGATAAAACACTGATCATTTCATCTTATCAGGAAGAAGGAAATGATTGGAAATAATAGGAATAGGAACGATGAATGAACAGTCAATGACTTGCATTTATTTTTCGTTAATAAACACTTTATAAGCAGGTCATGCGTCATTTGCTAATTGTAGGTTAATGATTAATTAATGATCAGTTAATTAATATTACATCAAGTTTACAGACACACAGTAGGGACCAAACGTCTGAGATGGGAGCGGGAGTGAAAATAATTCGATGTTGCATTATTTAATGATCTAATACAACAATTTTCATTACAAATGATATCATTGTTTGGGTTGAAATTAGAATCTTTGCAATATTTACATGAATTTCAGAGTTTCTTAGTATTTGGTACATCCTCTTTTTGGTTTCATGACAGTGTACACCTTACGATCCATTTTAAGATCAAATCCATCGTGAGCATTTCCTGTCTTTGTTTTAATATTTCAAAATTATTACGCCTTCTGTTGATTTCCCATTTGAACTCGGACACGTCAACCCCGTCACTTCATAACCCACTGCGCAGATTGTCCCAGATGAAGTATAATATCACACACTAGACTTTCCTAGAATCTAGACGTTACAAGACTTTCCATGAATCTAAAACTCAGAGACACAGGCACAAGATAAGCAGAGTCTATGGAAATGTCAGAGGTTAAAAAGCTGGCACAATATCCATCCATCCATTATCCATAACCACTTATCCTGTGCAGGGTCACGGGCAAGCTGGAGCCTATCCCAGCTGACTACGGGCGAAAGGCGGGGTACACCCTGGACAAGTCGCCAGGTCATCGCAGGGCTGACACATAGACACAGACAACCATTCACACTCACATTCACACCTACGGTCAATTTAGAGTCACCAGTTAACCTAACCTGCATGTCTTTGGACTGTGCGGGAAACCGGAGCACCCGGAGGAAACCCACACAGACACGGGGAGAACATGCAAACTCTACACAGAAAGGCTCTCATCGGCCGTTGGGCTTGAACCCAGAACCTTCTTGCTGTGAGGTGACAGTGCTAACCACTACACCACCGTGCTGCCCTGACACAATATAATACCTTCTATTCAGTCATTCTAAGTTCATGGTTTTCGGGTGTAATTACTTTCAGGCCCAGAGCATGAATTGGTGAAGGTGCTTTAAAAAAAAAAAAAGATATCGAATATATTATATTCAATATTGACGTGCAGAAATGCTTCAGAATTCTTAATGGGCAACATCATGAGAAAAAAAATGAAGAGCAAATCGGTTCGAAGGCATTCTTAAAAAATTGAGAAACTCATCATGTATGTTACACCTGCTATTATACAGTATGTGTAATATGTACATTTCCAGTCGTATGTTATGGATTGAAGCATCTACAAGTGTATTATAGGCTAGAAAGACAACAGTGTCAGCCTCTACATTAGCAAGTATACTTGCTAATCCTCAGAGAATGAAAAGTGGGAGATTAGATTGCACAATGTACTCACACCTTTCTAGGGGCATGGGGGGGGTAAAATGGTGCATTCTTGGGGCGGCACGATGGTGTAGTGGTTAGCACTGTCGCCTCACAGCAAGAAGGTTCTGGGTTCGAGCCCAGTGACCGACAGGGGCCTTTCTGTGTGGAGTTTGCATGTTCTCCCCGTGTCTGCGTGGGTTTCCTCCAGGTGCTCCGGTTTCCCCCACAGTCCAAAGACATGCAGGTTAGGCTAATTGGTGGCTCTAAATTGGCCGTAGGTGTGAATGTGAATGGCTGTTTGTCTCTATGTGTCAGTCCTGTGATGATCTGGTGACTTGTCCAGGGTGTACCCCACTTCTCGCCCATAGTCAGCTGGGATAGGCTCCAGCTTGCCCACAACCCTGCACAGGCTAAGAGGTTAAGGATAATAGATGGATGGATAGTGCATTCTCCCCCATATTTGAAGAGCACTGATCGAGAAATCAGACCAACGCACTTCACAAAATCCATGCTTCTCACCTCGCCTTGATGCTGGATGATCCGATGACCAAGTCACCTTGAAATTTTTCTTCAGAGTTTTTATTGCTTGTGATCACCAGAGCATGTTTGGTTTTTCCAAACAGTGATGCGATTTGTTGTACGATGTGAGCTCATTGCCAATTGGCTAGAACCATAATGAGAACCAGAAGAATGGTGCCATAGAGCGATACAATTTAGATTCAGCATTATTATTACACTGTTCCACTGACTCTCGGCTTCACTTACTATGACTGTTTGATGCTATAAAGTTATCTCCTCCTGTGCTGAAAATAGCTGAAGCGAGATCAGAAGAGCAAATCCAACAGTGTTGACTGATTATTTTGAAGTGCGGTAGTTTTCAGAACTAAAATTAGTAGGCGGTATTGACCTGTCAAAAACAGTAGACTACTGCATGAATCGCTCGAGGTGGCAAGTATGTCCAAGTCTATGTTTTTTTTTTTTACATATGATAATCCACTTTAAGCCATTTGTTCAACGCAAATGAGATGATGAGGGGTTCTTTGAGACTCATTTATATATTTTTCCCTTGAAAGAGATGGAGAACCTAGCCCTGGTAGTCCAGTTATACAGTGTCTTGCAAACGTATTCATCCCCCTTGGTGTTTGTCCTGTTTTGTCGCATTACAAGCTGGAATTAAAATGGATTTTTTGGGGGGAGCACCATTTGATTTACACAACATGCCTACCACTTTAAAGGTGCAATTTTTTTTATTTTTTATTTTGACACAAACAATAATTAAAAAGAAAAAAAAAACAGAAATCTGGAGTGTGCATAGGTATTCACCCCCTTTCGTATGAAATCCCTAAATAAGAGCTGGTCCAACCAATTCACTTCATAAGTCACGTAATTAGTTGATTAAGAGCCATCCATCAAAGTGTCACATGATCTGTCACATGATGTCTGGATAAATCAACCTGTTCTGGAAGGACCCTGACTCTGCAACACTATGAAGCAAACAACATGAAAACCAAGGAGCCTCCAAACAGGTCAGATACAAAGTTGTGGAGAAGTATAGATCAGGGTTGGGTTATAAAAAATATCCCAAACTTTGTATATCGGAGCACCATTAAATCCATTATAGCAAAATGGAAAGAATATGGCACCACTACAAACCTGACAAGAGAAGGCCGCCCACCAAAACTTACAGACCGGGCAAGGAGGGCATTAATCAGAGATGCAACAAAGACACCAAAGAGAACACTGAAGGAGCTGCAAAGATCCACAGTGGAGATGGGAGTCTCTGTCCATAGGATCACTTTAAGCCGTACACTCCACAGAGTGGGGCTTTATGGAAGAGTGGACAGAAAAAAGCCATTGCTTAAGAAAACACATTTGGAGTTTGCCCAACAGTTTGGAGTTGCAGACTCCCGAAACACATGGAAGAAGATTCTCTGGTCAAATGAGACTAAAATTGATCTTTTTGGCCATCATGGGAAATACCATGTGTGGCACAAACCCAACACCCTGACAACACCATTCCTACAGTGAAGCATGGTGGTGGCAGCATCATGCTGTAGAGATGTTTTTCATCTGCAGGGACAGGAAAGCTGGTCAGGACTGAAGGAAAAATGGATGATACTAAATACAGAGCAATTCTGGAGTAAAACCTGTTTGAGTCAGCCAGAGGTTTGAGACTAGGACGAAGGTTCACGTTCCAGCAGGACAATGACTCTAAACATACTGCTAAAGCTACATTGGAGTGGTTTAAAGGGAAACATTGAAATGTCTTGGAATGGCCTAATCAAAGCCCAGACCTCAATCCAGTTGAGAATCTGTGGCATAACTTGAAGATTGCTGTACACCAACGCAACCCATCTAACTTGAAGGAGTTGGAGCAGTTTTGCCTTGAGGAATGGACAAAAATCCCAGTGGCTAGATGTGCTAAGCTAATAGAGACATACCCCAAGAGACTTGCAGCTGTAATTGCAGCAAAAGGTGGCTCTACAAAGTATTGACCTATGCACACTCCATGTTTCTGTTTTTTTTTTCATCTTAATTATTATTTGTGTCACAATAAAACAACAATTTGCACCTTTAAAGTGGTAGGCATGCTGTGTAAATCAAATGGTGCTAACCCTCCAAAAATCAATTTTAATTCCAGCTTGTAATGTGACAAAACAGAACAAACACCAAGGGGGATGAACACTTTTGCAAGACACTGTATCATCGGGTGCTGCTTGGATCCCTACAGTGAATGACGGATGTGCTACTGTACATATCAGTCAGGGTTTAGACTTGACATCCCAGTGATACAGCCATTCTGAAAGATGTAAGTACTTGCTCATTAGAGAACCAAACCACAGTATAGGCTATGTTTGATAGAGCAAGCCTTTACTACAACCTTCTGTATTGACCTTCTTCCTTTATGTGAATCAAAATGGCACTGGAAAAGACAGCGAAATCCATCCTATAGCCTTTAAAAGCCTGAGACAGAGATAGACAGCCATTGCTGCTTTCTCCAGGGTTTATTTCAGGAATGGATTATCAGGTCACTTGCAAATATTAATGCAGAATGATGCTTGCTGCTGAATGTACAAGAAACTTGTGGTATCCGAGGCACCTGATACTGAGAAGGATGAATTGATTGATGGGCTGATGTATTGATGTATTGCTTCATGCAAAACTAATGATATAAAGGCTATAAGGCTATACCAGGACTTTTTTTATGGTCATCTTTATCAGTCCGACTGATGGTGCGAAAATTCCTTGGCATTTCTATCTCTATGTGTGATTCACACCCGTGACGTCATGACAGTCTAATCTGGACGTGCGAATTGGTGTGAAACTGCTGTCGGAGATGTGGTGAGACGGTGGCTTGTTTCAGCTTGACACAGATGACCTACTTTTGGCCCCTTTGAAACTATTTGTCTTCGTTGTTAAAAATGTGGACGCATTGTCCTTGAGAGAGTGTCCTTTGACGTCCCTTAGATGTAGGTAGTTTTGACTCGAGGAAATAACTGTACTCTGTGGGGTCGTGTGCTTATAGAGCAGGTGATTCGTCTCGAGTGGTTTTCCGTTTTCTTGGTGAGATTTTACGTACGGCCTGTTTGTGCATAGTCCAAGGTTTTTGTCTTGGGGCCCATCCATGTGTATCCAGCTTTTTGAAAACATATTTGTATCCTGTGTTTTTTTTTTTTTTTTCGGAATAATTATTTTTTTTCCCAGTTCACACAACAGGTGTAACACAATATCACTGTCTGTATCTGTATCTGTAGCTATTTATTGCTCTAAATATTCATATCTGTATTTATATTTGGATTTGGAACAGAAGTGGAATCTGCTATCAAGCTGGGATGCAGTGCTGCTGCTTTTCTGGAAAGATTTTCCCTTTTTAATAACTGTAGAGAATGACTGACATGCAAGGAGTATACAAGTAAATATTTTTGAAAATGCGGTAGATGCTTTTCTTGGAGACTGCAGTAAAGATATGGTTCCCTTTGCCCTTGTTTGTTTGTACAGAAATATGATTTTATTTTGGAGCTCATCAAGGCAAATACACTCACCGGCCACTTTATTAGGAACACCCTAATAACCCACCCTGCTGTTTGATGCAGTTCTCTAATCAGCCGATCCCTTGGCAGCAGCACGATGCATCAAATCTCGCAGATACAAATCAAGAGCTTCAGTTCATGTTCGCAATGTTCAAACATCAGAATGGGAAAAATTGTGATCTCAAAGTGTGACTTTCTTTCACTGGGGCATGGGTGTTGGTTTGAGCCAGATGGACTGGTCTGAGTATTTCAGAAACTGCTGCATACATGTCAACCTATACGGAATGTCCGTATTTTATACGGATTTGATTCAATAAACGTAGTATACGGGCGTATAAATAAAGTTATACGGATTCTTTAAAAAACTTCAATATTTATTTAGAGCTATAATTAATTCCCACGATGATAAAAGAGCGCATAACATTTACAAACGTCCTGTACACCACAGCCAGCCAGCAAAGAGTCTTATGAAATTGCGCGTTATCTTGTGGTAGCGAGACTTCGTTCCACTTTTGATCATGCGCACTCCGCATTGCAAGAATCCCGTCAACCGGGAAGTCATAGACATATAAACATAGACGCCGCATTCTGCGTAGAATCATACGTCATCCTTGCCGCCATATTGGATGTGGCAAAGTGGAGATTCTTCAACCGTCTCTGGTATAGCGTCTAGACAGTAGCCGAGAATAAAGATGCCTCATTCATGTGCTGCGTTTAACTGTACCAACAGGTTTACCGTCCAAACGAGATCACATGGGATTACCTTTCACAGGTGAGACTGGAAAAATACTTTTCATTGTATTTGGTCATTATAACGTAATTTTACGAACAGATTTTCCTGACTTTGTGGCTAATATGAAGTCTCGCGCATAATAGCTGCTCGGTGAAACCTGTCTCCAAACAACGAAGTATTTCCTTCGTAACTACGCTGATAACACTTTGTGTTTTTGTCAAACATTGGAGCTTTGTATTCATTCTGAAGGCTTATTGTTATTAATATTGAATAAAAAGTAACTGGGATATATCATTGTTAATTATCATTCAAATTTTAGGTAAATTATTTTAATTTGCATCTTATACGGATTTTATAAGGGAAATACGGATTTTGGAGGTTGGTTATACAGGTTTGATTGACCAAAGGTTGACATGTATGCTGCTGATCTCCTGGGGTTTTCACACACAAACAACAGTCTCTAGAGTTTACACAGAATGGTGCGAAAAACAAAAAACATTGAGTGAGCGACAGTTCTGTGGGTGGAAACAAATGTCTTATTGATAAGAGAGGTCAGAGGAAAATGGCCAGATTGGTTCGAGCTTTTTTTTTTTTTGCCAGGAAGGATATAGCAACTCATAACAACTCTTTACAACCGTGGTGAGCAGAAAAGCATCTCAGCATGCAACAGCAGAAGAACACATTGGGTTCCAGTCCTGCAGCCAAGAACAGAGATCTTAGAATCAAGAACAAGTTCCTATTAAAGTGGCCGGGGAGTGTAGTGTTCTTCCTATTCGTAGAGTGTTAATGACCAATGTATTTGTCCTACAAACAGGGTTGCCAGGGTCATGCCATTGTGTGAGTGAAAAAACAAGCCCAATATCCATAATAGCATAAACAAATGGAGGTAAAGTGTAAGTACAAATAATGTATCTATGATGTACAAACACTTTCTGTTTTAAGGTATATTGCAAAGATTAGGAGAGAGAAAGGGAGTTTATGGAGTGAGAAATGTTCAGATACAGGAAATCCAAAATGCATCAAACCTGTTTTGCATAGATGGAATAGCTGCAGTGGGATTTTGGCTGCAATCTGGCAACCCTGCCTGCTTTCCAGCTTCATATTCAGACCTTCAAGGTCTGCATGAAAGGAAAACAAAACCAAAACATTTTCCCATCCATATAAAAACAGTGAGTTTTGTCCACCTCGGAGGGCGTAGACGGAGGGCCAGAAGACAGAAAAAAAGCTATCTGTATTGAAAAAATATCTGTATTCACGTGGACACAACCTTAGTGTTTTGTTGAGTTTGAAATGTACCCAAAAAAAAAAAAAAATCACTGGTTGTTAAAAATCTTCCTGTGTTTCTCGGATACTCCAGCCAAATAGGTCATAATGATCCTGTCACGTCTGTTCCATTTCTTCCTTCTGCCCATCAGCCTGGTATTTCTCCCAGACTTTGTTACCATTTTGGAAATAGCCTTATCAGAGTGACCACACGTCTGCACTGAGTGGGATGTTTCTCAAACCAGGAACAAACCAGTCAAAACAGATGCAAATTAGGGCAGTTGAATATTTTTGGACGCGAAGAAGCGAAAAACCAGAAGTGCCTGATTGCCGAAAGCTGAGAGACCCACAGCCATGAATCAGAAACAGAAAACCATCCAAATGTTCATTTTAATCCACTTCACAGTGAAAAGTTACTCAGTATAATTACTGCCATAGAAATTTTGATGGAATTGCCATCTCCCCTCTCTCTCTCTCTCTCTCTCTCTCTCTCTCTCTCTCTCTCTCTCTCTCTCACACACATTCTCTCAGGTTGTCCGGCGTCTCAGAATGGCTCTGGCTGTATGAATACTGTAATGGCCTTCCAAGGCTGCATGCGCCTCATCCTCATCAACAACCAACCTATGGACCTCATGCACATCCAGCAAGGGATTGCAGGAAGCTGGAATCAAATAGAGTTTGACATTTGTGGCATTCAGGACAGGTATACAGTTACAGTTTCCTTCTTTAAAAAAAAAAAAGATTTAAATGCGTAGAGTGTATCTGTCTTAAGTCTGGGTCAAATTACCCAATTGTGGAACAAGTCATACAAAATGTGAAGGTTCATGTAAGCGTCATGGCGAAACAATTGTTAAAAATGTTTTTCAAGTGTTAAATGTTACATCCTTATTTTTTTTTTTCTAAACAGTCAAGACAAGTGGGTGTTTTACTGTCATTCATCAATCACAATAGTTCTCAAAATGGGACCCGGGGACCCCAGAGGCCTGTGAAGCATAGCCAGGGGGTGGAGGGGTAGAGGGGGATTACTTTTTACTTGACTTTTTTTGTTTGTTGTTAGAGTGGTCAAAATTGATATACAATGTCATATTATTATCAAAGTTATTATATTTAGGGTTCCAAGCATCCAAGTCAGCTCAGACATAATGTGTCCTGTACAGTAAGTGGAAATTTCAGGAATAGAAAGTTCCCTGGCTCCAAAAAATATCATTTAAAATTTTGTTAGAATTTTCATCAAATAAATCTATACTCTGGGTGTCCATGGAATTTATTTTTACAGTTTACGGGGTCCCTGGCTATTAAAAAAAAAAAGGTTGTTCGATATACCTGGTATCTGAGTAAAATAGCTATAAATAGCTAAACAGCTTACATTAGGGGTGTAACTTAGTGACGCTACCCGTACTTGTGTCTGTTTCTATTTGTCTGTCTTCTGCCATCCTCATAGTTGAGGGTCAGCGATCCAGGAAGCCATCAGCTAGCTTCCATGAACTCTCTTGGGTGACTATACCACACCAAAGGGACCCAAACCCTCATCTGGTGGTGGGGTATACATTTACACCTATTGGCAATTTAGAGTAACCAATAGAGGCTTTGCACCATCACATGACCCCATAGCAATGGTAACTACGCCGCCATGACAAGGGGGCACAGTTGTAGTGCTTCATTCAGCCGGGCTAGTTGTTATTCATCAGTATGGGAAGGTTTTGCTGTGTTTTTAGATGTGAAAATTGTTTTGAACGAAACAAAAACATCAGATTTTTTTTTTTTTTAATTTACCAAAAGTAATTCATCATCAGGGGAAAAAAACTCGATTTCTAAATGTAGAAGGGAAAAATGGGGAAAAAACATTCAACGGGACTTGGTGTCGAACGGGGAGGTCAAAAACCCAATGGTACGCTCACTTCATTTCCACAAAGGTAAGAATAAAAAAAAAAAAAAATTCACAACTGCAGCAAGGTGCTCATTCTTATAGAGTGACGTGAACATGAGCAACACAGCGGCTCGGCAGAGCCTAACCTTCACCCAGACTTAAAAAGTGCATTTAAATTCAGGGATCCTTCGGAGCGCTTTGTGTGAGTGCTTGGGACCCAGTCATTATGGGAAGCACCTGATGCTGATTTGAGTGCAATCAGCACGCACAGGTAAGGACGCTGTTTTCACAGAGACTTTGTGAAGTATTGTGTCAGGTATGCTGCGGTAGATGGATCTAAGTGCAGGAAGAGTGTTTATTAGCAGGAGTGATATTTACAAAAAGGAAACTGAAAGCAGAGTCATAAACATGGCTAGAAACAAATGTGACAGTGATAATGATAATACTTCGCAAAGCCTCGGTGTCCTTACCTGCGTGTGCTGATTGTGCTTAAATCAGTATCAGGTGTTTCCCATAATGACTGGGTCCCAAGTGCATGCACAACACTCTCTGAAGGATCCCCGAATGTAAATGCACTGCAAGTCTCGGTGAAGGCTAGGCTGTGCAGAGCCGCTGTGTTGCTCATGTTCACTTCACTGTATAAGAATGAGCACCATGCTGCGGTTGTGAAATTAGTATTAGCATTTTTTTTTTTGGAATTCTTACCTTCGTGTAAATGAAGTGAGCATACCATAGGGTTTTTGACCTCTCCATTCAATACCGAGTCCCACTGAATGTTTTCTCCCCATTTTTATGCCTCCGCCACCGTAAGGTGCAGGAGGCATTATGTTTTCGGGTTGTCCGTCTGTCCGTGCATGCGTCTGTCCCGAAACCTTGTGAACGTGATATCTCAAAGGCTACCGAAAGGAATTTCACCAAACTTTCACCATTTGTGCACTTTGGGATAAACATGAACTGATTAGATTTTCAGATCAAAAGGTCTAAGGTCAAGGTCACTGTGAGGTCAAATGTCTGTCTGAAAACCTTGTGAACACAATATCTCCAAGGCAAATCAAAGAAATTTCATCAAACTTTCACCCTTTGTGCATTTGGGGACAAAGATAAACTGATTAGATTTTCAGATCAAAAGGTCTAAGGTCAAGGTCACTGTGAGGTCAGATGTCTGTCCGAAAACCTTGTGAACACAATATCTCCAAGGCTAATACAAGTAATTTCACCAGGTCAAGATTACTGTGAGGTCAAATGTCCATCCCCAAATCACCACTTAATAAGGCGTGTAGTCGACCGGGCGGAGGCATCCCCATCGACGCCATTGGCGTCGAGTTCTATCTAGTTTCCTTCTACGTTTAGAAATTTCTCTAGTTTTATCCCCTGATGATGAATTACTTTTGGTAAATTTAAAAATCTGATGAATGACTTTGTTCCATTCAAAACGATTTGCACATCCAAAAATGCAGCAAAACCTTCCCATACTGATCTATACTCGGCTGAATGGAGCACTACAAGCATGCCCCCTGTCATGGTGGTGTAGTTACCGTTGCTATGGGGTCACGTGACAGTGCAAAGCCTCCATTGACCTCATCAGCATGCCTTTGAACAGTAGGAGGAAACCAGAGCACCCAGAGGAAACCCACGCAGGCATAAGGAGAACATGCAAACGCTACACAGATAGGTCCCCATCAGCCGCTGGGCTCAAACCCAGATGTGTCTGTTTAGCGCTCCAAAAATTTGCATCTGTATTTGGATTCACACCTGAAGTGGGCGAGGTCTACTCGCCATTCATCTCATTTTATTACTTTTTATGTGTGCATGACTTTTTTTTAAATTCCCTTTTCTCAGGTATTTTTATTTCTGACATTTTCTTGGTTCTATTCCCAAACTAATATCTGACTGTTCACCTGAATGAAAATAAAAATCTCCCACTAGCGTGCCAAAAAACAAACCCCATCTTCTATTTATGTCTGTATCTGTTTAGAACACATTATCTAGTCAATCTGAATAAGGTATATATCCCAGGCTGAAATACACAGATATGTTGAAAAGTTTGCGAGCCATTTGAAATAATCTTGGTTTCTATACTAATTACTAATTTAAAATCTGGTCTTATTTTAATCCCAGTAAAATGAATAGCTGTAAATGCTGGGGATGGGGGGAGGGGACAAAAAGATGTGAACCCTTATAGAACTGTTTGAACCTAATTTATCACTAATACCCCCATCAAACATGTTCTACAGCTGCTGATCAGGTTTGTGTGCCGCTGAGGAGGAAATTTAGCTCCTTCCTCTGTGTATATATCGCTGGCATTTCCTGCATGAACAGCCCTCTTCAGGTCATGACACAGCATCTCAGTAGGGTTAAGCTGGACGTCTTTAGTCTTATCCGCAAAGGGCTGATGTGGCTGCGGGTTTTCATTCCAGACAAGCTATAGTCACACCTGAGTCCACCTGCTTAATGAGTCTATCTTGATCTGAAATTGACCATTAGGTTTTCTTCCTGTTTGGTTGAAATGAAAGCCTGCAGCCGCACCAGCCTTTGTGGATAAGATTGAAGGGGTCTGCTTGAGGAAGTGAACCATTTCCCTGACATTGTCCCAAAAAAAAAATCTAGATAAATCATTTTTGCCTCATCGATAACAAACAAAGTAAAATAACCCCAAACTGTGATGCTACCACCACCATGCTTTGCATTTGGGATGATGTAGTTGTAGCTGTAAGTTCTTTTGTCTCATTCATCCACAGAGAACTGACCCAGAAATTTTGCTGAACCTCCAGATAGCCTTTTGCAAATTGAAATATGATGCAATGCTTTTTTTTTTCTCCAGAAGAACAGTGGTTTCATTCATAGTGTGTCTTCAGGAACACCATACCGATGCTGTTACTTGGGTTCTTGGGTTACGTCACCATTTCTGGCATTGCTTTCTATGCTATTGGTTTAATCTTTGGAAGATAATGACTCTCTATATGAGAGAAAAGCAGCAGTGGGTTCTCCGAAATGTGGCTTGATCGTGATCACAGCTCACGTGGTGAACATATCTTCCTTGAGAAAATCAAATTTCTGTCAGTAATCAGATAATCAGACTGCGTGGTATGCGCTAGTTTAATATGGTAAGGCAACTTGACCACTCACACCTCCAAGCTCATCTTATTCATTACAGCACCTGGCAATCAAATTTGCTTTGGAAAAAGGTTTTGGCTCAGAGGTAAACATTTTTCTTTTTAAGCCCTAGCCTGTGGGTGGCACGGTGGTGTAGTGGTTAGCGCTGTCGCCTCAGAGCAAGAAGGTCCTGGGTTCGAGCCCAGTGGCCGAAGGGGTCTTTCTGTGCGGAGTTTGCATGTTCTCTCCGTGTCCGCCTGGGTTTCCTCCGGGTGCTCCAGTTTCCCCAAAGACATGCAGGTTAGGCTAATTGGTGACTCTAAATTGACTGTAGGTGTGAATGTGAGTGTGAATGGCTGTTTGTCTCTATGTATCAGCCCTGTGATGACCTAGCGACTTGTCCAGGGTGTACCCCGCCTCTCACCCATAGTCAGCTGGGATAGGCTCCAGCTTGCCTGTGACCCAGCACAGGATAAGCGGTTATGGATAATGGATGGAATGGAAAACGTTATTATAAAATGGATAATTTCAGTTCTGATTGCTGTTCCGAACCATTGTGAAATCCTCGATATACACACACCTTTGACTGCATTACAATCATCAAAATCTATCCTAATGCAGCATGATTTTATTGATACATTCGTAAAACGTGACACTTAAGCCATTTTTCAGTCCATGGAACACCCAAATCTTTAAGACTTACTGTTATCAGACTACATTGCAATTGTTTGTTGTGAATTTTACTTGCGTATGAACATCTCGTCACGTCTAAGCCCACTATTTCCCATGACAGTCACTATAATGCAATCTGTCTCATATCTTATTGCTTTAATATGATGTTTCCAAGCCAATATAATTACTACATGATTAGTAACAGAATTAGAATGAACATTAAACCTAGGTGACCTTTCAATTTCATAAAATCGGTGAAATTTAGTTCCCTCTGAAATTTGGTCATTATGATAAAAAGGCCATTCTGTGGCTGGGAAGTTATTTAATTTGAGGGGATTCCCTAGCTAATAATGTGCATGAAATCGCTCGCTTTGCACACTTACCTGAGTCATCATTGTCGTCTTCTTCTTCTTTTGGGTTTTACAGCAGCTGGCATCCACAGTGTTGCATTACTGCCATCTACAGGTTTACTTTGACTGTGCACTGACAGTTCCATCATTCTGTCGCTTAACGAACAGCTGATCACACCGAGGTGCTTGCTGACCGCCGATATTTATTAGTTTGGTCCTGCGCTTCCTTTCCTTCGTATATAACGTCTTTTCTTCTCGCTTTCCGTTACTGTAGTCGATCTTTTACGTTTCATTCACACACTCACGTCCTCCATTTTTCTCTCCTGTTTCAAATTTGTATCCCACAATGCCTTACGCATACGGAGAAAGCCCACCATGTGATGCATGACGTAGTACAGTATCTTGAATTGGTCATGGTGAAGCAGGAAAAAATAGCGGAAAATTTAAGGCCACATGGCCCTAAATTCATTAATTGTTCTATCTACAACAAAAAAACAAACAAAAAAAGGAGTAAAATTGGAAGTCTGTGATTCGAATTCAGTAGCTTTTGGTCCACTAAACAAAAATTACTGGGTGTCAGGGAAAATTCTTTTTATGACCTATACTTGAAAAATCTGAAAGGCAGTATAACTTTAACGTGTTAAAATTCTATAGCAGTAGTTCTCATAGTGCAGTCCACAGACCCCCGGGGCCCATAATTTTTTTTTTCCCCATTTTGTTACAGTGATGGAAATTACAATTCGTGGAAGTCGCATTATCAAAGTTAGGGGTCCAAGTTTCAAACTCAATCAGACCTAATGTCTGAACTGTGAGTGGAAATTTCAGGAGTAGGAAGTTCTTTGGCACCAAAAGAATATCGTTTAAAGTGCTGTGAGAATTTTCATTAAATAAATCTATACTGTGGGGGTATTAAGGCTCCCTGGCCACAAAAAGTTTGAGAAACACTGCTCTATAATATCGGGCAGAACCTTGGATTTGCTCTGTATTAAAATACTCTTAAATGACTGGACCGGCACTGACTTTAACATCCATAGTGTCAGTGGAGCTGCTTGATTTTCATTCATCATATTGTTACTCCTCTACATTTAGAAACATGCTCACATTGTATTACAGGCATTTATCAGACGCTCTTGTCCAGAGCAACATACAACACACCCAGAGCAGCAGTTGGGGGTTAGATGCCTTGCTCAAGGGCACTTCAGCCATTCCTGCTGGTCCAGGGAATTAAACCGAAGACCTTTTGGTCCCAAAGCTGCTTCTCTAACCATTAGGCTACGGCTTCCCCCACATTTCCTCACATGGTTTCCCCTACTTTCGCATTGTTCCAGCACAATCAGCACTACGAAATATCATCCGAGACACCAAAGACTGATTAAAAAAAAAAAAAAACTTGTTCAAACAATACTTCCCTAAATTGGCCGAAGTTCTAACCAGTTTATAACATCTGATGCAGTTTTTGGTTGCGTCCTCACTTCCTGTTGCTGGGAAACATGTTGTACCTTATTAGTCTTGTTCCATGTTTGTCTTTGCAAGAGAAACATCATTTTGTTCTTGGTACAAAGTACAGAACACAAAACATCTCTTTCATATCTTCCCACATATCAACAACTGGTTGGTTGCTCAGACCTCCAGCAGAGCCAGACTAACTATTAGGGGCATATTTATAAACAGGAAGATGTTCATTTTGTTATGTTGCTCAGGTTAGTGGCTCTGCTAACGAGCTCAGTGCTACATCCTCTGGTGTCTCTCATTACCGGTTGCTGGAGTCAGGGGGCTTCAATCAACCTGCTGCTGCATGGTGGTGTGTATGACAGCAGTTTATAGGTCCTGGATAAAGGAAATGATTGAGAACTTGACTTTTTTTTATGCTTAATCACATTTTTTGAGCTTTTGGAAACACGGTGGGAAAAGATAGCTGACAGTCCTTTGTATTTATTTGGGGTGCGTTGGACTTAAGCAATATAACATGGCTATGATATTCAGTACAACCGCACCCCATATACACTGATCAGATACCATTATGACCACTGACAGGTGACATGAATAACATTGATTATCTCATTACAGTGACACCTGTTAAGGGGTGGGATATATTAGATAGCAAGAGAACAGTCAGTTCTTGAAGTTGATGTGTTGGAAGCAGGAAAAATGGGCAAGCGTAAGGATCTGAGTGACTTTGACAAGGGCCAAATTGTGATGGCTAGATGACTGGGTCTGAGCATCTCCAAAATGGCACATCTTGTGGGGTGTTCGTGGTATGCAGTGATAAGTACCTACCAAAAGTGGTCCAAGAAAGGACAACCGGTGAACCAGTGACAGGGTCACGGGTGTTGAAGGCTCATTGATTTGCATGGGACACGGAGGCTAGCCCATATGGTCCAATCCTATAGAAGAGCTACTGTAGCACAAATTGCTGAAAAAGTTCATGCTGGCTAAAACAGAAAGGCGTCTGTGGGATCAAATCAGTGAGACTTCGACATCCATGACCCTGTCTCTGGTTCACCAGTTGTCCTTCCTTGGACCACTTTTGGTAGGTACTAACCACTGCATACCACAAACACCCAACAAGATGCACCATTTTGGAGATGCTCAGACCCAGTCATCTAGCCATCACAATTTGGCCTTTGTAAAGTCACTCAAATCCTTACACTTGCCTATTTTCCTGCTTCCAACACATCAACTTCAAGAACTGACTGTTCTCTTGCTGCCTAATATATCCCACCCCTTGACAGGTGCCACTGTGATGAGATAATCAATGTTATTCACTTCTTCACCTGTAAGTGTTTTCGATGTTATGACTGATCAGTGTAAATGCAAAAGCCTTGCTGATATCCGAGTCACTGTCAATTTGGACACAACATAATGTGCAAATGAAATCAATACTGAAAGAACCACACTCATCGATAGCCCTTCGACTAGCTAACATTGATTTGTACATTCCCGTTTCTAAGGTGTATCCAGTAAAATTACTTCCCTTCTTCCTTTTCATCTTCATCTGAAGCGCACTCATATTTTAACTCAGAAGTTGTATTCAGGGCGGCACGGTGGTGTAGTGGTTAGCGCCGTTGCCTCACAGCAAGAAGGTCCGGGTTTGAGCCCCGTGGCCGGCGAGGGCTTTTCTGTGCGGAGTTTGCATGTTCTCCCCGTGTCCGCGTGGGTTTCCTCCAGGTGCTCCGGTTTCTCCCACAGTCCAAAGACATGCAGGTTAGGTTAACTGGTGACTCTAAATTGACTGTAGATGTGAGTGTGAATGGTTGTCTATGTGTCAGCCCTGTGATGACCTGGCGACTTGTCCAGGGTGTACCCCGCCTCTCGCCCGTAGTCAGCTGGGATAGGCTCCAGCTTGCCTGCGACCCTGTAGAACAGGATAAAGTGGCTAGAGATAATGAGATGAGATGAGAAGTTGTATTCATTAAAAAAAAAAAAATGCGTACTTCATCATGTCCACTGATGATCTCGCAAGTCATAGTGTAGTAGCCGTTTCAGCAATGGACTGTTTTTGGAACTGGAATTTTATCTGATGAACACAGACCGCAGACAGTGAAACGTCCCACTGTGGTTACACTAAATATGCATTAGCACTCTTGGAACACCAGTCAACCGATCAAATTAGTGGACCATAACTAACTTGTATTGTATAATCATTATGAACAATTCTTGGTAGATTTGCCATAACTGTGTCCAAAATAAAAAAAACCTGTCATGAATATTTGCACTGGCTTAGCTCTAGCTCAGGAATAGACATAATGCTCATCACGATACCAAAGACCTCTTTCACTCAATCCATACCAGAAATTGTTTTGAACAGATGGTTATCATGCTCAAATATGGAATACATTATTAAGGAGTTTGCTAGTCATACGGTATTTTAAAACACAAACTGTATCCTGGACAAAAAAAAGATGGTTTTACCATCTGTTACCTGGCAAAATCTGTTATGTTAGTGATGTAAATTGTTATCGAAGCCATGCTTATTATCTTTTGGAAGAAGTGCATGAGTCACTGTCCTGTACTCCGCTCATTTGACATCCAAACCTCCGCAAGACGGCAGCTAAATCGGATTACCATATTCCCTGAGAAATCTCTTGCCGCCTTCCCTGATGCATTGATATTTCGAGGCAGAGACATGTCCTGCCAGCTCGTCCATGGAGAGTGGTTTTTATTAATAGTGAACTTGTGTGAACATGATGAGACCCCTCCATCAACGGCGCTTCTAAATCATTCATGACCAGCTGTCATGGTGCACTGGGTGACGGTCTCAGAGCGTTTGGTGCCAGCTTGAGAGCTTGCCAGAAGGCAGAACTGCTGGAAACTGTTCGACAGGGCCGTTTCTCCTTTGGTGCTCTCTTTGTGAGCAGGCTTAGCCTGTGTATCATCTGCCTAAGTGCCAAAATAGCCAAATCCTACTGTGTTGTACCCTGTTTTATTTTCCAAGTAGCGTAGACATTACTGAAAGTTGGACTCTCGAGTTCATTTGAAATGGTCCTTTTATTGAGCAAGACGTTCTGTGCCCATGGTGTTATGTGTTGTCCCTGAGCAGCGCTGCATGTCTGTGCAACTTTGATGAATTCCTGGAATCCTCTTGGCAGGAAGTCGAAGGATGAGCCCAGTGTAAACAAGGGATAACCCAAGTAGCCATCAGTGCATTGGGAAGCATGACCTATTGCTTTCCTGCACAGGCTTTCCCAATATCACCAAGTGCTACAGATTAGGATGACATTTCATTCATTACAAGCAATCTGTAGCACAAATGGCTTGTTTATCCTGAATCTTTCCATGTTTTTGGGTTAGTTTTACCACCAGTGCACTCACACAGCTGGATGGATTGTTTAAAGCTAGATGGCCTTTCGATTTCAGAAAATCGATGAAATTTAGTTTGCTCTGAAATTTCGTCATCGTGATATATGTTTATTTCTGTAATATCTAAAAACCCCAGGCCATTCTGTGGCTGGGAAGTTATTTAATTTGAGGGGATTCCCGAGCAAATAATGTGCATCCACAGTGTTGCATTACTGCCATCTACAGGTTTACCTTTGAGCGTGCACTGACAGTTCCATCATTCTGTCGCGAAACGAACAGCTGATCACACTGAGGTGCTCGCTGACCGCCGATTTTTATTAGTTTGGTCCTGTGTTTCCTTTCCTTCGTATATACGTAACATAGCGTTTTTTCTTCTCACTTTCCGTTACTGTTTCATTCGTACACTTACGTCCTCCATTGTTCTCTCCTGTTTCAAATTTGTATCCCACAATGCCTTGCATGAACAGGGAAAGGCCACCATGTCATGCATGACGTAGTATCTTGAATTGGGTCATGGTGAAGCAGGAAAAAATACCAGAGAATTTAGGGCCATGTCGCCCTAAATTCATTAATTGTTCTGTTGCTGGGTTCCACGTGACGTCACATCCGCCTCATTAGTTATTCAGAACTTTAGCTGGTGGTCTACCAAAGCTCAGTTGACAAAGCGTTTGTACGGAGAAGGTGCATTGCTCGCATGAACAATGCCTTACGCTTGCGTTGTTTTAGCTTGTTCGAATCAATCAAACCTTGAAACTGATAAAAGTTTCTTCAGGGTTCCCTGTGAACTAATAAAAAAGGGTGAATGAACACAGGATTTCTCAAAAAGACGTTGAGAAAGGTGGCTTTTGAACCTCTCACTGAAATCGAAGCGAGCCGAGTCGAAGCACGCTGGAGTTTGCAGTGATCACTTGGTGAAAGGTTTGTATTTCCCTCTCAGCTATGTCCTTAGTGTTTTCCAAGTACTTTTCTTGCTATATGTCGTTATTTTATGGTACTTTTTCAGTCACTAAGCACTAAAGTCCCCAGCTGTTTCTTTGTTTACTCCTCACAAAGTCCATATGCATGAAGGTCGTGACAAAATTCTTCCCCAGTCGTACAGTTACAATGCGCCGTGATCACTTCTCCGTCTTGTTTAACTAAGATCCAGGTCTTTAAAGGGGTTTCTGATGATCTTTGTGAATGATTTACCTGAGAGATAAGAGCCAACACAAGTGAGAATCAAGCGAACAGTTGTTTGTTTACACTTCAACTTGCAGCACTTTGTTGTAAAGACGCGAACAAGAAGCTTAAAAAATAATATACTTACACGGGCAAAAACAATACAGGATTCATTCGGCAGCGACTTGATACCGAGGTCCTTTACCCAGCCACATACAAAAAGGTTGTAAGCCTCCATACTCTTCCACGCTTTCATCTGTTTTGTGGTGTAGAAGGACGTCTGCAACACCAGATAGTTCAAGATATCGAGGAACTCGACTGAAGGGTAGTTTTCGAGATCGTATGACAAATCCTTCTTTCCCAGACTGTAGGGGTCAATTCCATTGCACATAGCAATCTTCTGAATAGATCTAAAGTGAGCAGTGGCTTCTAGATTACGAGCGTACTCTGATAAGTTATCGCTAGTTGTTTGCACTACGGCAGCCGTTTAGACCGCCAGCTATTTCACTTCTGGTAAAACTGCTAAGAAAAGTCACACAACTGAAACCAGCAATTAAAAAAAAAATTGGAAGTCTGTGATTCAAATTCAATAGCTTTCAGTCCACTAAACAAAAATAAGTGGGTGTCTGGGAAAATTATTTTTATGACCTTCACTTGAAAAATCTGAAAGGCAGTCTAACTTTAAATCAGATACACAAACAGCATGGCAAAACACCACTCTTTGTTACTTTTACTACACCAGTATACAGAATGGAATATGGCCGATTACTGTACAATTTTATCGATTAACTGCACACCGAACTCAAACATTTATGCTAAATCTTTACATCCTAGATCTCGGAATTGACTCTAACATCAACGTCACAGATGAACCTTTCTGATGGACCTCTGATCAGAAAAACCTCTGATGGATCGGAGGTCTTTCTGATAACCTGATACATTTCGACTTACAACCCTGATTCCAAAAAAGTTGGGACAAAGTACAAATTGTAAATAAAAATGGAATGCAATAATTTACAAATCTCAAAAACTGATATTGTATTCACAATAGAACATAGACAACATATCAAATGTCGAAAGTGAGACATTTTGAAATTTCATGCCAAATATTGGCTCATTTGAAATTTCACGACAGCAACACATCTCAAAAAAGTTGAGACAGGGGCAATAAGAGGCTGGAAAAGTTAAAGGTACAAAAAAGGGACAGCTGGAGGACCAAATTGCAACTCATTAGGTCAGTTGGCAATAAGTCATTAACATGACTGGGTATAAAAAGAGCATCTTGGAATGGCAGCAGCTCTCAGAAGTAAAGATGGGAAGAGGATCACCAATCCCCCTAATTCTGCGCCGACAAATAGTGGAGCAATATCAGAAAGGAGTTCGACAGTGTAAAATTGCAAAGAGTTTGAACATATCATCATCTACAGTGCATAATATCATCAAAAGATTCAGAGAATCTGGAAGAATCTCTGTATGTAAGGGTCAAGGCCGGAAAACTATACTGGGTGCCCATGATCTTCGGGCCCTTAGACGGCACTGCATCACATACAGGCATGCTTCTGTATTGGAAATCACAAAATGGGTTCAGGAATATTTCCAGAGAACATTATCTGTGAACACAATTCACCGTGCCATCCGCCGTTGCCAGCTAAAACTCTATAGTTCAAAGAAGAAGCCGTATCTAAACATGATCCAGAAGCGCAGACGTCTTCTCTGGGCCAAGGCTCATTTAAAATGGACTGTGGCAAAGTGGAAAACTGTTCTGTGGTCAGACGAATCAAAATTTGAAGTTCTTTATGGAAATCAGGGACGCCGTGTCATTCGGACTAAAGAGGAGATGGACGACCCAAGTTGTTATCAGCGCTCAGTTCAGAAGCCTGCATCTCTGATGGTATGGGGTTGCATTAGTGCGTGTGGCATGGGCAGCTTACACATCTGGAAAGACACCATCAATGCTGAAAGGTATATCCAGGTTCTAGAGGAACATATGCTCCCATCCAGACGACGTCTCTTTCAGGGAAGACCTTGCATTTTCCAACATGACAATGCCAAACCACATACTGCATCAATTACAGCATCATGGCTGCGTAGAAGAAGGGTCCGGGTACTGAACTGGCCAGTCTGCAGTCCAGATCTTTCACCCATAGAAAACATTTGGCGCATCATAAAATGGAAGATACGACAAAAAAGACCTAAGACAGTTGAGCAACTAGAATCCTACATTAGACAAGAATGGGTTAACATTCCTATCCCTAAACTTGAGCAACTTGTCTCCTCAGTCCCCAGACGTTTACAGACTGTTGTAAAGAGAAAAGGGGATGTCTCACAGTGGTAAACATGGCCTTGTCCCAACTTTTTTGAGATGTGTTGTTATCATGAAATTTAAAATCACCTAATTTTTCTCTTTAAATGATACATTTTCTCAGTTTAAACATTTGATATGTCATCTATGTTCTATTCTGAATAAAATATGGAATTTTGAAACTCCCACATCATTGCATTCTGTTTTTATTTACAATTTGTACTTTGTCCCAACTTTTTTGGAATCAGGGTTGTACATAAAGGGACTTTAGAAATTATAGTAAAAGGAATAAAATATAACAGGGTGTGGTGTGAGAGGAAAATAATCAAGCCTCAGGGTGGGGTAATGCCATGTTACCACTCTCAAGAAAACAGAACATGTCCAAGAAACCGGAAAACCACCAAGACTGGAGACTCCTTCTATGAATGTTCCAGAAAATGTCTCCATGTCAGTGTTTATATATACTTTTTTCAATCTGTTTCATATTATCCTTAGATTCTGGAGAGCTATTATGGAAATGATCATGAGAACAAGTGTATTAATACATATAAACCTGTGTAAAGAAAACTAATCAACACCTTATGACGACATTTGAGAATTTAACAGCACTGTGGTATAATAGCGGAGCTCCATATTTAAGAGAATATGGATCTGATTTTTGATGGCTTGACCATACAACGTCCATACGTACGTACGACATCCGTGTACCACCACAGGGAACCTGATCATAAGTGTAAGGCAGTGTATCTCATAAACACTTGACCACCAGACAACAACATTTGTATCTTTATTTCCATAAGATAGATGGGTTTCTATTCACTGCTTATTTTTAATTTGCTTTTTTTTTAAATAATGTGGAATTATTTACTAACACATTTTACGGAAAATGTTCATGACAGTTTCATATGAAACTAGCTAAAACAGTTTTATTAGTCCACTAGCTTGTTGGACAGTTGACAGTTTCTGCCATGTAAGAGCGATTAGACCAGTGTTTCATAACCATCTAGTGGGCCGCAAATTTTTTTCAAGTTTGAAGCCAAATACTAAATAGTTCAGGACGTCGTAGTGTCCCAAATCCGGTCATTGGTTTGACGTACACCTTTCAAGTGGAATAAATACATTTGTGGGTAAATTAAGAAGAACAAGCCTTTATTATTGTCACGTTCCTCCTTTGCATTTAACCCCCCCCCCCCCCCCCCCACACACACACACACACACACACAAACAGAGGGTGCACGCACAGTGGGCAGAATAAATAAATACCTTTGTGGGTAAATTATATGGATCTGTGATGCCTGCTGGAAGAGAAGAGCAGGGAGGATTGAGAATCAAACAGCTGTGGTTTGTTTACACCCGATACTAAAACTTGTAGCATCCTAGCAACCATCGCAAAGACGTGTACAAAAAGCCCAGAAATGGCTCCTCTCCTGGGCAAAAACAATACAGGATTTATCTTGTAGTGTTCTGATCCCCAGATCTTTAACCCAGCTACATATAAAAAGTTGTACCCCTCAATGCTCTTCTAGGTTTTCATTTGTGCGTCCATGTAGAACAATGTCTGCAGCACCAGGTAGTTTGAGATGTCGGGGAACTCAACGGATGGATAATTTTCCAACTCATAATGAATGAATAACTTTATTTAAATGCAATAAGTTGATCAGCAGAGCTGGTGGGGTTGTGCATGTACAGATGCAAATAATTACAAATAAAAAAGACTAAAAATAAACACAAGCTTTAAAAAAACCCTTAAAATCTGTTGGTTATCTGTTAATTATCTTCATATTAAGTTAATTAATAGCATGCATAACTATTGTATTTGTATTTAGTTCTGGCTACAATAAGATCTAATTTTATTCTACTAATGTCAAATTTAGGTGGTAAATTTTTCTTTAATAGGAAAAATCCATCTTTGTTAGCGTGTAAGGATCGAATCCCATTGAGTGGTTTGTATATCCATTTCTTCTGAGTGTACTTCTTGGTTTTAATAATTAGCTTGTTTGCTGAACACAAACATGGCAATAAGTTCTTGTGTTAATGGACCAGAATCCACTTTTGGATCATTAATCCCTTTTGAGTGAGAATGCCCTGAGTACGGTACATAGTTTGGCTTCTGGCACATCCATACAGTTTTAAATACAATACCTACAATTAAAAAAAATTGTTTTTATTGCGTGTACTTAATTCCTGGGCTCCCATCTGTAACAGGGAGTGATGTTGCATTCCATTAATACACTACACAGTAGATTATTAGATTCTAATAGAATAGATGAGCCAAAATAATTGGGGATCTTTTTTAATGGGCCCTGACTTGTTACAAGTATGAATAGGTGGGCTTTAAAGTAGAAAAGGTTGAGGACCCCTGCGATAGATGGATGTACACTACCATTCAAAAGTTTGGGGTCACCCAGACAATTTTGTGTTTTCCATGAAAAGTCACACTTTTATTTACCACCATAAGTTGTAAAATGAATAGAAAATATAGTCAAGACATTTTTCTGGCCATTTTGAGCATTTAATCGACCCCACAAATGCACTCAAAAAAATAAAACATTGGATTTACTTAACCGAGTTATGGCGACCGGTCCCATGAAACTGTGTTAATTTAGATGTATTGAATACAGTTGTGTTGAATAACTCAACATAACTGTATTCAATACATCTAAATTAACACAGTTTCGTGGGACCGGTTGCCATAACTCGGTTAAGTAAATCCAATGTTTTATTTTTTTGAGTGTGTGATGCTCCAGGAACTCAATCTGCTCAAAGGAAGGTCAGTTTTATAGCTTTTCTAAAGAGCTAAACTGTTTTCAGCTGTGCTAACATGATTGTACAAGGGTTTTCTAATCATCCATTAGCCTTCTGAGGCAATGAGCAAACACATTGTACCATTAGAACACTGGAGTGAGAGTTGCTGGAAATGGGCCTCTATACACCTATGTAGATATTGCACCAAAAACCAGACATTTGCAGCTAGAATAGTCATTTACCACATTAGCAATGTATAGAGTGTATTTCTGATTAGTTTAAAGTGATCTTCATTGAAAAGAACAGTGCTTTTCTTTCAAAAATAAGGAAATTTCAAAGTGACCCCAAACTTTTGAACGGTAGTGTAAGTGCAGGAAGAGTTTTATTGAAAGCGCAGTTTTTATTGAAAGACAGGGTATCAGAGGTACTACAAAACTCACAGTCCAAAAACACAAACAGGGTCAAAACCAGAAAAGCGATACAAAATACAAGGCTTGGTAATGTTAGATGCAGGGTATAGTGTGTATACTTAAAGTCTGTGTTACTGAGGGTCCTTATATGTCTGTGCTGTGATTGTGCTCTAATCAGGAACAGGCACATGGTACTAAGTAATAATGGCCCTGTGACAGATGTAACCAGACAAATGTTTGATATATCGAGTTTGATATTGGATGGTAACTATATAGTAATGATGTAAAGTGAAGGCGATGGTTCACTGCTGTCCACCAGGCACCCAGCAGAGTCACACCATAATAAATGTCATGATGTTGTTTCTGGCGCATGGCATGTGGTGTCAAAGAAAGGAATAAATATGTATCATAACTGCGAAGTGTATCTCATTATTGGTATCACAATAGTGTCACAAGACGGTGCAGCGATTTATTGACGTGAAATACACAACACTACACAATTCTATGGTTCATTCATGGTGCTACAATATTATTATTCTCTTCAGGTTGATTTTGTGCCCTTACAAATATTTTGCTTATACACTCATCAGGAGCTTTGCTTTTAGGCAGGGACTAAATATCTATATTATACTATGATCAATAACTATGTACATTGATATATGCTTGGATATATTTCATTTCCTATCGTCCTCCGTTTGATTCAGCGTACCACGGGGAAAGCACATGATTAATCTTGAAATAGCAAAGCTTACTCATCCCAATGCCCATTAAGAGACATTACAGGCAGTTATAAAGAGGAAGTAACATAATTACTTAATTAAATTAAGCATGGCAGGACATGGGCAGGAAATATGGGAGCTGAAAACTACAGTTCTGTGCCATTTTCTGAACCTCTGTGTTTTATTCCCACACGAATTTCCCACCATCCATCGTTTTTACTGCCATTCTTTTCGCATTCCCCTTTTTGAGGTATTGCTGGAGTTACCTACAGTTGTGGTCAGAAGTTTACATACAGTGACATGAATGTCATCTTGGATATGAATGTGATGGCAATATTTGGGCTTTCAGTCATTTCTTTGCATTGTTCTTTTTCTGTGGCAGAATGTACAGCATATGTCTTTAATTAAAAAAACACACTAGAATTTGATGCACAAGTTTTAATTTTCTTTGGGTTTTCTGAAATCAACACAGGGTCAAAATTATACATACAGGGTCAAAAATATACATACAGCACACCTAATATTTGGGTAAAATGTCTCTTCGCAAGATTCACCTTGACCAAACATTTTTGTTTACCATGAACAAGCTTCTGGCAGAATTCTGGTTGGATATTTCACAACTCTTCATGGTACAATTGGTAGAGTTCAGTTTTTTTTTTTTCTTGGCATGGACTCAACTCATAAGCACGGTCCATATATTTTCAATAGGGTTGATGTCAGGACTTGTTTTAAGCTTAATGTTAGCCTGCTTTATCCTCCACAACCAGCTCTGATGCGTGTTTGGGTTCATTGTCCTGTTGTAACTCCTAAGTCGTGTTCAAGTTTCTGATGGTTTATGCTGAAGAATTCTGAGGTAGTCCTCCTTCTTCATTATTCCATCCACTTTGTGCAATGAACCAGTTCCACTGGCAGCAAAACAGCCCCAGAGCATGATGATCCTACCACCACCACCAGCTGGTACTGTGTCCCTCTGTACATGGTGGTCATTGTGGCCAAACAACTGAATCCTTCTCATCTGACCATACAGCTTTCCTTCAGAAGGCTTTTTTTTTTTTTTGTCCGTGTGGTCAGCTTCAAACTTTAGTTAAGCTTGAAGGTGTCAATTTTGGAGCAGGGGGTTATTTCTTGGAAAGCAGCCTCTTAGTCCATGGTGATATAAAACTCACTGAACTGTAGACAGTGATCCATCAGCTTCCAGTTCATGGCAGGGTTGTGCCATGGTGGTTCCTGGGTTGTTCCTGACCATCCAAACCAATTTCCTTTCAGCTGAGGGTGACAGTTTGGGTTTTCTTGAAGCAAAGTGGCTTGGCAAAGTGAATACACCTCACAATAACTTGGATACAATTGTTTGAACTGATCTTGGAATTTGCAGTTGTTTATGAGTGGCTCCAAGAGACATTCCGGAGTTGTGCATATCTGCTATCCTCTTTCTCAGATCTGCACTGAGCTCCTTGGACTTTCCCATTTTACTGTGTGTTGGTCAATTCAGTGAGTGCTGTAAACAAACCCTTTTTATGAAGGCACAGAAAAGCTACCAGCTGTAGTCAGTCATGATCACTAACAGGAAGTTAAGAGACCTCGGCCTTGGCAAGATAAGAGACATTTTAGAAGTTTCAGCACCTCTGAATGAATAATCTAAGTTAGCGGATACAAATTTTTGACCCTGTATGTATAATTTTGACCCTGTGTTGATTTCAGAAAACCCAAAGAAAAATAAAATTTGTGCATCAAATTGTAGTGTTTTTTTTTATATTTAAGATGTATGCTGTACATTCTGCCATAGAAAAAGAGCAGTTCAAAGAAATTATTGAAAGCCCAAATACTGCCATTACATTTATATCCAAGATGACATTCATGTCACTGTATGTAAACTTCTGACCCCAACTGTATATCCACAAACTGTCAATGTACATTATCAGGTCAAGCCCATGCAGGATCACTGAATGCAACCCTAACACTCCTACACAAGCACGATTGGAATGATGCGCGCTTGAGCAGTCATTAGCAATTGACAGTGTTCTGTCAAGTTCAGGTGAAGCGCATTTTAATGCAGCTCTAGTGTCCAATAAGAAATCAGTGTTTTATTGACCCACTTGTATGTTGGCGTAAAATCTATTGGCCTCGTGTTAGAATGGGGCCAGCAGGGCCTGTATTGGAGGGATGGTTTGGTTAGTTATTTTTTTGGCACGATAGCTCGGAGCTGCGTCTGCTGCTCTGGAAGACATTTGCTTAACTCACTCTTAACGTTCCTCCTCAGCTGTCTGCTCATTTGGCTCAGTGGCCTTTCAGTCCAATATCTGGTAGTGTAATACAGTCTGAATCCACTGGCAGCATGTTTTAGCAAAAAAAAAAAAATCCAGTGAAACACTCGCTAATGCACATTATCCCGTTGTTCATCATCCGCTTCAGGTGGTACACTACGTCCTGGGTTTCACGTTGCTGGCGCTACTGCTTTTAGCCATCCTGAAAATAATGGAAGGTACACTTCCCAATTGGATTTCACACATCTCTGAGAAACGGCGGATTGCTGGATCGAATGTATTTATAGTGCACTTTGAAAAAATTGCTCTTAATAATGGAATGTATGCTCAGAAATCCTTTTCTGTGTGTACTTGTAAAAAGGTGGATCATATGATTGAACTAATCAGCTTCAAGAAAGAGTCGATTTGTGAATTTTTTCAAGGTTACCTGAATGTACTGAATGTGCTCAACGTAACTGGATTCCTCCAAGCGGATTGTCTGAGATTTTCCGAAGATAAAGAACACTGTGTGAACGTTCTCCAAGGCATACCTTCTTCAGAACGAGGCTGTCTGTGAGGTGATCCGATGTTGGATTTCAGACTCCGAATATCTCGTACTTTGTAAACTTTATTGCTTTAAATATGTGAAAAATACAAGCTCATACTCATGCAGAGTTTCATTTGTTCTCAACATGCCTGTGTGGGATTTTGTTGTTGCTGTTTGTTGCCGAATTGCTCTTAAAGCTAGACTGCCTTTCAGATTTTTCAAGTGTAGGTCATAAAAAGAATTTCCCCCGACACCCAATTATGTTTGTTTAGTGGACCGAAAGCTACTGAATTCGACTCACGGACTTCCAATTTTATCCGTTTTTTAAATAGAACAATTAATGAATTTAAGGCCACATGGCCCTAAATTCTCCACTATTTTTTTCCTGCTTCACCATGACCCAATTCAAGATACTACATCATGCATGACGTGATGGGCTTTCCCCGTTCGCACAAGGCATTTTGGGATACGAATTTGAAACAGGAGAGAACAATGGAGGACGTGAACGAAACGCGAAAGACTGACTACAGTAACGGAAAGCGAGAAGAAAAGACATTATGTTATATACGAAGGAAAGGAAATGCAGGCCCAAACTAACAAATATCGGTGGTCAGCGAGCACCTCGGTGTGATCAGCTGTTCGTTTAGTGACAGAATGATGGAACTGTCAGTGCACGCTCAAAGGTAAACCTGTACTGTAGATGCACACATGGACTTCCTCTGTCTGCTTGACTGTGCGACGCGAGCAATTTCATGCGCATTATTTGCTAAGGAATCTCTTCAAATTAAATAACTTCCCAGCCACAGACTGGCCTTTTTATTTTTATTTTTTGAGATATTGCCGAAATAAACATATATCACCATGACCAAATTTCAGAGGGAACTAAATTTCACCGATTTTCCGAAATCAAAAGGCCGTTTCGCTTTAAGTGTGAATGATTTTGCGACTGTGTGTGGGGGGGTGTGCTGCAATGGACTGGCATTGCTTCCAGAGTGTATTCCTACATGGTGCACAGTTTTCCAAGGATCCACCAAGACCCTGACCAAGCTGAAGCACTTACTAAAGATGAATCAGGAACAAATAATATATGAAGCCCAAAATACATAAGAAAAACCCCAACAACAACACTACCTGGTTAGCGCTGTCGCCTCACAGCAAGAAGGTCCGGGTTCGAGCCCCGTGGCCGGCGAGGGCCTTTCTGTGCAGAGTTTGCATGTTCTCCCCGTGTCCGCGTGGGTTTCCTCCGGGTGCTCCGGTTTCCCCCACAGTCCAAAGACATGCAGGTTAGGTTAACTGGTGACTCTAAATTGAGCGTAGGTGTGAATGTGAGTGTGAATGGTTGTCTGTGTCTATGTGTCAGCCCTGCGATGACCTGGCGACTTGTCCAGGGTGTACCCCGCCTTTTGCCCGTAGTCAGCTGGGATAGGCTCCAGCTTGCCTGCGACCCTGTAGAACAGGATAAAGCGGCTAGAGATAATGAGATGAGATGAGAACAACACTACCATGTTATCCCATGCACTATTTGTCACTTTAGTCTGTGCTTCCTCATTAGGCCCAACATTGATGTCAGTTCCTCTTCTGCAAGCATTTGGATGTCAGAAAGAAAAAAAAAAAAAAACAACGGCAGCTCATGAACCTTGTGTCGAGACTTTGATCTCCGCCCATCACCCGGATCTCTAAAGCTTCATTGACTATGTTATCACTGGAGTGCAACTACTGAATAATTTTACAGCCCACCAAAGACCTTCTTTCCTGAGCCTGACTAGAAATAACACAGCAGTAATTAAACCATCACCTGAAACATTATCTGGCACACGGTTGACTCCCGCTATAGCAGCTAATGGCTTCGGGAACGTGTCGCATTGTACAGCGAGGCCTCATAAAGCAGCGCCCTCACGGGAGTCGATGGCAGAAAGCTGTGCTTCGCGAAATAATATATGCAGCACTAAAAGGCTGGTAATTGTGAAATTTAAGCAGCCGACGACGAACGAGCTATTAATCAAAATGTCTCGGGGAAGCTCATACATTGAAGCGCTAGCCAATTTTTATTTTTTTTTAGAGCACATGACAAGATTTATTTTCCTATTCAAAATTTCGTACAGTCTCCACCGAAATGTCAGGAGGTCAAAAGCATTAAATCTTATCTACAGCTTCTCAGAATGCAAATCAGTACATGGCAGATGATTGAGAGGTCAGATCCTGATTGCTTATTTTCCTTCCTATATCTGATGGAATAAACTGAATTGAGAAAGAAGCTCATTGTTTTAATGCTGATTTGACCGACATGGATTTTTTTTTTTTTCACTGAGAAAGCTTGAGTCGTGGATTCATAGACTACAGATTGAACAGTTTATATCCACAGTCTCATTCTGAACATAAACTAGTCCTTCAGATGAAGAAAGGAATTTTAATTACTGCCTGTTTTTCTTTTCCATGGTAGAGCGGCGGCTACAATTATCAACAGTCCGTAATTATCGACGCCTTTCCAGATTTACCATTAAAAAATTTTACAAAGGTGACTTTCAGCTACAACAGTTATTATTGGGTAATTAATCAACCGGAAGACCCGCCTCACCCTTTGATCTTGCCGTCTGATGACACAGCTCGTTACCTGAGATGGAATTTTTTTTAGCACGATCTGTAATTTGAGGAAAACCCAGACATTATCATCGCAGGTAAGCATGGTGGAAAGATCATGGACATGTTTTTACTTATCAGATTCACCGATATTTCATGATCAACTTGTTGAAACCTACTTTGTTTCTTACTCTTTCATTTGACAGACGCCATTTTGTATCTAAACGCGCGTTTGAGAAGTCACGTGAGGTGTCCACCATTATCGACACGCTGTGGAATTAAGGGACGTTTACGACTGTTACGGATCGATCTTTGTGTAACATTGTTGAAGTAGATGAAGCACTTTAAAAATAATAAAAGTGCTGTGATTTATGATATTTTTTTTTTCTGATTCATAACAGAATGGAATGTTTATAGAGTGTTTGGAATCCGATTGCAATGAATAGAATTAGAGCAGAATTAAATTCCGAGCATATAAACAATTACATGCTAGAAATATTCAGATTTTTCTATTCCATTCAGAAAAATATATATATTTTGCAGTTTGTTGTAAATATCTACCACATATTACAATATCAGTCACCATTTTATATTTTGATTCGAGGAAGGACATGTGACCTTTGACTTGGATGTTCATGCGGTTACGATATCAATTGCCTGTTGATATTTATTGGTAAATTACAAAACTAGAAATTAATACAAACAACAACGAATGATTAACAAAATGTGGTCGACGAAAATACTTAGAAAGTGGAACAAAAAGATTTTCTGACGCAGGTTAAACATTATCAATTCATTTGTTTACAAACATTAGAATTACTTCCTCATTTACATAAACACCGACATTGATATATTTATATCAAATATATTTTGTACTAAATATAAGTCTACGTAAAACAAATATTAAATAAAAACTGTGTTTTGTTAACTTAATACCACATACCGATTATTTTTTAAATAAATAATCATCTGGGTGTCGATAATTGTGGAACGGTGTCGATAACTTTAGACAAAGGTGTCGATAATTGTGGAACGGTGTCACGTGATCTGATACGCTAAGTAATCGGGAATCAACTCGTTTTTTCCAGTGGAAGTTTAAGTAATTCTTCATGCACAATTTACATATTGAAAGTCTTTTCTACTTTTGCAATGGCCAAAATATCGTTAAGGTGACGATAATTGTAGCCACCACTCTATATTTCACTCAGTGAATGTAGATTTTTTTCTTTCACTTTTTTTTAAAATATAAGACACGGCTTGCCATTCTGTGTCTTGGCACTTCAGAGTAAGGCCAGCTGTGATGCACATATTCAAGGCGAAGTCGAGTTAATGGAACGCCACTATCTTCTTTCCGTCTCACGAAATTGCACTTTTTTTAACTCAGAGGCTGTAACGGTAAACAGAGGCTCTCTTTTCCTCCCCGTAACATTTTATTAAAATGTTGATTGAGTTTCAGAGGTAAATACTGCCTGGTTCAGATTAGTGGTCCACCATAAGTGATAAACCGTCATAACTTGATTACGGTCGCATGTTTTGTTTAGCCTTTGTGTTTGTCTTCTTTTCAGATGTCTGCCTAATTTCTGTGAAAACGGCGGCCGCTGCTCTCAGACGTGGTCCTCTTTCTCCTGTGATTGCGCAGGGACAGGATACAGTGGTGCTACGTGCCATAACTGTGGGTACTTCTTCGAGTACCTCCTTGATTACAAAAGCCAATTTGTTGAGCACTTTACACATTCGAAAGGAGTCTGGTAAACGTGTAAAGCATGTTTTATATATATATATATATATATATATATATATATATATATATATTAGTGCTGTCAAAAATATCGCGTTATTAACGCGTTAACTTGACTCAATTTTAACAGCGATAATTTTTTTATCGCGAGATTAACGCTCTGTGACATGATGTAGGTTTTTCATAAGCTTTTGAAACTGCCAGGAACTTGGAACAGAGACTTTGCTTAGAAAACCGATAGTAGCTAGACTGTAATGCCACACCCCACACAGCCAGAGTCCTCTGCCCTCCCCCCAAAGAACCAGCGCGGGCAGGGCGCGCTAGTAGAGATGGGATTTATGGCTCTTTGATGGGATCTGCATCTTTGTGATCCGTTCTTTGAAAAGAGCCGTTCAAAAGACTGGCTCATTTGGCTCTTTTTAAATATTTATTCAGTTTTAAGAAGACAGCGCCTAAAGAAGCCAGATCCCTCTGAACTGTAAACTCAATGCTATCCCAGAAATCCTTCCTGTAATATGCAAATTTGGCCGCCTCTGATTGGACAGCGCGACGCATCAACAGGCAGAAAGTGTAAAAGTACAAAATGTGTTAAGTGAGCTGAAACAGTAAAGATCAGATTCAATGCAATATTTATCAACGAACAACTTAAACTTAATATAATAGTGTACTTTATATTATAATCAAGCATGTCAAGCCTACCGTCACTGTGTAACCTATCTCTCTTTAGTTGTAGACTAACTCAAACAGTAGATCATTTCACTCATGGTTCTCTTGCTAGCCCCGCACCGGTGCTCGGCTTAGGTTTCACTTTGCAGTGGCTGTGTCAAGACGTGTTATGCTTTGCAATTAAAAAAAGCATTGGTACAAAGCAAGCCCATTCACTTTTTTATGCTGATAAGAGAATTACAATGGTTTTTTATGTGACAAAAATGTGCGATTAAATTGCGATTAATCGCGAGTTAACTATGACTGTCGCGACATTAATCGCGATTAAATATTTTAATCGCTTGACAGCACTAATATATATATGAATCAATCAGACAAGACTATACAAAGGCAGTTTTGCACTATTTGAGATTTATTTGAGACAGCAGGGCTCCGCTGTACAAGCTCCTGACTATTTGTTGTGTTTTCTTCTCTATTTGTACTTAATTTGAAGAAATGTCATGAAACATAATCGTGTAAAAGGCATCGTGTGAAGGTCATCCTGGTTTAATTACTGGAAAGACATTGCTGAGCTAACTGGGGTATGGATCACCTCCTGTGTATGTTTTTGTCTTCAAACAAAAAAACAAAAAAGAAAGGAGTATAGACTTACGCAGGCGACGCTGACCTTCTTGTCCCGTCAGTGACAAAATGATCTGATGTGAATATAAGATTCCACCAACGACTTTGTTCTCAACCTGAAATATCTTAGGTGCTTCCTTGAAAACCAGTTTTCCTTTTTTGCTCCTTTTCCTCAGCGATCTATGAAGCCTCGTGCGAGGCCTACAGGCTTTCAGGAAGCACCTCAGGCTACTTCTCTGTCGATCCTGATGGCAGCGGCCCTCTGGGTCCCATTCAGGTCTACTGCAATATGACAGGTGAGATGTTTCCAACATGCTAAACACTTGGAAAAGCCAAATGGATCATAGTACATTGTGATTAATTAAATTCATCCCATGTCCCTGAATATAATACAGGATATTTGACACTGAGAATTTTATTCCATGGTGCTGCTTGAGTTTGATCAGAGATAATCTTGCACCGATGAGAGATTTAGTCTTAATTTACAACAGCAAATCTTATATCATATAAACAGTATTGTGCAAAAGTCTTAGGCACCCTGTTTTTTTTTTTTCATCCAAACTTTGTTATAGATTTCTATTTGATGACTTCTATGTTATCGAGTCAGTCCAAAAACGTTTTAGAGTTCCAGGCGTTCTTTTTTTTTTTCCCCAGCACAAAATAAATGTTACAGGGAAAAAAAAAGTTTGTATCTGAGCAGCATATTCCATAACAGAGCACTTTTCCGATTAAAAAAGAAAACATAATGAAGGCTGCTGGGTTTTGGTGCAAAATGAAGAAGCGAGTGTGACAGTCAAAGTGTCCAGAAGAACTGTGGCTGGTTCTGGAAGATGCTCAGTAAAACCTACAGCTCATTTCCGCATAAAACTGGACTGATTGTACCTGAGACTACTTTTTTTTTAAGTAAAGGGTCATCTCACACCAAATATTGACTTTGTTTCATTTATTATGGCTTACTGATTACTGTTTATACAGTGGGGCAAAAAAGTATTTAGTCAGCCACCAATTGTGCAAGTTCTCCCACTTAAAAAGGTGAGAGAGGCCTGTAATTTTCATCATAGGTACACTTCAACTATGAGAGACAAAATGAGAAAAAAAAAATCCAGAAAATCACATTGTCTGATTTTTAAAGAATTTATTTGCAAATTATGGTGGAAAATAAGTATTTGGTCAATAACAAAAGTTCATCTCAATACTTTGTTATATACCCTTTGTTGGCAATGACAGAGGTCAAACGTTTTCTGTAAGTCTTCACAAGGTTTTCACACACTGTTGCTGGTATTTTGGCCCATTCCTCCATGCAGATCTCCTCTAGAGCAGTGATGTTTTGGGGCTGTCGCTGGGCAACACGGACTTTCAACTCCCTCCAAAGATTTTCTATGGGGTTGAGATCTGGAGACTGGCTAGGCCACTCCAGGTCCTTGAAATGCTTCTTACGAAGCCACTCCTTCGTTGCCCCAGGCGGTGTGTTTGGGATCATTGTCATGCTGAAAGACTCAGCCACGTTTCATCTTCAATGCCCTTGCTGATGGAAGGAGGTTTTCACTCAAAATCTCACGATACATGGCCCCATTCATTCTTTCCTTTACACGGATCAGTCGTCCTGGTCCCTTTGCAGAAAAACAGCCCCAAAGCATAATGTTTCCACCCCCATGCTTCACAGTAGGTATGGTGTTCTTTGGATGCAACTCAGCATTCTTTCTCCTCCAAACACGACAAGTTGAGTTTTTACCAAAAAGTTCTATTTTGGTTTCATCTGACCATATGACATTCTCCCAATCCTCTTCTGGATCATCCAAATGCTCTCTAGCAAACTTCAGACGGGCCTGGACATGTACTGGCTTAAGCAGGGGGACACGTCTGGCACTGCAGGATTTGAGTCCCTGGCGGCGTAGTGTGCTACTGATGGTAGCCTTTGTTACTTTGGTCCCAGCTCTCTGCAGGTCATTCACTAGGTCCCCCTGTGTGGTTCTGGGATTTTTGCTCACCATTATTGTGATCATTTTGACCCCACGGGGTGAGATCTTGCGTGGAGCCCCAGATCGAGGGAGATTATCGGTGGTCTTGTATGTCTTCCATTTTCTAATAATTGCTCCCACAGTTGATTTCTTCACACCAAGCTGCTTACCTATTGCAGATTCAGTCTTCCCAGCCTGGTGCAGGTCTACAATTTTGTTTCTGGTGTCCTTTGACAGCTCTTTGGTCTTGGCCATAGTGGAGTTTGGAGTGTGACTGTTTGAGGTTGTGGACAGGTGTCTTTTATACTGATAACGAGTTCAAACAGGTGCCATTAATACAGGTAACGAGTGGAGGACAGAGGAGCCTCTTAAAGAAGTTGTTACAGGTCTGTGAGAGCCAGAAATCTTGCTTGTTTGTAGGTGACCAAATCCTTATTTTACCGAGGAATTTACCAATTAATTCATTAAAAATCCTACAATGTGATTTCCTGGATTCTTTCCCCCCATTCTGTCTCTCATAGTTGAAGTGTACCTATGATGAAAATTACAGGCCTCTCTCATCTTTTTAAGTGGGAGAACTTGCACAAATGGTGGCTGACTAAATACTTTTTTGCCCAACTGTAGTATTTTTTTTAATATTTGAACATTTAATTTCATTATTATGTAAGCCATTTCTGGTCTACAGTATTTATTTACATGTGCCTAAGACTTTTGCACAGTACTATGTATATATAGGGCGTGGCTTCCATCCCCAGAAAGTTTCGTCATGTTGAAAATTGCCATGATTCAAGCACCGGATCAATTCATCTATCACAACCACGAAGGCATCCGCAAGCATCCTTGAAGCATACATGAGGTTTACGTGGGCTACCAGGGGATACCGTAGCATTCCGTTACAACCATTGAGCTCAAAATGTTCATGGAACAACATTCTGAAGAAAGTGAAAAGTTTGCTTTGAAGGCATGGTTTATTTCGTCTTGCCGTAGCTATACCCTACTGCTCATTGCCGCATGACTATACATCACTATACCGGTACGTCATTGCCACTGTTGGTTTACTGGCGTCTTCCATCACTACCATCGCAGCTACCATGGCTTCATTTGTATATTTGCTACACCCAAATTTATGCAACGGCTCACCTCCAAAATCTGCTGGAATGGCCACGGTAGCCACAGTTCTCACGGATCAAGCAGCTATGTGCGACCTTAGCATAATTATGTAATTGCTTACTGATAACTAACCAACTAAACTTCAACAGTAATTGTTGCTTTGCATACTTCTAGATAAAAATTTAGATCATTCACATATTAGGGCAAAATTATCCTCCAATAGAGGAGGAATAGTGCTCCCCAAGTTGTCCAGCAGACCATACTGCACCTTCATTCCCACACTTTCACTCAGTCAGTTGACGGGAACTGCAGTTTTTCACACTGATCTTGTCATACACTATCGCCTTATTTCTGCTCTCAGCCCCAACAGCACCTTGTTTATTGCACTGTGGTCCTAGAACGATCAATATTTCCTCCCAGTCCACGTGTACTGTATATGCAGATGGGATGACGATAAAAATTGACTTGCCTGGTGTTCATTTAACAGAGGACAAAGTATGGACCGTGGTCCACCACAACAGCACTGATGCAGTCCGAGTCCATGGATCGACACCAGAGAAACCCTATGAAGCTCACTTTGACTACGGCGCCTCTCCAGATCAACTCCGAGCCCTGGTTTTACAATCGGAATACTGCCAGCAGACGCTGATCTATCAGTGCAGGAGAGCTCGACTCTTCAACACATGGGGTGAGTTCAGTTTGTTGGTTCAACCTACAACTAGATTGGCTTTAGTTAAAGACTAATGAGCTGATTAACCAATGAATCCAGCATCCCTGTGTACCAGCTTAATTACCTCCAACAACTTTGTTGGAGGAGGGTATGTTTTCACCTCTGTTTGTTTGTTTGTTTGTTGTCTGTTTGTCTGTTCCCAACGTAACTCAAAAAGTAGTAAACAGATTTTGATGAAATTTTAGGAAAGGTGAGCCATAGGCCAAGGAACAATTGATTAGATTTTGATGCAAATCTGAATATGCTTGCGGATCCAGGATGTTTTTTTTTTCTTTTCCCAACTTATCTCAAAAAGTAGTGAATGGATTTGGATAAAATTTGGTGGAAAGGTTGGCCATGGGGCAAGGAACAATTGACTAAATTTTGATGCAAATCTGGATATGTATGTGGATCCAGGATCCAAATATGTATTCATATTCAGGATTTTTTTGTCTCGAAAAATCGTGAACATATTTTGATGAAATTTGGTGGACAGCTTTAATATTATCCTGGGTTCAAGTGGTTTGATTTTGATGTTGGTAATATGTGGCTTGGCCGGGATGTGCACTCTACTGAGTACCCTTCTACTTCAGGGTTTTATCACCCCTAGTCACGGAGGGCTAAACTATTTGCTTTTGCCAAGCAGAAAATCGTCATGAAGGTATTATTTCCCAGAAGCGCCATAGTATACAGATCATCTTAACTCTTAGAGAGCATGTCGAAAGTGCTACTCGCTCAACCGTTTTACGTCGATCTTTGTGTTTATGATGCTTTGGGGAAATTCACTCTGGTTGGTCAGCTAACCATAAAACCCCCGATTAGTTGTTACTAAAGCAAAGAGTGTGCACATCTGTGAGTCCCCAGGACCAGAGCAGATGTAGATTACACTTTTTTTTCCTATTATTGAGCAAATACTTTAATATAACATGCTAATATTGCTGGTACTAAATGGAAAATAGTAGCGTATAAAACCCACTCGTCCAAATCAGCTAATTCTCATCAGACTAATGACTGGTGTGTTTCCAGGAAATGGACCAGGGATATTGCTCGAGCTGGGAACGTACTACTGCAACCCAGGCAACCAGATGTAAATCCTGTATGGAAAGTGATGATGATGATGATATATTGCATGCTAATCAAACCCTGTCGTATTGCGACTAGCTGACTGTTAGTTCTCTTCAGCCTTTCATCCGTCTTGTGCTTTAAACAAAGTTTGCACACGCTTCCCCCAGGACGAAAACATGCCTGTTGAAAAACTCTTTACTCCCAGGCTGCATTATGGGAGAAATATGCATATAGTTGTGATTTATTTAAAAAAAGCACGATGTGGCTCAGTTCCTCCGAGGCAGGTATAGTGTCAGGACAGATAATAAGATTGTTATTCTGCTGCCATTAAAGGGAATGTTCTCTTTTTGTTGTCTTCTGGTTCAGTGAGCTTGAAAACAAACATAATTAGTCACATTGTTCTGTAACACCACATAAACAATCCGTCATTCTCTCTCTCCATTTATCACTCTCTTACACAGTCTCTGCCCATGTTGTGTAATGGTGATTTCTTTGTTGTTGTTGTTGTCGTTGTTGTTGTTGCTGATGATGAGAAGAAAGTCTTCAATGTACAGAACTTGCACAACAAACGTATTTTGAGAGAAGATCTCTTCATTTTATTCTGGGGTTCTGTCGTGAATATAATTTATATCAGTACAGATGTAACTTAGTGTCTTGCAAAAGTATTCACCCACCTTGGTGTTTGTCCTGTTTTGTTGCATTACAAACTGGAATTAAAATGATTTTTGGAGGGTTAGCACCATTTGATTTACACAACATGCCTACCACTTTAAAGGTGAAAATTGTTGTTCTATTGCGACACAAACAATAATTAAGATGAAAAAACAGAAATCTGGAGTGTGCATACAGTAGGTATTCACCCCCTAAATAAGGGGGTCCAAACCAATTCACTTCATAAGTCACATAATTAGTTGATTAAGATCCACCTGTGTGCAATCAAAGTGTCACATGATCGGTCACATGATGTCTGTACTGTATAAATCAGCCTGTTCTGGAAGGATCCTGACTCTGCAACACTACTAAACAAGCAACATGAAAACCGAGGAGCCTCCAAACAGGTCAGAGACAAAGTTGTGGAGAAGTATAGATCAGGGTTGGGTTATAAAAATATCCCAAACTTTGAATATCCCAGGGAGCGCCATTAAATCCATTATAGCAAAATGGAAATAATATGTCACCACTACAAACCTGAAAAGAGAAGGCCACCCACCAAAACTCACAGACCGGGCAAGGAGGGCATTAATCAGAGATGAAACAAAGGCACCAAAGAGAACACTGAAGGAGCTGCAAAGATCTACAGCGGAGATGGGAGTATCTGTCCATAGGATCACTTTAAGCCATACACGCCATAGAGCGGGGCTTTATGGAAGAGTGGACAGAAAAAAGTCATTGCTTAAGAAAACACATTTGGAGTTTGCCCAACAGCATGTGGCAGACTCCCCAAACACATGGAAGAAGATTCTCTGGTCAAATGAGACCATTGATCTTTTTGGCCGTCATGGGAAATGCCATGTGTGGTGCAAACCCAACACTCTGAGAACACCATTCCTACAGTGAAGCATGGTGGTGGCAGCAGCATGCTGTGGGGATGTTTTTCATCTGCAGGGACAGGAAAGCTGGTCAGAACTGAAGGAAAGATGGATGGCACTAAATACAGGGCAATTCTGGAGGAAAATTCATTTGAGTCAGCCAGAGGTTTGAAACTGGGACGAAGGTTCATGGTCCAGCAGGACAATGACCCTAAACATACTACTAAAGCTACACTGCAGTGAATGAATGAATGAACCCTTTATTGTCACTGTTATCAGTGAAATGTTTCATGTCTCATATTGTTCAGTGGTTTAAAGGGAAACATTTAAATGTCTTGGAATGGCCTAGTCAAAGCCCAGACTTCAATCCAGTTGAGAATCTGTGGCATAACTTGAAGATTGCTGTACACCAATGCAACCCATCTAACTTGAAGGAGTTGGAGCACTTTTGCCTTGAGGAATGGGCAAAAATCCCAGTGGCTAGATGTGCTAAGGTAATAGAGACAAACCCCAAGAGACTTGCAGCTGTAATTGCAGCTAAAGGTGGCTCTACAAAGTATTGACTTTGGGAGGTGAATACCTATGCACACTCCAGATTTCTGTTTTTTTTTTTCATTTTAATTATTGTTTGCATCACAATAAAAAAAATCCACCTTTAAAGTTGTAGGCATGTTGTGTAAATCAAATGGTGCTAACCCCCCCCCAAAAAAAAATCCATTTTAATTCCAGCTTGTAATGCAGCAAAACAGGACAAACACCAAGGGGGATGAATACTTTTGCAAGACTGTTTCTGCGATGTGATGAACAAGTGATGAGACGCATCATGAGTAGAATGCGTTAATGGATATACAGTATCAGTGGATATATCCATTAACATATTCTACTCATAAAAGTGTGGGCTCATGTGCTATTTCCCTGCAAAAAAAAAAAAAAAATATATATATATATATATATATATATATATATATATATACACACACACTACCGTTCAAAAGTTTGGGGTCACCCAGACAATTTTGTGTTTTCCATGAAAAGTCACACTTTTATTTACCACCATAAGTTGTAAAATGAATAGAAAATATAGTCAAGACATTTTTCTGCCCATTTTGAGCATTTAATCGACCCCACAAATGTGATGCTCCAGAAACTCAATCTGCTCAAAGGAAGGTCAGTTTTATAGCTTCTCTAAAGAGCTAAACTGTTTTCAGCTGTGCTAACATGATTGTACAAGGGTTTCTAATCATCCATTAGCCTTCTGAGGCAATGAGCAAACACATTGTACCATTAGAACACTGGTGTCACTACGTTTACATGCACGTCCAAATCGAGCTGCTGTTGGTAATCGAGCAAAGGGTCCCAGCAGGGGTGCCAGAGAAATCCAATCCTACATGCACAAGTGAAATCGGGCTATTGTGCAAGGTGCATTGTGCACCCGAGCCACACGTGGCGCTACACGCCCCATCGTGTTGGTACACTTCCGGTTGTCGTCATGAAGAAGAGCTATAGTGTTGCCAGATACTGCTGACGTTTTCCAGCCCAAAACATGTTCAAATCCGCTAAAATGCATTTAAAACCCCCAATCTGGCAACACTAGCAGTTCCGTGTTCAAGCTGTTAGGCTTGCTCTAACAGACTGTATGGCTACAAACTGTCCGGCGCAGACCACTGTTTTGTAAGACAGCTTATTTTGCACAATAATATTTTTCTAAAGTCCATTTTTTGCTTCCAAAAAAATATTTTTTTTTGCTTACAATTTAACTTATGTCTTAATAAACACACAAAAAGTTCAATTGTTTTGTTTTTATTGACATTCTTCAGATGTTGGACATATATATATATATATATATATATATATATATATATATATATATATATACACACACACACAAATACAATGACTTGTTTATGTACACAATTCACAGCTATGCAACAGCTGTACAGATGTATTTGGTGATACAGTAAGTGAGCTAAATTTTAACAGTGCAAACAATGCCACAAAAAGAAAAGATTCATGCCGTTGTCATGATTTGTTGTCATGCCGACCGAGGCTGTTGTGTTTCCCGCTTGTGGTCTCGTCACTCGTCACTTCCGGAAGTAGCTCGACAACTAGCTCGATAGGGTATACATGCACAAAGTAGCTCAGCAGAAATCGCATAAACTAGGTCGTGTAGCTCGATTCCGAGAAATCAAGTTCGGTTCAATTTCAGCCGAATTAAGGTGTATACATGGCATTTTGAACTTCGATTTCAGTCGAGCAACGGCAGAAATTCGATTCTCTCTATGTGCATGTAAACGTAGTACCATTGTACCATTAGAACACTGGAGTGATAGTTGCTGGAAATGGGCCTCTATACACCTATGGAGATATTGCACCAAAAACCAGACATTTGCAGCTAGAATAGTCATTTACCACATTAGCAATGTATAGAGTGTATTTCTGATTAGTTTAAAGTGATCTTCATTGAAAAGAACAGTGCTTTTCTTTCAAAAATAAGGACATTTCAAAGTGACCCCAAACTTTTGAATGGTAATATATATATATTTGAGCGATTTTCACTTTTTTTTTTTGCAGTGTTGACCTGCTGAGATCACTGAGTATTTAACACCAGCTGGAACTTCTTCCCTGAAGGCTTTTCTTCAGACTTTTGTTTTAACCATGGATTATTTTGTTTTCTTTGACAGCCTAAAATCTTTTATAGCAATTCCAGTTTGACTTAGAAATACTCAGATTAAAATCTTGTTGCTTTATATTTCAGGACACATCTACACATTCATAGGTTTTTCTGTATTTTGTCTATTTTCTACATTGTCGAACAATACTGAAGACATCAGAACTATGAAATAACATATATATCACACGGTGGCGTGAAGATATGAAGTTTTGAAGTTTATCTTAGAGTGGTGAATGTATGTACCACGAGTGAGTGGTACATACATTCATATCTTCCTGCCAATGTGTCACCTTTTTTTTATATTATACGGATACATCCACAGGAAAACACTGGGAGTGACATCAGACTGAAATATCGGGAATTATTATCCATACAGGACACTTTTTCAATGGAATAAAAACGTGTTCTATTCCCTTCTAGCGGGTTTCATTCATTTGGTTTGATAGCATGCAATATTGTTAGCATATCGCTTATCCTACATGTATTACGTCACTCTACCCAGTGGAGAATGAGCGTTGAATATGGTTTACGATATTGCATGGTTGTCAAGACAACATGACGTCTCACACACACGTATGCTCAGAAGCATTTCTTTGTTTGCCAGGAAAGAGAAAGATGCACGGAACACCCAAAAGGCAACCAAAATTTTATGAGATATTCTTCACGCATGTTTAAAAGAGAAAAACATACCAACGGACATCAAAAAACTGGAAAAGAGACACGTCAGAGATGTAAAACTTCCATGCTAACGAGTGACTGTGACAATTTGTAAACAAACATGGCTGCCAGGTTTGCTTTGTTAAATATGGAAGATTTTGAGAGAATTTTGGCTGCCAGGTCGCTCCGTTGTGTGTAGCTGTCGATGTTGATTTTAAAAGTAACTCAGTAAATTACACAAGGAAATTAATACTTAAGTCTGAGTGAAAAATCCTGTGGCGAGCGTGCAGCGTGGAAGAAGAGTCTGGAGACAGAAATCTTAGTTTCTCAGTTGTTAGCCTGTGCTACTTGCTCTCGATAGCACTGGTTTGACGACTTTATTAACATTCACTAACACTATTGATGAATGCTAACAACAAACGAGTCAAAGACAAGTTCAGTGTCATGCTAGCTAAATGGAATATATCTCATATACCACTCAACGCCAGGCAATATTATTTAAATGTGTCACTCAGATCTGTGATGTATTTCGCTTGAAAAATGCGAGTTTTTCAACATGACAAGATAAACTTCATATCTTCAAGCCAATGTGTGATTTTATTTTTATTATAGAGACACATTCACGAACAAAAAGGACCCAAATTTATTAAAACAGTTAATGGATTTCCTCACGAGTGACATATAGAGATTTATGCCACGGTTTTGGTTCTCCATGTCCCAGATGGAGTTCGTATGAAAAATACCAGTGGTGTATGTCCCAGTAATACACTCGTTTTTATATAATATATAGTTAGGTGGTAAACATAGCTCTTTATATTATATATAGAGTATATCTCATCTCATTATCTCTAGCCGCTTTATCCTGTTCTACAGGGTCGCAGGCGAGCTGGAGCCTATCCCAGCTGACTATGGGCGAAAGGCGGGGTACACCCTGGACAAGTCGCCAGGTCATCACAGGGCTGACACATAGACACAGACAACCATTCACACTCACATTCACACCTACGGTCAATTTAGAGTCACCAGTTAACCTAACCTGCATGTCTTTGGACTGTGGGGGAAACCGGAGCACCTGGAGGAAACCCACGCGGACAACATGCAAACTCCGCACAGAAAGGCCCTCGTCGGCCACGGGGCTCTTACCCGGACCTTCTTGCTGTGAGGTGACAGCGCTAACCACTACACCACCGTGCCGCCCTATATAGAGTATATATTCCATAAAATCAGTGAAATTTAGTTCCCTTTGAAATTTGGTCATTGTGATATATGTTTATTTCTGTAATATCTCAAAAATCAGACCATTCTGTGGCTGGGAAGTTATTTAATCTGAGGGGATTCCCGAGCAAATAATGTGCATGAAATTGCTCGTTTCACGTGGTCAAGCAGACAAAGGAAGCCCGTTTGTGCATGTGCAGGATTACCGTCTTCTTCTTTTGGGTTTTACGGCAGCTGGCATCCAGTGTTGCATTACTACCATCTACAGGTTTACCTTGAGCGTGCACTGACAGTTCCATCATTCTGTCACTAAACGAACAGCTGATCACACCGAGGTGCTCTCTGACCGCCGATATTTATTAGTTTGGTCCTGTGTTTCCTTTCCTTCGTATATAACATAACGTCTTTTCTTCTTGCTTTCCGTTACTGTAGTCGGTCTTTCACGTTTTGTTCGCGTCCTCCATTCTTCTCTCCTGTTTCAAATTTGTATCCCACAATGCCTTGTGTGAACGGGGAAACCCCACCACGCCATGCATGATGTAGTATCTTGAATTGGGTCATGGTGAAGCAGGAAAAAATAGCGGAGAATTTCGGGCCACGTGGCTTTAAATTCATTAATTGTTCTATTTTTAAAAGAACTAATAAAATTGGAAGTCCATGATTCGAAGTCAGTAGATTTCGGTCCAATAAACAAAAATAACTGGGTGTTGGGGAAAATTCTTTTTATGACCTAAACTTGAAAAATCTGAAAGGTAGTATAGGTTTCACTGGTGTGCCTCGCCAAAAGTTAATTCGCGGATTAGTTTCTTGCCTTCTTAATGCGTTTGAGATCTCATCGCATGTCATTATCTCTAGCCGCTTTATCCTGTTCTACAGGGTCGCAGGCAAGCTGGAGCCTATCCCAGCTGACTACGGGCGAAAGGCGGGGTACACCCTGGACAAGTCACCAGGTCATCACAGGGCTGACACATAGACACAGACAACCATTCACACTCACATTCACACCTACGGTCAATTTAGAGTCACCAGTTAACCTAACCTGCATGTCTTTGGACTGTGGGGGAAACCGGAGCACCCGGAGGAAACCCATGCGGACACGGGGAGAACATGCAAACTCCGCACAGAAAGGCCCTCGCCGGCCACAGGGCTCGAACCCAGGACCTTCTTGCTGTGAGGCGACAGCGCTAACCACTACACCACCGTGCCGCCCTGCGTTTGAGATCAAACAGTAAATAGTAAATAATAAAAATACAGTAAATCGCCCTATTGTAGCTTAACTGTAGTAATCTATATATATTATGTCAAGAACCGCTCAAGTAATTACTTCAAGACATGAAGCGACTTTTATTTAACAAAAATACAGAAGAGCCATTGAATTAGAAGGTGTGTCCAAACTTTTGCCTTTTACTGGATATGAGATAATGTGAATGAAGCAGACGTCAGCTTTTTATTTCCATCTGATCCCTTTGCTGATGTTAACTCTATCCGTTTGCCCGAGCTGACTTCTTTTTAATTCCAGCAGAAACAATGCCCAAACGAATAAAACCGTTCATCCGCATTCATTCGGAATTCCGTCTGAAACAAGAGCACAACCATCTCGGAGCTCCTCCATGACAGAATATTCATAGAGCTGCATCCTACTTTGATTTCTAATCTGGCTTTTGTCCCAGACACCCAATAATTACAGCCCTGATGAAATTCCACTCGACACTAATGAAGCTTACGCCAGTGATTTATTGGAGCATGTCACGATTACTGCACTTTATTACATACATTTGGATATGGAGCCTTAAAGTATCCCATTATTATAGACATCAATCACTGTTGCCTGGTTACTGCATGTCTACAGCCTGCAAACTTTATCCTCAAATAAGAAATTAAGCATTTATCGTGTTTAAGGCATATTGTGAAAGCTGAACTCGTCAGTGTTTTCTCTACAGACTTACTTTGCATCTCTTTTTCTTATCTTCAATAAAATATTGTTTCGAGTCATGAAATTTTAAATGTGAGAGAGAGAGAGCGAGAGAGAGATAACTGTGTTTGGTGGTAAAGGGTTCATCATTCATCTAGAGTTGCGTAGCTTGTGTGTGAAATGCATTATTCAGTCATTTAAAAGATAAAAGAAACATTAATTCTTCTATAGTAGTTGAGAAGAGAGTAGAACATTTTACAGAGATTTGAAGAAGGAAAAAAAAAAAACACCCCAGACACTCTGGATGAGTGTTTCAGAACAGGCACAGGCCGTCATTGAGGAGACGTAGAGGAAGAGCCAGAAACGACTCGCTTTGATCTCCATCTCAGCCAAAGATGACCTGGTTTCAGTCGTGAAGAATTCAAAACCCCTTCCATGTTACAGGTGATAGGAATGGGCTGAGATTTATTCCAGGACGTCTTTAGTGCAAGGAATTAAGATTTGCATTCATCATTTGAAACATTTCCAGCCTCTAAATTAGACTGCATCATTTATCTATCAAAGCACAAGGTATTTTTTTTTTCCTTCGCAGATTTCTACTCCATTTCTACTCAATTTTATTGTGGCTACTGCCTCATAGAAGCGAAGCGAGACATTGTAAGTATGTAGGAAAGAGTGGAACAATAGCGCACTGCAGATGCGCTTACGCATAAGCATTACAATCACCACAATGGCAAATCGTGATCTCGTGACACGAACAGTTGATCTCACGTTATCAGAGGGTTTTTTTTTTTTTTTTCAAAAAACTTTATTTAGAACATATATACTAAGTGGGCGGCACGGTGGTGTAGTGGTTAGCGCTGTCGCCTCACAGCAAGAAGGTCCTGGGTTCGAGCCCCGGGGCCGGCGAGGGCCTTTCTGTGCGGAGTTTGCATGTTCTCCCCGTGTCCGCGTGGGTTTCCTCCGGGTGCTCCGGTTTCCCCCACAGTCCAAAGACATGCAGGTTAGGTTAACTGGTGACTCTAAATTGACCGTAGGTGTGAATGTGAGTGTGAATGGTTGTCTGTGTCTATGTGTCAGCCCTGTGATGACCTGGCGACTTGTCCAGGGTGTACCCCGCCTTTCGCCCGTAGTCAGCTGGGATAGGCTCCAGCTTGCCTGCGACCCTGTAGAACAGGATAAAGCGGCTAGAGATAATGAGATGAGATGAGATATATACTAAGTAACTTTAAAAACGCACAATGGAATTCAACACGATATCACTTTAGATCCATGCATATATTTGAAATTTATGATATTGTATGTAATGCACACACATCTTGAAACATCGATAAAGGACATTTATTGTCAAACTCAAGAATTAATTCACAATAAAAAAATTCAAAGTGACAGTTGGTCCATGTTCGGACCGTCATGCTGGAGATTCTGGGTCTGTGTCGTCCAGGGGTCTCAGCGGCAGTGACTGAGGGTGTCAGGAATCTGTCACGGAGGTGAGCTAGCCTGATGTGCTGATCCTGAACTGGCGTCGTGACTCGAGGCTGACCAGGGCGTGGACGATCCCTGGTGCTCCCTGTCTGTCTGTAACGCTGACTCAAACGGGAAATGGTCGAATGATGAACACCGAAGTGCCGGGCGACCTCTGTCTGTGTACTTCCGGCACACAACATCCCGATGGCCTGTTCACGTTGATTTTGGCTTAGGCGTGGCATCTTCAATAATGACAATTTTCCCATCATTTCCCCCGGGTATTTATAGGCAAGATTGTGTGTGTACAGTGTATGCAAAATTTGTTTGAAAATTAAAGCCTGTCCATGTCATTGACTCCCCGAGTCATATTGTACGTTATTGAGTACAACTCCCTTAAATTCTGATTTGAGCACAGATTTGGAACTTATTCGGGCGGAACGAAGTTATTTTTCCATTGTGATATATTTCTTTTCTTCTTGAGATAAACTCAGCACGAATTCAGCAAGTTTTATCAATGTGCGTTTTTAAAGTTACTTAGTGTAGGTACAAACAAGCAAGGCACTTCAAAGTCACATACAGTACTGTTCCTTCTTTTGGTTGAGCAAAATAAAAATCTCATCTCATTATCTCTAGCCGCTTTATCCTTCTACAGGGTCGCAGGCAAGCTGGAGCCTATCCCAGCTGACTATGGGTGAAAGGCGGGGTACACCCTGGACAAGTCGCCAGGTCATCACAGGGCTGACACATAGACACAGACAACCATTCACACTCACATTCACACCTACGGTCAATTTAGAGTCACCAGTTAACCTAACCTGCATGTCTTTGGACTGTGGGGGAAACCGGAGCACCCGGAGGAAACCCACGCGGACACGGGGAGAACATGCAAACTCCACACAGAAAGGCCCTCGCCGGCCAAGTCAGAAAAAGCTAGGACGGTATGTTGAAATTGAAATTAAAGCTGAAAACAAGTATTTGTAAATAATATTTAACCTGTATTCCACTCAGCAGCACATTATTTGATGCTTGACCTTGTGAATTTTATTTTTCAAAAATAAACATATTTCAGTTTTGATTCTTGCAAAGAGCTCCACTTTATTTTCAAGTGATTATCTTCTTTTCATTTTTCAACCCATTGTTTACAGTTGTGTTTTCTATTCATAGTTTGTTCCTCTTCATTTTCTCATGCATCCTTTATATGCCTAGGTACAGGTCTACAGTGTCTTGCAAAAGTATTCATCCCCCTTGGTGTTTGTCCTGTTTTGTCGCATTACAAGCGGGAATTAAAATGGATTTTTGGGAGGTTAGCACCATTTGATTTAACAATATGCCTACAACTTTAAAGGTGAAAAGTGTTTTTTTTTCCGTTTTTTTATTGTGACACAAACAATAATTAAGATGAAAAAAAACGAAATCTGGAGTGTGCATAGGTATTCACCCCCCAAATTCAATACTTTGTAGAGCCACCTTTTGCTGCAATTACAGCTGCAAGTCTCTTGGGGTTTGTGCCTATTAGCTTAGCACATCTAGCCACTGGGATTTTTGCCCATTCCTCAAGGCAAAACTGCTCCAACTCCTTCAAGTTAGATGGGTTGGGTTGGTGTACAGCAATCTTCAAGTTATGCCACAGTTTCTCAATTGGATTGAGGTCTGGGCTTTGATTAGGCCATTTCAAGGCATTTAAATGTTTCCCTTTAAACCACTCCAGTGTAGCTTTAGCAGTATGTTTAGGGTCATTGTCCTGCTGGAACGTGAACCTTCATCCCAGTCTCAAACCTCTGGCTGACTCAAACAGGTTTTCCTCTAGAATTGCCCTGTGTTTAGTGCCATCCATCTTTCCTTCAGTCCTGACCAGCTTTTCTGTCCCTGCAGATGAAAAACATCCCCACAGCATGATGCTGCCACCACCATGCTTCACTGTAGGAATGGTGTTCTCAGGGTGTTGGGTTTGCACCACACATGGCATTTCCCATGCTGGCCAAAAATATTAATTTTAGTTTCATTTGACCAGAGAATCTTCTTCCATGTGTTTGGGGGGGTCTGCCACATGCTGTTGGGAAAACTCTAAACATGTTTTTTTTTTTCTTTAAGCAGTGGCTTTTTTCTGTCCACTCTTCCATTAAGCCCCACTCTGTGGAGTGTACGGCTTAAAGTGGACCTATGGACAGATACTCCCATCTCTCTGCTGTAGATCTTTGCAGCTCCTTCAGTGTTCTCTTTGGTGTCTTTGTTGCATCTCTGATTAATGCCCTCCTTGCCTGGTCTGTGAGTTTTGGTGGGTGGCCTTCTCTTGTCAGGTTTGTAGTGGTGCCATATTCTTTCCATTTTGCTATAATGGATTTAATGGTGCTCTGTGGGATATTCAAAGTTTGGGATATTTTTTTATAACCCAGCCCTGATCTATACTTCTCCACAACTTTGTCTCTGACCTGTTTGGAGGCTCCTTGGTTTTCATGTTGCTTGCTTAGTAGTGTTGCAGAGTCAGGGTCCTTCCAGAACAGGTTGATTTATACAGACATCATGTGACAGATCATGTGACACTTTGATTGCACACAGGTGGATCTTAATCAACTAATTATGTGACTTATGAAGTGAATTGGTTGGACCAGCTCTTATTTAGGGGTTTCATATGAAAGGGGGTGAATACCTATGCACACTCCAGATTTCTGTTTTTTTTTTTCATCTTAATTATTGTTTGTGTCACAATAAAAAAAACAATTTTCACTTTTAAAGTTGTAGGCATGTTGTGTAAATCAAATGGTGCTAACCCTCCAAAAACCCATTTTAATTCCAGCTTGTAATGAGACAAAACAGGACAAACACCAAGGGGGATGAATACTGTACATTTGCAAAACACTGTATATGATAGGTTGGTATCCCAGAGATGCCATCATCAAGAGTGAAAAAAGTACTGGAAAAGGTTATATTTCTGTTAAGATTTTAGATATTATTTGAAAACTCAGTCATTGATGTTGCAAGTCAGAATTATAATTGCATATTGTCAACCCGCAGAGAATAAAAAGCACTAGATCAGATTGTGTGACACAGTCACGCCCTTCTATGGGGGTGGGAGTCCAGGGGCATGCCCCCCCGGAAAATTCAAGTCACCAAGTGATGAAGCGTTTCAGGTCTTATTTTGTCCCATTCTTCTTGCAAACAGGTCTTAAGGTGTGTAACATTACGGGGTCGTCATTGTCATATTTTTCATTTCTAAATTCTCCACACATTCTCTCTTGGGGACAGAGGGGACACACCCTCTTCTTCCACAGCCACGCCTTTATAATGTGTGCAGAATGTGGTTTTGCATTGTCTTGTTGAAATCTCCCTGGAAAAGATGTCGTCTTGTTGACCGGACAAAAACATGAAAGGTCATGGGCTCATTCTGTCTGCAATGAAATCCAAGTCAAAGTAAATTTACAAACCGCTGCTGTCTTTTTCACTTGGATTTTCTATGCCATCCCACCTCTTTTCTGAGTTGGGCTTGTACTTGAGTAGCCTACTTGTGACAAGATTTCCAGCTCATTTCAGGCTCAACAATAAGAGACAATTCTTTTGACTCGCAAACAGCCCATTGCCTTTCCTCTCAACTGAACACGGTTGATATTATTAACCGGACAAAGAGATATTACAGCCAGTGATTTATTCTTCTTTCCGTAATTATGGCTGAAATTGTTTCATGAAAGCTTCTTCCAGCTTATAAATGACAAAATAATCCTCCCTCTCATGCTGCCTCATACACACAGCAGAGTCAAACACATGCCTCATGATTTATGCTAATGAACAGCCCAGATGTTGAAAAGAGCATTTATTGGAAGCGTTTTAATTAAATTGCACTGCAAGAGCAACAGTATTGCTTACATCTGTCAAAAAAGACTAATGAGCTCTCAACATTCTCCTAAAAGATCTGATTCAAAGCGTCGACTCATTTGCAAATATAGCTATATTCGCATCACCGTAGCTGACTCTTTCAGTCAATCTAAGAATGAATTACACTACCGTTCAAAAGTTTGGGGTCACCCAGACAATTTTGTGTTTTCCATGAAAAAAATGAATAGAAACTATAGTCAAGACATTTTTCTGGCCATTTTGAGCATTTAATCGACCCCACAAATGTGATGCTCCAGAAACTCAATCTGCTCAAAGGAAGGTCAGTTTTATAGCTTCTCTAAAGAGCTCAACTGTTTTCAGCTGTGCTAACATGATTGTACAAGGGTTTTCTAATCATCCATTAGCCTTCTGAGGCAATGAGCAAACACATTGTACCATTAGAACACTGGAGTGAGAGTTGCTGGAAATGGGCCTCTATACACCTATGGAGATATTGCACCAAAAACCAGACATTAAGGCCCTGTCCACACGGCAACGGATTCAGGTGAATCTGATAAAATTGTTTATCATTTCGGCCTGGCGTCCACACGGCACCGGCGTTTTGGGTGCCCCAAAACGAAATCTTTTGAAAACGGGTTCCAGAGTGAAAAAATCTGGCAACGGCGCCATTGCGAAGTCGTCTGGATGGAGTAGAACAGATTTGTTTACGATGACGTCACAACCACATGACTGTCAGTGCTTCACGCCGGGTAGAAGTGTAACGAACTCGATGCAAGTTGTCAACAAAGCCTATAACTTGGTTCATGAAACGCGCTTACAAAATATTTTCACTGTGAATATTTATTGTGTAATGGTGCAAAGTGAGAGAGCGAGAGAGAGAGAGAGAATAGCCCTTAGGGCAGAGTCTTTAGTCCAAACACTGCGGAAGCAGTACCAAACCGTGCACCGCCCGTGCGCTTTCCAAAAACAAAAACAATCCCGCCAGCAAACATAGGAAAAAAAAAAGGAGCGATCTCACCTCTTCAGATGTTGGTTTAAGTCCGACAATACATTCCTCAAAAAGGGCGTAGAAGAACAAAGTAATCCATCAACGTGTAGCATTCAATTTATTCCGGACCATTAAAGAATTCTGGAGGATATCAGAATGTTGGCATACCGGCTTCCATCTACCCCCATTCATTCCTCTTTCCGCGTCTTTCATTTTACGCTACTGATTAATAATCAAAACTTTATGTGGCTGATGCTACAGAAGAAGGGGTTTATGCACATGCGTCTACTTCTTCTATTGTTCTGGTGTCTCCGATGGGACCGTCTTACAGCGCACGTAGAGGTGTGGCATGTGTATTGCATCGTTTTCAGCAAGCATTGCGTTGCCATATGAACCTGAAATTTTACTGATCCGTTGCCCATGTGGACGCGATATTTAAAAAAAAAAAATCTCGTTGCTGTTGTCGTGTGGATGTAGCCTTAGTAGAATTTAGCTAGAATAGTCATTTACCACATTATCAATGTATAGAGTGGATTTCTGATTAGTTTAAAGTGATCTTCATTGAAAAGAACAGTGCTTTTCTTTCAAAAATAAGGACATTTCAAAGTGACCCCAAACTTTTGAACGGTAGTGTATATTGAAACACGATGGTGTTTAAATGTGAAATTGAGGTAGAATTGGGGCATCAAGAAACCTTGGACTTGATGTTGGAAGGAAAATAATTTTATTTCATTTATTTATCATATTTTGACAAGATAAACAGCAGGAACAGTAACTAGTGCTCATGAGGCGTCACAGGGAAAATGCTCTCTGCCATCTTCAACATACAGTGTCTTGCAAAAGTATTCATCACACCAAAGAGAACACATATGCAACAAAGACACCAATGATAACACTGAAGGAGCTGCAAAGATCCACAACGGAGATGGGAGTATCTGTCCATAGGACCACTTTAAGCCGTACACTCCACAGAGCGGGGCTTTATGGAAGAGTGGCCAGAAAAAAGTCATTGCTTAAGAAAACATGTTTGGAGTTTGCCCAACAGCATGTGGCAGACTCCCCAAACACATGGAAGAAGATTCTCTGGTCAAATGAGACTAAAATTGATCTTTTTGGCCATCATGGGAAATACCATGTGTGGCGCAAACCCAACACCCTGAGACACCATTCCTACAGTGAAGCATGGTGGTGGCAGCATCATGCTGTGGGGATATTTTTCATCTGCAGGGACAGGAAAGCTGGTCAGGACTGAAGGAAAGATGGATGGCACTAAATACAGGACAATTCTGGAGGAAAACCTGTTTGAGTCAGCCAGAGATTTGAGACTGGGACGAAGTTTCACATTCCAGCAGGACAATGACCCTAAACATACTGCGAAAGCTACACTGGAGTGGTTTAAAGGGAAACATTTAAATGTCTTGGAATGGCCTAGTCAAAGCCCAGACCTCAATCCTATTGAGAATCTGTGGCATAACTTGAAGATTGCTGTACACCAATGCAACCCATCTAACTTGAAGGAGTTGGAGCAGTTTTGCCTTGAGGAATGGGCAAAAATCCCAGTGGCTAGATGTGCTAAGGCATGCTGTGTAAATCAAATGGTGCTAACCCCCCAAAAATCCATTTTAATTCCAGCTTGTAATGCGACAAAACAGGACAAACACCAAGGGGGATGAATAGTTTTGCAAGACACTGTACATAAGCTCAACTGGTCTTGGGACAGGCCACAAATCAAATAATAAAATAAAAAGAACAATGAGCGATAAGGAATTACGCATCGTTATAATTACAGTTGCAATATGATGTTAGAACGCCTGAGTGTGTCAGATCATTCAAGGAATCGATTCTTTTGGCACCCAAACAGTTCACTGCCATTTTTTTGAGGATTAATGTATGAATTTGTGTGTGTGTGTGTGTGTGTGTGTAGATGGCGCTCCTTTGTCCTGGTGGCTGGCGCGTGGTGGTGAAAGAAGGACGTATTGGGGAGGTTTACTTCCTGGTGTTCAGCATTGTGCCTGCAGTCTGGAGGAAAACTGCATCGACATGAACTTCTTCTGTAATTGCGACGCTGACCGATACTCATGGTAACCAAGCAAATAGTGCATGATAATGTGCGATAATGTTGTTCTAACAGTACATTTGCTTATGTAGTTGTTTCTGAAGCAATTGGGGCCTTAAAGAAAGCATAGTTTAACCCATTACTGTCATTACTGTCACTGCTCACAGGGAAAACGATACCGGGCTCCTGTCCTATAAAGACGACTTACCAGTGAGCGGAATCGTAATAGGAGACACACACCGAGCGAGATCTGAGGCAGTCTTCAGTGTTGGACCCCTACAATGCTCTGGTGACAGTAGGTGATCTTCTTTCCCCATTTTTTTTTTTTTTCTAAACGTAAGCCTGTGGATTAGACATTGAATCTTTTGCACCTAATTAAATCCAGCTGTGCCTCAAAGACCCAAATCTTCTGAGAGTCCTCATCCTTTCTGTCAGGGTCTCTTTGGAATGCAGCATCTTTTTATGACGAGGCTTCGTACCTGCTCTTCCCTGCTTCACAAATGGAGCTGTCCTTCGACATCTCCTTCTACTTCAAGACCGGCTCGCCCTCAGGAGTCTTTGTTGAAAACGTCGGCTCACGAGACTTCATCAGAGTCGAGCTGAGCTGTGAGTGTCTGATCAATCTGCCTTTTTAATCCGCTCGGCGCATGTTCATCAGTAATGCAAAATGCACTTAATCATGCAGCGCGACAGTATAATACTTCTCAAGGATGCATACATATCAGTCGGGATGGGGATTAGCGTGTCTCTCGGTCTATAAGACACCTGATTCAACTTGATAATCAGCCGAGGAAATGATTTGGGGTTTGATAAAGCAGAGAAAACACAAAACGTGCAGTAAACACAGAGCCATACGGAGTGGAATGATATCAAGACAAACAGGAGTGTTGTATTATCAGTGCGACGATGCACTTCAGCATGCCCTCTAATTTCGAGAGCTGTGGTATCAGTTTTCCCAGCACTTGGGTAGATATCATGCCCAGATCTACAGATCTATGAACATTCTCGTCAAGGTTTGGATTTTAGAAAGTCAATCAATATGCAATAAAAGACAATGAAAGTATGTGTTATAAACTCCAACTCCAGCTTGGTGCTAGAAGGATATCTTTCTCTAAAACATCTGTCTACAGACTGTCCAGTTTATAGTGCAAAGCCATCACCACTAGGTGTGTAACAAGTCACTCAAATCATGGTTCAATTCACGATATTGGGTTCACAATTCAATTTTCCTATGATTTTTTTAATATTTGAAATTAATAAAATTGTATGATGAAAAAAGTAATAATTATTCTAATTAATAATGAAAGCTAGACTGCCTTTCATATTTTTCAAGTTTGGGTCATAAAAATAATTTTCCCAACACCCAATTATTTTTGTTTAATGGAACAAAAGCTACCGAATTCGAATCACAGACTTCAATTTTATTTTTTTAATAGAACAATTCATGAATTTAGATTCACGTGGTGCTAAATTCTCCGCTATTTTTTCCTGCTTCACCATGACCCAATTCAAGATACTACATCATGCATCACATGGTGGGTTTTCCCCGTTCGCGCAAGGCATTGTGGGATACAAATTTGAAACAGGAGAGAAAAATGGAGGACGTGAGTGTGCAAATGAAACGCAAAAGACCGACTACAGTAACGGAAAGCGAGAAGAAAAGACGTTCTGTTATATACGAAGGAAAGGAAACGCAGGACCAAACTAATAAATATCGGTGGTCAGCGAGCACCTCGGTGTGATCAGCTGTTCGTTTAGCGACAGAATGATGGAACTGTCAGTGCATGGTCAAGTTCAACCTGCGTATGCGCATACGGACTTCCTCTCTCTGCTTGACTGGGCGAAGCCACAGAATGACCTGTTCTTGTTTTTTTTTTTTGGAGATATTACGGAAATAAACATATATCACAATGACCAAATTTCAGAGGGAACTAACTTTTATAAAATCGAAAGGCCATCTATCTTTAATTTAATAAATAACAATGATTTTCCGATTCTTTATCGATATAAATTGTAATTAAAAATTGTAACTTAACATTTTTCTAATCTAAAAAAACAACAACTTTTGTTTCATGTTCTTTATAACCAACAATAATTATTCACCCATATATGTAAAGGTTGGAGTAAAATATAATAGTCTATGAACTAAAATATTCCTTTTATTAAAAATGAAAAGGAAAATCACATATAGTCTTGTTTTAATAAACAGTTATAAAGGTTTGTACTACCTCCGTTTGCTTCTCTTTTCTTTATCTTTCAGCAGTGTGTAAAAACAGAGCTCCGATTTCTTGTCGAATCTATTTGTAGTCAATCACACAACAGCTCTTTCCCATTTTAGTTCTATTTTTTTGTGTGTGTGTGTGTGTGTTTTCACTGCATTAGAGTGGCATTACTTCCACCTAGGGTGAAGTCACATGCACTCCTGTTATTGTACATTATTCCTCTTCTGTCTAAACAATTACAGCGAGGAAAAACGAAGAGATGACACAGCCTGATAATAATCGCAATTCATTTTTTTTATTCTATCAATTCTAATCATCATAGATTTGTACTGCAATTTATCATCTCACAGTATATTGTTACATGCCTCGTCAGCAGAGTTATCCTGTCCAACATGACCTACTATTCCGTATCTGGTTTTGGGTTTCAGGTCTAAACTAGGTACAGTATGTCATTTTTTTTTTATTAAATATAAAACCTAATATGAAGTCAGCCCCTGGAAACACTGAAAGAAATACACAGAGGTAGAAATGTCAGCATTGTCAGCATAGTATGTGAATTATGCCTCTGGTAGTTCCTCAACCTCAGCGACATTACTCTCCATCAGCATGAAGATAATGGTTTCTTTTGAGGGTTTAGTTGATTGCACGGTATTTCCCAAAATAGAAACCAACTCGTAGCCCGATTTAACAGGCAGTTACTAAGGATGAATGAATGTGTGTGGTGACTCATGTTCACATTAATGAATGTGGTCTTTCTTTTTTTCCCACGAGCTTCTCGCATGAGTTATTTGTTGTGTCCCACAGGATCCCAATCTAAGGCAGAAAGCCGCCTCTAATCTCAAGCATTTCTGGCAAGCTTTCTTAAAATAAAATAAGAAAAATAACATTGTACCTCCTATGTATATTTGTATTTATTTAGAATAGCTATATTATTAGTTGTACATAATCTAAATAATGTATCCAGTTACATCCTGATTACTTCTACTACATCGATGGTGTTAGTGTCTTGCAAAAGTATTCATCCCCCATTGGTGTTTGTCCTGTTTTGTCGCGTTATAAGTTGGAATTAAAATGGATATTTGGAGGGTTAGCACTGTTTGATTTACACAACATGCCTACAACTTTAAAGGTGCAATTATTATTTTTTTTTATTTTTAATTTTTAATTGTGACACAAACCTATGCACACTCCAGAGTCCGTGTACTTTTTCGTTCATTCATTATTCTATTTTGGAATGAAAGATGAAATTTAAAAAAGGGTGCAGCTTGGTGTTTTATTTAAAACAATACAAGCAGAAATGGCTCTGTTTTGTTTTCGAAATGTATTGCCATCATCAAATAGTAGTATTAGAAAAGTGGACAACATTTCTGATCGTTTTCTTATTTTGTAATATTCATTTATTCCTTTATTGAATTTCATTTGACTGATCCTATATTTCACCCGGAAGTAAATTACACCGCCTGGCTCGCGATCACTCATGTCTCACTTACAACACACGACGATGACAATAGATCGACCTCCAGCGAGTTCATGGATCATGGATGCTATGCAGTACATGCTCTTCAAAGGCCCTAAACGGGTGAATCTACGTGAAGAAGACATGTCAACACACAAAATTAGTCGGAATATGCCTCCAAAGACGCCATGTCATGCGGATGAGAATAAACAAACCATAACGCTCTCAACCCGCCCACAAGCTTAGGCTTCCAGGTCACCCAAAACCTAAGTTCTAAATAAACTAAAACGCAATTCAGAACGGCATTTTTCAAAATTGCTTTTTCCCTTTTTCTGCTGTTCAGTGACTCATTTTCAATAACTAAAAATACATCAAAACATGGCTCTGGATTCCATTTCACAAGTCATACACAAGTGTAAAAATTCATAAACGAGTCCTTTTTCATTTCTCATGTGACTTCCAAAATAGAATAATGAATGAACGAAAAAGTACACGGACCCTCCAGGTTTCTGTTTTTTCATCTTAATTATTGTTTGCGGGCGGCACGGTGGTGTAGTGGTTAGCGCTGTTGCCTCACAGCAAGAAAGTCCGGGTTCGAGCCCTGTGGCCGGTGAGGGCCTTTCTGTGTGGAGTTTGCATGTTCTCCCCGTGTCCGCGTGGGTTTCCTCCGGGTGCTCCGGTTTCCCCCACAGTCCAAAGACATGCAGGTTAGGTTAACTGGTGACTCTAAATTGACCGTAGGTGTGAATGTGAGTGTGAATGGTTGTCTGTGTCTATGTGTCAGCCCTGTGATGACCTGGCGACTTGTCCAGGGTGTACCCCGCCTTTCGCCCGTAGTCAGCTGGGATAGGCTCCAGCTTGCCTGCGACCCTGTAGAAGGATAAAGCGGCTAGAGATAATGAGATGAGATTATTGTTTGTGTCACAATAAAAAACAATTTTCACCTTTAAAGTAGTAGACATGTTGTATAAATCAAATGGTGCTAACCCTCCAAAAATCCATTTTAATTCCAGCTTGTAATGCGACAAAACAGGACAAACACCAAGGGGGATGAATATTTTTGCAAGACACTGTATTTGTACTAAACAAGCTGATGTCAATGTCTCAGTAATGACTTAGAAGTTGATTCTAGTCACATTTCCTGTTTATCCTCCTGCCTCTTGTGCAGACTTGCACCATTTGCAAGATCCCAAGCATGTGATTTTTTTCTGTCTATTTTCTTTCACACTGTTTATTTTACAAATAATGGAGATCTCAGTCCATCTAAATCTCAGTCTGTCACCATGTGCTGAAGCATTTTTGTTCGAAATTTTGCTGGATCTTCTGTATGAATCGATGTTTTCTTCCTCAGCTCCTTCAGTCGCTACCTTCTCGTTTGATGCGGGCTACGGGCCGACCGTGCTAAACGTTAAATCTCCGGTGCCGTTGAACGATCGCCAGTGGCACTGGGTCCGAGCTGAGAGGAATGTAAAGGAGGCATCGCTGCAGGTGGACCAGCTGCCGCTGCGCTTCCTGGAGCCTCCAGCACACACACACATACGCCTGCAACTCAACAACCAGCTCTTCGTGGGTAAGACAGCTAGAGATTTAAAACGGATCAGAGAGACATGGTGTATTTTTTCAGGAGCTGGATACTTTTGTTGTTCAACATGAAGCACTATTAGTCATATAACAGACAGTGCCTTTCATGATTATTGACCCCCCGTAAAGATGAATAAAAAGGGTTTGAAAAAATCCACCTTTCGGTGAAGTCGCTTCATCTCACACTGAAAAAATGAGAAAATTCCAACCCTTAATTGAAATAAATTTATTCCGAGAAAGACAAATCCCTGCATTTAATACTTTGTATAATCTCCTTTGCTAATAAAACAGCCCTGAGTCTCTCGTGTAGCATTTTATAAGGTTGGAGATACAGAGCAGGGCATCTGAGACCATTCCTCTTTACACAATCTCTCCAGATCATCCAGGGTCTTCGGCCCCCTCTTGTGCTCTCTTCTTCAGCTCACCCACAGGTTTTCATTGGGGTTCAGGTCAGGGGACTGAGATGGTCAGGGCAGAAGCTTGATTCTGTGCTCAGTGAACCATTTTTATGTTGATTTGGACTTATGCTTCGGATTATTGTCCTGCTGGAAGATCCAATGACGACCCAGTTTTAGTTTCCTGGCAGAGGCAGCCAGATTCTGATTTAAAATGTTCTGGTATTTCCTGGAGTCAATGATGCCATGGACCCTAATAAGGTTTCCAGGCTCTTTGGAGGAAAAACAGCCCCAAAACATCACAGAACTTCCACCATATTGTACAGTTAGGATCAGGTTCTTTTCATTATAGCCATCCTTTTTACACCAAACCCACCTTGAGTGTTTATTGCCAAAAAGCTCCATTTTTGTAACATCAGACCACTGAATACAGTTGCAGTCAAAGTTGGAGTAGCATTTCACAAACTTCAGGTGCTTAAAGTGCCATTCCACCATTGGATGTTTTTTTTTTGGCATAAAATACAATATATTTTATGACAACATGACTAGACACAGAAATCTTTTAGCTTCAAAATGATATATCAAACATAATTTTTTGACAACGACAAGTATATTAATTTTGCGACCAAAGTCACCTACCCTTTTAATTTCCGCGCGGTAGTGAAACGTCAGCTATAAAACTGACCTTCCTTTGAGCAGATTGAGTTTCTGGAGCATCACATTTGTGGGGTCGATTAAATGCTCAAAATGGCCAGAAAAATGTCTTGACTATATTTTCTATTCATTTTACAACTTATGGTGGTAAATAAAAGTGTGACTTTTCATGGAAAACACAAAATTGTCTGGGTGACCCCAAACTTTTGAACGGTAGTGTACATGCACGCATTTTTGTGATAAATCCATATTCTACTGAGCGCATTTCCCACATTAATCAATACAAAGTGTCTGCATCTTTCAGTTCTTTTAAATCAAGGCTGAATACTTTCTTCTTTGCCGCTGCCTTTTATTCAATAAAATTTGAGGCTTTTGATTTGATTTCTTTCAGTGCGACCGCAATGCATGATGGGATATATTGCTTTGGTTAGTGACCATCGGTTGTACGCTACTTTTCGTGATGCATTGTGGGATACTTTGAGTGCACTATATAGGGTGTAAATAATCCTCACTAGGGTTTCGGACAACACTACAAAATGGCTTCCTCACTATATAGTGCCCTGTGTTAGTGAGTAGGGAGCGATTTCGGACACAGGGAGGGTAAGGGAATTTGACCTGTGTGTCAGCTCATATTTGTTCCCCGGTTAATCAGGAAGTCATGGATTACAGTGTGAAAGTTCCTACCCACTCCAATCAACTCAAACATGTACAATTTAAATGGGAAACATGCTTCAGTTGCATTGTGTTCACTATCATTTCCAGGGGTGCCAGTGTTTTGACTGAAAATATATTTCTTGATGAGGGATTTGTTTTTTTTCTCGGAATAAATTTATTTCAATTAAAGGTTGGATTTTTCTCATTTTTTCCGTGTGAGATGATGCGACTTTACCAAAAGGTGGATTTTTTTTCTCACCGTTCTTACTAATCTGTATGAGGCGCCTTGTGTGATGCATTTCGTAAAGCGACGTGTTTCTCATTCTTCAGTCTGTATTGTCTTTGCTCTCACAGACCTAGTGGTCATAAAGGTCATTGGGAAAAAAAAAAGAGATAACAGTGCATGTCTTCTACAGTATTGGAAATACTTAGCGTTAATACCAGGTCGTTTGCTTTGTTATAGGAAGAACAGCTTCCAGACAGAGAGGCTTTCTGGGCTGCATGCGAGCGCTTAATGTAAACGGCGTGAACTTTGACCTGGACGAGCGAGCCAAGGCAACCCCGGGTGTGAGCTCGGGCTGTGCGGGTCACTGCAGCAGCTCTGCAGGTGTTTGCCACAACCGGGGCAGGTGTGTGGAGAAGAGCACCGGCTACGTGTGTGACTGCACACACTCCGCATATGGAGGGCCATCCTGCAAGGAAGGTATCGCAACAGTATTTATCAAAACAGACAAGAGGCTGTGATCTGAGAAAGGGAAAAATGAAAAAAATAAATACTTAGGTACAAAAGTATTTTGTTAGGAGCTTATTAGGCTAAAACACTTGCACACTTGTCCAATTATCTACTATTTAGTGTCAGTGAGTGGATTCCCAGTTCTAAGTGCTTCCTCCTTAATGAACATTGCAGGAATAATCTGATGAAAAATTCAGAGCTCTACTTTTACAAGACTGTAAACACTAAAATATGGTAATTAACGTTGCCCATTAATGAGCAACACATGCCGCTACATTCATCTCTCAGACGTGATGAAACGACGGTGCAACATCGCTCCGTCAGGTGTTCATTGTCATTTATATAAGCAATTTGTGTAATATTTAATGCCTTGGATAACGCTAGGGTATAAATTGCACCCTGAACTGCAGAATTGGCTCTTGCGAGGTTTTCTGATGTCATATCGGATTGCATTGATGCTTCAAAATATGCAGGGAAAAGCTGTCGTGGTCTGCTGAGTGAGAATTTTCCCCTGCGATTATTTGAAATTCAAAACAAAACACTTTCCTTTCACATCTTTCAAGTCAATAAAGGCCTGGCCTCCCATCACAATAATGCAATTAGGCAATATTGACTCGTCTTAACCTCGTTACACATCTGGAGTTGATGGTCCTTGTTCCTCGCGGCTGGGCTCGTGTGGGTGGAAAAGTCTTCCGCTGGTCTTTAAACAGAGCTTATTTCAATTATTATGAAATGGGTATGGAACATGGAACATAAAATATTCATAGATACCAGACGTCGATGCAAATTCAGAAGAAATTCAAGTGGAAAAGGCGTGCTTATATTTAAAAAAAAAAAAAAAGTCCTTTCACCCTGGCCTTGCACAACTCTGCCGTGATCTGCATGCAAATCAAGCGCTCTGAGAGTTGATCAAAACCTGAGACGATAAGACATGAAAGCAAAGCTCCTATTCTTTGGCTCGTCTTTGTGCAAGTCCATTACTCATCTTGCGAGCTATTATAATCATGCACACTATTCTGTGCTTGGGAGGAAGATGGAAGAAAAAAAAAATCAATCCAGCCAAGATATCCTACATAAATATATGCCACTGCTGGTTGATCCAGACTTCTCCTATATAACACACTATGCATGGCATAATTTCCCAGTTAAATAAAAGGACACGGGTTCCATCAGAGACAATGCAGCTTGAGTGCTTTTCATATAAATGCTCATCTTGATGTGTGCTGAAGAACTGTCATGTTTCTGTCGCTGCAGCCATCAGTAATCCAACACTCATCTATTTCTGACTGACTGGGAATATGCTGGACAGTGTGAAATCATAGACGCGATTTATAACTGACAGTTGTGTAAATAGATCACAGAATGTCAGAAATACCCATTTGAGGAGATCTGTAAAAAGTAGCATCGTCTTTTTTTATTTTTTTCGCCCTCCTCATTTTGTTGCATTACAGCTTCACGTTCAGTGGGTTCAATTCATTCTTATTGTTAAGCTCACTGGGAAAAAAAAATAAAGTAGTCCATCATGGAAACGCATAAGCAAGTTCACGTCTTGCTCGACACAATTTATACAAACATTCAAACTCTTTACTCTGTGCTTTTTATTTTTGTTTTGATAAAGAAAATATCCAGACTGGGCGGCACGATGGTGTAGTGGTTAGCGCTGTCGCCTCACAGCAAGAAGGTTCTGAGTTCAAGCCCCATGGCCGGCGAGGGCCTTTCTGTGTGGAGTTTGCATGTTCTCCCCGTGTCCGTGTGGGTTTCCTCCGGGTGCTCCGGTTTCCCCCACAGTCCAAAGACATGCAGGTTAGGTTAACTGGTGACTCTAAATTGACCGTAGATGTGAATGGTTGTTTGTCTCTATGTGTCAGCCCTGTGATGACTTGTCCAGGGTGTACCCCACCTCTTGGCCATAGTCAGCTGGGATAGGCTCCAGCTTGCCCGCTACCCTGCACAGGATAAGTGGTTATGGATAATGGATGGAGTATCCAGACTTCCGGCACATTGAGATTTGTGGATATTCTCTAGTGTCTCTTTGGAGAACCTCTCAAGCCTGATCAGTTTGTTTGAGGATCATTGCAGGGAGGGCTGTTCTCTATTTTCAGGTCTCTCTAGAGCAGAGATGTCGACAATCGCCAGCGACCGGTGGTTTTCTCCGCCTACACAGACGATCTGCACCGGCTACTCGATCCCAGAACTTGCCTTTCAATGTTCAAGCGATTTATATCATCTCCGCTGCCCATAATTTGCTGCAAATCCAATTATTCTATCATGAAATTGTCTTCGATTTGGGTTGAGCATGACCGGAAGCGACGCCATATTTGTTTATCTATTCTCGCACTCTGATTGGCTGAGCCGGACCACGTGACCATACCGTAGCAGACGACGGGAAAGATGCAGTTGGTTCTTGCAGACGATTTCACTCAGTTTTCACAAAATATTTTAGAAAATGTAATGTAATAATGTCATGCACCAAATAAGCTCACCATGTAGTTATGTTGCAGAGCCAGGCAGTGTACAACAGAGGGGAACTGAGAAACCCAAGCACACGTACATCTGGAGGGAAATTTCACACATATTTTGCAAGTATTTTACAGGGAAATGTTTAATAACTTGTTAGCTGAGAATGCACCAGAAAATATGTAAATTTCTAAATTTTCACGGGGGGCATGCCCCCAGAGTCCCCTAGCATTACCGCGCAAATTCCAGAGCTTCCTACTGCTTTTTTTTTTTTTTTTAGCCAGCTACTAAAGATTTTCTGGAGAACCCTGCTCTAGAGATATTCAATCAGGTTCAGATCCATGCCAGCCCTGCCTTATTTTGTGTTTGAGATCCTTGTGATGTTAGAGGGTGAACCTTCGCACCAGTCTGAGGTCCTGAGAGCTCTTCAGCAGGTTTTCCTCAAGGATGTCACTGTACTTTGATTCATTGATCTTTCTTGCCCTTTTCTCAATTCTGGCATGCCTTCCAGTCCTGCTACTAAAAAAAAAAAAATAGTGGTGCTTGGTTTTCCCCAGTTGTAATTCTTGGTATTCAGTTCATTGTGGCCAAACAATCTTGGTGCTTTTTGCCAAACGTTCACCCAAGTGAGATATTGGTGTGCTTTTGAGTCAGGAGAGGCTTCTACATGGTCAGTCGGCCACAAAAAAACTTGATTATGTTCTTCTCATGATTGGGTTCTTCCATCTTGAGTTCCATTTGGAGTTCTTGGTCACTTCCATGGTTCTCAGCCCTTTGACTGAGCTCCAGTTCTAGGACGGGTTTAAAAGTCTTTCATTAAATAAACTAGAAGGGCAGTTGATATAGAGCATACCTCCACCAAGCCACATATACGGATTTGCATCAGAATTTAATCAGTTGTTCCTTGACCCATGGTCCACCTTTCCACCAAATTTCATCCAAATCTGTTCACTACTTTTTGAGTAACGTTGGGAACAGACAAAAAGATCTTGGATCTGAATACATATCTGGATCCTGGATCCACATACATATGCAGATTTGTATCAACATTTAATCAATTGTTCCTTGACCCCTGACCCATCTTTCTTTCAAATTTAATCAAAATCCGTTCACTACTTTTTGAGTTACATTGAGAACAGACAAAAAAAAAAAAAAAACACTCCAGGATCCGCGTACATATCTGGATCCTGGATCCACATACATATCCGGATTTACACCAAAATCTAAAGAATTGTTTCTTGACCCATGGCCCACCTTTCCACCAAATTACATCAAAATCCATTTATTACTTTTTGAGTTATGTTGGGAACAGGCAAACAAACAGAGACAAAAACATAACCTCCTTCAATAAAGTTGGTCGAAGTAACAAAGCTGGTGGAGGTAATGATGGAAGGCATGTTGTTTCTGTCGGAGCTTAGGACACAGTCTTGTCTCTCAGGTCTGTGGTCAATGGCTATTGTTTTTCTAATCAAGGTTTTGACAATGATTAAAGAAAACAGGATGCACCTGAGTGCACCTCAATTTCAAGTCTCAGAGTAAAAGTTCTGAATGCTTCTGTAAAAGTGCTATTTCAGTTCTACTGTATCTCTCCTGCAACCCACACTTATTTCCACTGCTGCTCCAGCTAGTCTTTGTTTTAGGAGCTGTGGCTTGACAGTAAATGCCACTAAATGCCCAGGTCTTAGAGAAGAAAAAAAAAATCCCATAAAGTGGACAGATTTCCAAACCTGAGATATGGTTCTCCATTTGAATACAAATCTATCTGCTAAGAAATCTGCTTTTTTTTCTCTCCCCCTCTAGAGGTATCGGTGTCCTTCGAGAAGGGTTCCTCAGTGACATACACATTCCAAGAGCCTTTCTCCGTCATACAAAACAGAACGGCGCAGGTTTCCTCCTCGTCCTCTGCATACAGCAAGTCCAGAGACAACATGGCGCTCAGCTTCCTCACCACACAGAGTCCTGCTATGCTCCTCACCGTCAACACCTTCACCCAGCAGTACGTAGCGGTTATCCTCGCCCGCAACGGTAAGTGGAATAAACGTTAGTGGTCGAAGAGAAACGTTGTCGCTCTAGAATAGTATCTAACATTTTAAGAAGCTCAACAATTTAGCACCGGCTCTGTCACACAATAACCGTGAGACAATGCTAATGAAAGAAAGATCGCATGTCATCACCTATAGTGTGTTGGACATTCGGCTCAGGGTTGAGAACAATTAGCCCATGAAAGGTTTATAACTTTCATATTGATATTGTCTTTCACTAATTAGACAGGTGCCATGAGGCCATTGACTTCTTGAGTGTGCACTGTAATCATGAGCTATTCAAAATGTCAGCTCAGGCAGCCTTGCGGTTAAAACAGTCTCTTTGTAAACGAGTGCAGCCTCACAGCTGAACCCATTAAATGTGATTTACGTTGCGTTCAAGTGCCCCACTGAAGCTTAAATTTCCCATTTGCCTAAACGCCATGACAAGGTGACTGTTGATTCGCGTTGCTGGAGGACAGCGTTTTGATGTGCTTTCCTGTCATGAACTCTCCCTACTGGTGCTAACATCCATGACACATATGGTAACAGACACTGGTATGAAGACATTTTTAAGGGCACGCATTTTGAAGCTGGATTTGAAGCTTTCACATAGCCGAGATACAGCCAGTTGATCCTCACTGGTCCTTTTTTTTCTTCTTTTGTCTCAGCGTTATTTATATTCCCTGGGTAGCACAAGAAATGCTCCATTAGTCATCGCGATATGAAAAAGAGATAGGAGATTGTGAGATGATATCAGTAGGCCTACTGCAGCTAATAGCCTGTATCGTTGTATGAAGTTGGATGGAACTGGATGTAAATATTCCTGAGAGAAGCAAAAGTTTGAGAACATGCATGTAGTCACAGGAATGGAAAATGGAAGGATGGACTCAAAACAAGGGTCTTCAAGTCAGCAGAGCCTCATATACTCATATACATACTCATATATTAGTGCACAGAAAGCAAGGAATGGGAGAGGTCCAGAAAGAAAACCTGGCAAAAACTAGTCACTGTTTTATTTAGACTGGCATTAAAGCTAGACGGCCTTTCGGTTTCATAAAATCGGTGAAATTTAATTCCGTCTGAAATTTGCTCATTGTGATATACAGTGGTGCTTGAAAGTTTGTGAACCCTTTAGAATTTTCTATGTTTCTGCATAAATATGACCTAAAACATCATCAGATTTTCACACAAGTCCTAAAAGTAGATAAAGAGAACCCAGTTAAACAAATGAGACAAAAATATTGAACTTAATAATTTATTTATTGAGGAAAATGATCCAATATTACATATCTATGAGTGGCAAAAGTATGTGAACCTCTAGGATTAGCAGTTAATTTGAAGGTGAAATTCGTCAGGTGTTTTCAATCAATGGGATGACAATCAGGTGTGAGTGGGCACCCTGTTTTATTTAAAGAACAGGGATCTATCAAAGTCTGATCTTCACAACACATGTTTGTGGAAGTGTATCATGGCATGAACAAAGGAGATTTCTGAGGACCTCAGAAAAAGTGTTGTTGATGCTCATCAGGCTGGAAAAGGTTACAAAACCATCTCTAAAGAGTTTGGACTCCACCAATCCACAGTCAGACAGATTGTGTACAAATGGAGGAAATTCAAGACCATTGTTACCCTCCCCAGGAGTGATCGACCAACAAAAATCATTCCAAGAACAAGGCGTGTAATAGTCGGCGAGGCCACAAAGGACCCCCGGGTAACTTCTAAGCAACTGAAGGCCTCTCTCACATTGGCTAATGTTAATGTTCATGAGTCCACCATCAGGAAAACACTGAACAACAATGGTGTGCATGGCAGGGTTGCAAAGAGAAAGCCACTGCTCTCCAAAAAGAACATTGCTGTCCATCTGTAGTTTGCTAAAAATCATGTGGACAAGCCAGAAGGCTATTGGAAAAATGTTTTGTGGACAGATGAGACCAAAATATAACTTTCTGGTTTAAATGAGAAGCGTTATGTTTGGAGAAAGGAAAACACTGCATTCTAGCATAAGAACCTTATCCCATCTGTGAAACATGGTGGTGGTAGTATCATGGTTTGGGCCTGTTTTGCTGCATCTGGGCCAGGACAGCTTGCCATCACAGCTTGCCACGTCTTTTCTTCTCGTTTTCCATTACTGTAGTCGGTTTTTCACGTTTCATTCACACACTCACATCCTCCGTCTTTCTCTCCTGTTTCAAATTTGTATCCCACAATGCCTTGCACGAACGGGGAAAGCCCACCGTGTGATTGCAGAAGCGGAGCCAAGGGGTGGCCAGTGGTGGCCAAGGCCACCCTAAATTAACCTCTGGCCACCCCTCCGGCAACATTTTTGCGGAACTATGTCTGTATGCAGTGATTCCCATACGGAAGCAGCGCATTCTTAAACCAGTAGTTCTCCACCCAAACAGTAGGTGGCGGTAATACACTCAACTTGAATATCAACCACCACCAACACAACTACAGAAGAAGAACAAGTAGCTGTCTATAGATGACTTGCAACCCCGCGATCAAAACGTGCTGCGTCATGAGCGTCCGCCATGATGGTGGATATCCAAAGCAACTAGGATGGCAGCTGCTGAAAACATGTCTGTAAACAATGCTGAATTTTCTCTGTATTACCACGATTTGAACGATCGAGCGAAGATAGATATGTGTGGTTTTGACCCATATTATTTAAAAAAGTCAGGCTTTTCTGAAGATACCGTAAGACGCTTCTACCGACCATCGAGTACGAATACAGGTCATTTCGTCCAAAGCCTTTTTCATACGCACTATCAGTTATTTTATATTTCAGGTATTTGTTTGTTCGAAAAAAGGAGGAATTCTCAATGGGATTTGACCAAAGCAAAACACATTTTTGTAAAGCAAATGAGTGCCATAGTATGGATCATATTAAATCTTTAGGTGCCGAGCAGCACTCTTGGGGGAGGCTTCATTTGCGAATCCCGGGCCGAGGCGTGGTCCTACCGACCTGAGATCGTGCTCTTTCCAAGGGGGAGGCTTAGTGGGAGGTGCCTGTAAAGTTTGGGTCACTGTGAGCGCCGTTGGCTGAGTTATTCATTTTTAAAGCCGTCTGGATCATGTTAAATCTTTAGGCGCAGATCAGCGCTCTCGCGGTGGCTTTGTTTGCGAATCCCAGGCCGAGGTGCGGTCCTACCTACCCGAGACTATGCTCTTTCCAAGTGGGAGGTGCCTGTAAAATTTGGCTTTGCTGTGAGCTCCGTTGGCCGAGTTATTCATTTTTAAAGCTGTCTGGATCATATTAAATCTTTAGGCACGGAGCAGCGCTCTCAAGGGGCTTTCATTTGTGAACACAGGAAGACTTGAAATAATTGATAGTGCATCTAAAAAAGGCTTTGGACGAAATGGTCATTGGACACAGTGTCCTGATCCCCTTGTCTCCTCTCCGTACTAAGCCTCAGAGTTTCCTCTTTCCGAATCACGGACGGAATTCTAAAAAATGCCACGGTCACAAGTATAAGTACCTATAAGTACCTTCTCTTAGCGTCATCACCAATTAAAAAGGTACAATTTTCACAACTGTTTAAGTGTTTTTTATTTTTGTTTTTTTATCAGCTTAGTAATACATTAAAAAACTTATTATGCAGGTCTTCATGATGTAATTCTGCATGGCAGTCACTGCCTGCCCAAATTAATGAATGAGTGACCAAGAAACACCACTAGACCTACAGCGACTTGCCACACAGAAAAATAACAAGAAGATATCAGTTTCTGTGCCACCCTGTGTGAACAATGGTCTCAGTCTGGCCACCCCTAGAAAATTGTATGGCTCCACCACTGTGTGATGCATGACGTACAGTGGTGCTTGAAAGTTTGTGAACCTTTTAGAATTTTCTATATTTCTGTATAAATATGACCTAAAACATCATCAGATTTTCACACAAGTCCTAAAAGTAGATAAAGAGAACCCAGTTAAACAAATGAGACAAAAATATTGAACTTAATTTATTTATTGAGGAAAATGATCCAATATTACATATCTGTGAGTGGCAAAAGTATGTGAACCTCTAGGATTAGCAGTTAATTTGAAGCTGAAATTAGAGTCAGGCGTTTTCAATCAATGGGATGACAATCAGGTGTGAGTGGGCAGCCTGTTTTATTTAAAGAACAGGGATCTATCAAAATCTGATCTTCACAACACATGTTTGTGGAAGTGTATCATGGCATGAACAAAGGAGGTTTCTGAGGACCTCAGAAAAAGCATTGTTGATGCTCATCAGGCTGGAAAAGGTTACAAAACCATCTCTAAAGAGTTTGGACTCCACCAATCCACAGTCAGACAGATTGTGTACAAATGGAGGAAATTCAAGACCATTGTTACCCTCCCCAGGAGTGGTCGACCAACAAAGATCACTCCAAGAGCAAGGCGTGTAATAGTTGGTCACAAAGGACCCCAGGGTAATGTCTAAGCAACTGAAGGCCTCTCTCACATTGGCTAATGTTAATGTTCATGAGTCCACCATCAGGTGAACACTGAACAACAATGGTGTGTCTGACAGGGTTGCAAGGAGAAAGCCACTGCTCTCCAAAAAGAACATTGCTGCTCATCTGCAGTTTGCTAAAGATCATGTGGACAAGCCAGAAGGCTATTGGAAAAATGTTTTGTGGATGGATGAGACCAAAATATAACTTTCTGGTTTAAATGAGAAGCGTTATGTTTGGAGAAAGGAAAACACTGCATTCCAGCATAAGAACCTTATCCCATCTGTGAAACATGGTGGTGGTAGTATCATGGTTTGGGCCCGTTTTGCTGCATCTGGGCCAGGACGGCTTGCCATCATTGATGGAGCAATGAATTCTGAATTATACCAGCGAATTCTAAAGGAAAATGTCAGGACGTCTGTCCATGAACCGAATCTCAAGAGAAGGTGGATCATGCAGCAAGACAACGACCCTAAGCACACAAGTCGTTCTACCAAAGAATGGTTAAAGAAGAATAAAATTCATGTTTTGGAATGGCCAAGTCAAAGTTCTGACCTTAATCCAATCGAAATGTTGTGGAAGGACCTGAAGCGAACAGTTCATGTGAGGAAACCCACCAACATCCCAGAGTTGAAGCTGTTCTGTATGGAGGAATGGGCTAAAATTCCTCCAAGCCGGTGTGCAGGACTGATCAACAGTTACCGGAAACATTTAGTTGCAGTTATTGCTGCACAAGAGGGTCACACCAGATCCTGAAAACAAAGGTTCACATACTTTTGCCACTCACAGATATGTAATATTGGATTATTTCCCTCAATAAATGGCCAAGTATAATATTTTTGTCTCATTTGTTTAACTGGGTTCTCTTTATCTACTTTTAGGGCTTGTGTGAAAATCTGATGATGTTTTAGGTCATATTTATGCAGAAATATAGAAAATCCTAAAGGGTTCACAAACTTTCAAGCACCACTGTAGTATCTTGTATTGCGGCATGGTGAAGCAGGAAAAAATAGCGGAGAATTTAGGGCCACGTGGCCCTAAATTCATTAATTATTCTATTTTTAAAAAACTAATAAAATTGGAAGTCTGTGATTCGGATTCAGTAGCTTTCAGTCCACTAAACAAAAATAAAAACTGGGTGTCAGGGAAAATTCTTTTTATGACCTGCACTTGAAAAATCTGAAAGGCAGTCTACCTTTAAGACCATATCATATATCATATACCTGAATAAGCACCCATTGACTTTCTATAGACTTCCCCAACATTTTAGGCTTATTCAGCTTATTCAGATTTCCATCCTGCCCATAATATACAGTCCAAGCAGCAGGGGTTCCAGAAAAGTTCACTCTCACAAACTTCCAGGAAGTTCGTTTGAAGCTACAAGCCTGAAGATCGATATTAAGTTCTGTGACTATAGTGGAGTGGGAATGGGTTCAGCAGAATCTCATCAAGAGTAGCTTAAAGGGGGTAGAGGTGGCACAACAGGTTAAGACTTTGGCTTTACAATCACCAAGCTGCCACTGTTGGGCCCCTGGGTAAGGCCCTGAACCTTATCTGCTCAACCTACCACAGTGACATCACATATTAGTGGAAGGAGTACAGCAATTTTCAAGCTCAAAACTCAAACAAGAAAGCTCTGGGAGGAAGGAAGGTGTTTGGTGAGTTGGTTTTAACAGCATCAATGAGTGTTGTATCGAGGCTGGATTACTGATTGTAGAAATATCATCAGTTCTTTGTCAGAGGACTTGTGCTTGCGTTCAACATGGAACTTGTGCCGCTGTTAACATGTTTAACTTTTGTTAAAAAAGAAAATTGCTAGGTCACATAATGTGATCTTTTTTTTTTTTCTTTTACCTCCTGACCAATCAGGGCACAGCTCATGGAGTAAGCGAGAAAAGAGAAAAACAAACGCATAAGCAAATATTTAACAGTTATTCTATGAAACCGAGTCGTACATGAGCTGATAGCTATAAGCCGTGTACGACGAGACTGAATGGAATAACTGTTTTCTTCTATCCACATTCACTGGATTTTGAGAAACAAAGCATTTTTATTTTTATTCTTTGCAAATTCGATAAATAAGAAACTGGATACGAAACGTCCGACAAAATCATTTCCATTTAGAATGTAAACAAACCGGCGAGGCAGCACGGTGGTGTAGTGGTTAGTGCTGTCGCCTCACAGCAAGAAGGTCCGGGTTCGAGCCCCGTGGCCAGCGAGGGCCTTTCTGTGTGGAGTTTGCATGTTCTCCCCGTGTCCGCGTGGGTTTCCTCCGGGTGCTCTGGTTTCCCTCACAGTCCAAAGACATGCAGGTTAGGTTAACTGGTGACTCTAAATTGACCGTAGGTGTGAATGTGAGTGTGAATGGTTGTCTGTGTCTATGTGTCAGCCCTGTGATGACCTGGCGACTTGTCCAGGGTGTACCCCGCCTTTCGCCCGTAGTCAGCTGGGATAGGCTCCAGCTTGCCTGCGACCCTGTAGAACAGGATAAAGCGGCTAGAGATAATGAGATGAGATGAGAATGAGACAAACCGGCGAAATGACAGTAGCAAGTTGTGAAAAATGCTCTAATAATAATAATTCTTGAAAAATAAAAAATATATATGGGTCCGTCTCAGAAACTGGTCTCTCATTTGGGACATTATGGTCAAAAAATAAATTTTCTAATTTTACTTTTTTTTTTTTTTTGCATTTGCCTAACACTCAATGTTTCTTTTGTCATGTTTAATAAGAATAAAGATAGTATCTTGCTTTATCTGGCCTCCACTGTGGAAATTTTTTTTTTATTCCAATTCAAATGCTTTTGTAAAATTGATTTCCATATAAAATAACTCCATCATGAAGAATTAAAGCCCCTCCTTCACAGAGGAGTGAAAATATTGAATAAATTTCCTCTTTTTGATTGCTTGGGTTAAAAATGCCAAGTTATGATGACTGAATTGATTATTCACTTAAATATGAATAATATGATACATTTTGGGTATTTGATATGGCGAAATAGGACACAATGGAAAAATCAAGAACACACCGGAAAGATGAGAATAACGGCGGTGGTAAAAGAACAGCGACTGTACCGGCTGAAGGTCGCGCGGGTCTCTGCTGCGGCGCGCGAGCAACGGGACATCACTACCGCACCGGACGGAGTGCGAGGCGGGGGCGGGGCAAAATGACTGGCCGTAGATTCTATCAAAAGTTCGATCTGAATTGACCATGGTTGCAGAATATTGGCCAAAAATACGCAAACACTACGAAATATGAAAGTAAGATGAAAAAGAAACATTCTATTGCCTTATACTGCAAGACTAAAGCAAAATAAAACTGTCAAAACTCACCTTTTCAGTGATAACGTCCGAACAGATCACCCGCGTAACAGAGAGACCGCAAATGGAAGCACGATCAACTTCTAACTGTCGGAGTGGAAAATTCCATTCTACACATGCAAATTGTTAATGTGTGTCCTTCCCCGCACACAAATAACACGCTACGGTAAAAAATAGACCACAACTCATTTTATAGCTCAGAAATTCATACAAGACCAGCTACCATCATAACATATTCTGTAAGAAACATATTCTGTACCTAACTTTCAGCTTTCGTTTTAAAAAACAAAATCGCAGATTTATAACTAAATTTGTATATGGCGTAGTGATTTTAAGTTACTGCTTTTGGTGAGGTCGTGACCTCGACCCTGAGGCTTTCCGTTTAGATCAAAACACACGATCGTATTGGTTTTGGCTATGCGGAAAATGGAGTTACAACGGTGATGAAATATTTTGCATGATGTTTTATTACGGTTATGATTATTCTGTGAGCACACCAATCCTTAGGTGTGTAAAGTTACAATCAGTGATACAATCAGTGATAACTGTAGACTTTTCAGTGGACTACAACCTTTTTAAGGGAATGCGATGTAGTCGACCATTTATCATGTCCCAGATCAAGCCGCCATTTTTCCACAAATTTGCAGAATTTTTGCCAAATTCTGAATACGGTATTCACATCAAAGATTTAGTTTTATCTGGATTATTTCTTTCATCATTTTATTTCAAATTAAAACCAACATCACCATTCAAAACCGTATAGTTTATTGACTGTGAGTATATTTAGTGGGGGACCCCCACAGTACCCAGTTTCGGAGACAGACCCATATACGTTCTTACTATGAAATACTTTCATTCCATATTTTGTTGCTTTTTTTGTGTGTGTATTTTTGGGGTTTTGTTCTCGAGTAGAGTTTTTATTTCATCTTCGGTTGATTCAGCAACACGCTCCGCTATTTTCTTCTTCTTTAGGGTTTTTTGGTGTTTGGTAAACCATCTTAAAGGTGCATTACTGCCACCGACTGGGCTGGAGTGTGGAACAGGAGATACTGGGGGAAAAATATATATTTTTATTTACCTTTTTTTTTTAATACTTGATAACAAAGTGATATATCTGACTTGATACGCGGCACCATTTTTTTTCTCTACTCATGGTATATGAGCTGATATCCTAGTAGTCGAGTAGCCAATCAGAGAGTGTGATTGCTCATATCCAGTGAATGTGGAAAGAATAGAAGATTTACGTTATATGGTGAACTGAATACCGGTATATTTTGCTGCAATATAATGAAAAATAATAACTTGGCTATTTTTTGGTTTATTCAGCAAAACATGATATGACGGTTCCACTTTTAGTGTGGCTGCTTATAGTGAAGTTGCGCAAGCAGCAGCTCTGTTTTTTTTTTTTTTTTTATAAATCTGCATAAAAGGCACTCTGACTGGCACTATATCTGGAGAAAACAAAGCCTCCGGCTTGCCTACAACCCTGCACAGGATAAATGGTTACGGATAATGGATGGATGTATTAATTTATACTGTATCATCTAAAGGCGGCACGATGGTATAGTGGTTAGTGCTGTCGCCTCACAGCAAGAAGGTTCTGGGTTCTGGCCGGCGAGGGCCTTTCTGTGTGGAGTTTGCATGTTCTCCCCGTGTCCGCGTGGGTTTCCTCCGGGTGCTCCGGTTTCCCCCACAGTCCAAAGACATGCAGGTTAGGTTAACTGGTGACTCTAAATTGACCGTAGGTGTGAATGTGAGTGTGAATGGTTGTCTGTGTCTATGTGTCAGCCCTGTGATGACCTGGCGACTTGTCCAGGGTGTACCCCGCCTTTCGCCCGTAGTCAGCTGGGATAGGCTCCAGCTTGCCTGCGACCCTGTACAGGATAAGCAGTTATGGATGATGGATGGATGGAATCATTTATACTGTAACATCTAAAGGTAGACCTTCCTAGCTGTAAGCTGTATTCCATGCATTACGTAAGGAAAAAAAAAGGAATCGTGAAATGCTCACACAGCACTAGACTTTTAAAGTTATTGTTATTTTGTTCCCATCAAAGCACATGAACCAATTTGGCGAGCTGTT